>NC_133649.1:266214128-266563280 GCF_009905375.1 Apium graveolens | reverse complement strand
ACCAATATAGGCCTTCTCATAGTACTCTGAAAGTCTTGGTCAAAAGAAATGAACCAAGTTGATATCTTAATGCGATGAAGTCGCAAATATTGAGTATATATATACATATATACTCTTCAAAATATGGGAAGTCCTCTTCCATGCATAATATAAACAAGTTCCAGTTTATAACTGTATAAAAATATCGTTGCAAGGTGATCTCATATACTCCTTGTCTCAACGTTTTCTGAAAGTCTTTGTCATTCATAAGACACCATTAACTAGATTAAGTTTAAAATGAAGTTACAAGATACTCCAATATACTATATCTTTTCCAAATACTACTTGAACTACCACCGTTCAAGTTATAATTAGTTTCAAAGTTCATCACATACAGGAGACTACAAAACAAGATTGAATAGATTAACTCTTTTCAAGTATTATTGAAGGCAATGAAGTTATGATATACTTCATTAAGTTCTGATATATATATATATAAAATAAAATACTATATATAATATATCCACATATACATCTTCTTTATACATCTCCTGAAACCTCTGTCATGTAAAGTATGGAAACCCAGAAGTTTTGTAACATCCAATAACATTTTTGGAACCGGAACAGAATTGTGGGCAATAAACCCCGATATCTTGCGTGAATCAGGAGCAAATGATACCAATAAGTAACCTTTTCTACTAGTAGATGGACGAATTTCCCCACTGGTCATCACCCTGGTCGCACTAGGACCTTATGCTGGACTGCCACTCAGCCACTTACGCATTTGATGGACTCCCACTGAGCCACTTACACTATCATGGACGCCCACTGAGCCCATGTTGCTTATGCCGACTCGATAGATGGACTTACTTCCCGAACATTGGGTAAGTAATCAATTCATTTACCAAAACTGCAACCTTGTTGCGAATATAAAATACACCACAGAGACGGATCCCTCAGGTTTTCAGCGAGTATTTAAATCCCCTTTAAAAGGAAGATCTTAAATATAAAAAAAATAAGTTTTGGGATCCGCTCTAACTTTTGAAAATCATTTTAAAGACTCGAAAACACTTTAAAGAGTGTTTGGAATAATGCTGATTTAATAAAGTAAATCAGTCTCGATATAAAAGAAATATCTGAATATTATTATTTAAATAATATTCCCATAAAGAATAATTGAGGTAGAAGTTGGAAAACTTATACTTAAAATGAATAGTAAATAATCAAAGATATACTTATACGAAAGTAATATCTTTATTTGAATATCAAAAGTAAGTTTGATTATCGAACATTATTCTTTAATAATATAAAGAATATTATTAAATAATAAGCGGAGTCATAATACCTCGAATGAATATTATAATAATATTCATTAAATAAAATAAAGGAATCAATACATCCTCAAATGACTATCCAATTAATAATCATTAAATAATATAAACTGAGTCATAAGCCCTCGAATGAATATTCGAAATAATATTCAATTAATACAATAAAAGGAGTCATAAGTCCTCGGATGAATATTCAAGTAATATTCAAATAATAAAATAAACTGAGTCATAAGCCCTCGAATGAATATTCGAAATAATATTCATTAAATAAAATAAAGTTAAAGTTATCGAATAATCCTTATTCGATTTATAGTTTTGAAAACTATAACCATATATATATAAAATATATATATTATACTCGGGAACATCGACTCCCGGTTTAGAAATATGTTCACCTTTTATCCCCTATACTAAGGGTATACGCAACTACTTGCTTATTTCTAGCATAGGTATTATGCAACTATAAGCATTGAAATCAACAGATAGATAACCAGATTACGAAACAGACATGCATATATACCATATCAGCATGCTCCAATATATCGCAAAATTTGCTAATAACAATCATGCACTTATCACAAGATAATGCATATACATATATTTACATCACAACAACAGTATAACGGGTAGAAAACTTGCCTGAGTGCTCCCGGATAGACTTAAGCTTAGAGTGGATCCGATAACCTATGAACAACAACATAAGTCGGAATTAAACCCCGGTCACTTAAGAAACTAGACTTTAAGCAATTAGAGCCCTAACGTTCGCTTTCGCGCTTAACGATTCACTTAAGTCGCTCGAGTACCCTCGGCTCCACCATTTTTAATAAATTTACCATTAAGAATTTTAAAGCGATTCTTTCGCGAGTACCCTATCAACTGCCTAATCCACTTTACATAAATGTTTCGTACTCCAATTAGTCATTTATGGTCTTTAACCAATGTTGCAAAGTAAGGCGAGGGGTAATGGTTCGGTCGCGAAGCGCCGTTACTTAAAACAGTCGTTTCTCCTAAACCGTACATCGGAATCAAACGAACTACATATCAAAACGAAGCTCGTAACATGAACTATCTAAACATGGCAATGGTCAAAACCTAACAGTGAGTTCAAGGGTTCTGATCTTAAGAACAAAAACAGTCTACGGTAAGTCGGGCATTACGACGGCTATGTTTACGCGATTACCCAATTTTAAACCACTCCAAATCATCTCACAATCAACCCACAATCACAACCCAATCAAAACTCCATCCATACTTTATCATAACAGCCCCAACAACTCAACATTAACAATTTATACTATTCTTTATCATGAATTTAAACTACACTTAAGTTCATTAATCAACAACCAAGATTTACAACTCCAAAAACATCCCAAAACCAACTAATCTCTACATACACAACCATCAAGCCTCTCATGAACTATAATACTCATATTATGCTCTTAACATTCAATAACAAAGCTTGGTTAAGAGATTATACCTTCCTTGAAGCTTCTTAACACAACACAAGAGCTTTGAATGCATAAAGAACCTTGATCCTTGCTTGTATAACCTTAAACTTTCATAAAAATTCAAGAAAACTAAAGTTATTTTTTGAAAGTTACTATTCACCATCTTCCTCCTTGAATTAATGGAAGAGATTGTGAAGGAATTAGAAGCTTAAACTTATAGGACATCCATATCTATGTACAAGGAACCTTAGATAATTACCTTGTGATTTAACAATGCTTGGAACTTGATTTTTGATTTTTCTTCCTTTGAAAAGAAGAAAAAGCCGAGAGTTGAAGAAATGAAAATTTTTGTGTTTGCTTTGATTTGTTTTGGCTAGCTAGGTTGTTTTGGTTTTGTTTTTGGTTAATTACCTTTCTAACCTTGAACTTTGTGTGGTTTACAATCATCCAACAATTCCTTCCCTTTTGTCATGCTTATGTCACCTTGCACATGTCATAATGCTTCCACTTGTCCACACCTTGTGATTTGATGATGTCACAATCCTTGGCTTCTTGTACAAGCTTGTCTCTTGGTCACTTATTTGTTTTACGGTTCGCTTATCTTTCGTTCTCGTTTATCATTTGAGAGATCATATCCGGGATCTTATTACTTGGGTTCCCTTAACCTTTCTCAATACATTATATTTCTTTTATGATCCTCTCTTATAATCCTTTAATTTAAATCCTTTTATCCTGTTACCTTATACTTAATTCTTTCCGTATCTAGTGGATTTCCGGGAAAAATCAAAGTGTTCGGAATTGGATTCTGACGATCTTTACATACACTTATATACCATATAGAGTACTAATAAAATCTCAGAATATCCATAACAGAACCCCTATATAGTGTGGCATGAAAAGTTTTCTCATTCAGCAAAAATACTATTCATAAGGGTTTCAAAAATTTCCCAAAAATTGGGGTTATTACAGTTATTGTAAGCAAACTCCACTAAGGGCAAATGCTCATCCCAATTTCCTTTGAAATCAATGGCACACACACGTAACATTTCTTCGATTGTTTGGATTGTTCTCTCACTTTGGCCATCCGTCTGCGGATGATAAGCCGTGCTCACATTTAACTTAGTTCCCAAACATTCTTGGAAACTTCTCCAAAATCTTGGATTGAATCGTGGATCTCGATCAGACACGATAGACACAGGGACTCCATGATGCATTACTATTTCCTTCAAATACATGTGAACCAACTTATCTAGTGAAAATCTTTCATTGATAGGAAAGAAATACGCTGATTTGGTTAGTCTGTCCACTATAACCTAAATAGCATCACGGTTCACTTTCGTCCTTGGTAAGCCAACTATAAAATCCATAACAATGTGCTCCCACTTCCACTCTGGAATCTCTAGTGGCTGTAATAATCCACTTGGTCTCTGGTGCTCCGCCTTAACTCTCTGACACGTGTAACATTTGTTAACCCATTCCACAATTTCTCTCTTCATGTCTGGCCACCAATAATTCTCATTTAAATCTCTGTACATCTTCGTACTTCCCGGATGAATGGAATACCTTGAGTTGTGAGCTTCTTGTAAAATTTTATTCTTCAATTCTGCCACTGGTGGTATCCAAATTCTGGATGAAAATCTGAGAATACCCTGATCGTCCTTCTGAGTGCATAACTGTTATTCCCTAACAATACAACAAGAATTATAGAAGGGGGGTTGAATGTAATTCTGGCTTCTTTTTGAGATTTATGAAAAATGGTTCTAACTCAATTTATATCTAACTGTTTGATTTGCAAAGTGCGGAATACATAGTTAAGTTAATCAAACATAAAGTAATAAAAACTTAAGTCTTTAAAACTTTCCGGTAGATTTGAATGTATCCACCAGATATTTATATATATATATATATATATATCAAGAGAACCCTGTGAGGCTTAAATAGCTCACAATTGCTTTACAAGTGAACAACTAAACTTGCAGAGAAATGCTACAGGATACAGCTTACAAATGTTTCTCTGAAAATGTGTTTTGCTTAGTCTATTTGTTGTTGTTTGAACTACTTGCTACACTTGGTTTATATATCACCAAGTTTACATAGAATAAGACAAGATAATAAAACAAAACCTATCAAGTCTAACTCCATGCTGCTTCACTACTTTATTCCAGCATCTTTGGAAAATCTTCATAACTTGCATGGAAATGGTAATGCTTCTTTTTTCTCAAAACCCTGCTAAACAGGCTGCCACATTCCTTTTGCAAACACTCGATGCATGTGACTGTGTTGTCACTGTCAACAGATATTTAAATTGATCATCCTTCGGGTACATGTTTTTATCCGTCGGGTAGCCTTGTTGATCATCCGTCGGGTAGCTTTGTTGATCATCTGTCGGGTAGCCATTTATCACTTGACTCAATTTCATTTATGCAGAATTACAAGACATCTTATATTTACATTTAATCAACCTATTCTGCACATCTACTAGTAGTCTACATGATTCATAAGCTACTACAGAATCTATAAAAAGTTGTTTGCAGAAATGTGCTACATTACTTATTGTTACATAAGCTACTCACCCGATGGATATCAATTAGTCATCCGTCGAGACTATATTGAATCATCCGTCGGGACTATAATTGATCATCCGTCGGGTGCTACAAAATTCACTAAGTTAAATCTACTAAGGTGTTTTGTTTGGCTTATCATCAAGTACACAACATATTCCTAATAATCTCCCCTAATTTATGTCTACTGGAATTGTAGCCATTAATTAAGAGAAACTTGATGATAACAAAACATCCTAAAGATACAGTTTGAAAAATAGTAGAGAAAACTAATAAGTGCTACAAATTGCTGAAAGTTGAACAATGCAATGTACACAAAGAAATTGCTCACAATTGTTATCAAGATGCTCCTCTAGTCTGAGCAGATAGATCTATTTCCTTGATTATCTGGATTTCTTCCCAAGCCTTCTGTTGTTTTCTTCAATTTGATTCTGAAGTTGTCTATGGAATTCAAGTTCATCAGCTTCTGAGAGATTTAGCATTTCCTGTATTTCCAAAAGAGTCTCATTGCTAGAGATACTCAATTGGTCTTCCAATCTGAAGAATCTTCTAACACCTTTGTCATCCATGAACTCCATCAACCAATAGGGCCTTAGATGCACTCTCTTTCCTGTAAAGGGAATAGATAGAGTTTTTGGAAGTGCATCTTTGGCTCTAATACTTCTTAGTTCCTTAATCCTCTTTAGAACTATTCTTCTTGCAGTCACATTGTACCCAAAGTTCTTTTTAAAGGATGAGTAGACTTTAATCAGAACAAATTGGCTTTCTTGGAGAATTCTGTGAAGAGGCCATGTCATCTCCTTCCCTCCCTTGTATTTAAATACCAGTCTTTCAAGAAGATGTCTGTAAGCATCGATTCCTCTTACTTCTTCCAGTTCATCCAAGCAGAGATTCAAGTCTGAAAATTCCTTGACATCATAAATATACATGAGATCTCTCTTATTGACTGTGGGTTGGGATTTGGTTAGAGCTTTGGATTTGAGAGATACAGGCTTCACTTTCTTGCTAGCTCTAGTCTTTATCTTCTTTGTCTTGAAGATGGGCAAATTTAGCTCAGGAATTGGTAAACTATCCCAGTCTACTGGCTCATTCTTGGGAACAATTGGTTCACCATGAATATTTCTTGTTGGATCAACCACTTTGAAATCTTCAAATACCACTGTGGGTTTTGATGTCTGAGTTGTAGTTGTAGGCTTTTTGGGAAATTGGTCTTCCAATTCCTCATCATTAAAGTTCACTTTTCTCTTGGAATGAAGTTTGTATCCAAATCTTCTTTTCTGCTGTGATTCTGCTTGCATATTCAGATCCTTAGGTTCAGTGATTACAGTTGGTTGTACAGGAGGTTCTGTTGTGATTTTTATAGCTTGAAGTTTGGCCAAGATAGCAGCTTGTTCTTTCTTTTGCTTTTACTTCTTAGCATCCATAGCAGCTTGCTTCTTTTCTAGCCTGATTCTTTCTTTCTCTTCCTTCCACAAACAGTGGGTGTCCAACCACCCCACAAATCTCCTTACCATTTCTGTAAATTTTGGCAATTCTTCTTTTTCAATGCTGAATCAGCTGGATCCTTGTAGAATGTAATAGATCTTGACAATAGTTTCTTTTCATCTGGCTTTGGTGTCTCAAACACTGTATCCATAGGATTCTTTTCTGAAAACTTAGGATAGTTCCATTTGGCCTTCATGATGAGATCTTTCTTTGGAGATTTGATACATGAAGTTTGACCTCTTTCTAGATAGTTCATGCTTATATCATTCACAGAGATTTTCATGACTTTAGATTGATGATTGAAGACTTTGTCTGGCTCCTGTGTTGGCCCAAATATCTTCTGGATGTTATCATCAATTTTCTTCCAATTGATTGGACTCAATTGCTTCTTCTCAGTTGCTCTCAAATTGGTTGTTGCTTCTTTGATTAGATCTATGCTATCTTTAGCAGGTGGCTTTATGAAAACAATTGTTGGCATAATTGCGTTACTTACTTGAACATTGAGCACTTTTTGCTCCCCCTCACTTCTTAATTCCCCTTGACTGAATAAGACAATTCAGCTTTCTTTCTCCCCCTTAGAAGAGGTTTCTTTCTCCTCCTTTTTATTATCATCAAGTTGAGTAGAAGAGGAGGTTTGTGCTACCACTAGCCTTTGAAGAAAGTTTGTTTGTTGTGCTTGGTGTAGATGAATTGCTGTTAGAGAGGCTTCCATTACTGTCATTCTGGTATCCAAGGAATCTATCTTTGTGGCGAGATCAATATTCTTCCTGAGTTGTCTCTTAATGTCAAGCATTGTAGCTTTTGGAAGTTTGGAATCCAACCTGTCAGAAATGTCCCTTTTCATTTGATCAAGTTCACCTTTGATAGAGGTGACATCCTAAGTATGTTGAAAACCTTTGATTTGTTGCAATGGAAGAGAAGCAAGGTGTGCTTGTAGAAGCTTCTTGGTGCTGGAATTTATTGTTGATTGAAGAGCAAAGTGTGTTTGACTAATAAGTTGAATGAGTGTGGTCTTGTAATGGTATTCATCATATTTCTTGGAGAAGACCCATGATGGCATGCCTGATCTGGAACTAGGGCCTACTTCCCCCCTATGTCCAATGGCTCTTCTTCACTTTCTGCATCCTCACTACCAAAGAAATCTTTTGAACCACCAGTATTATAGTCAATATCAGCAGCTGTAGAGGGCAGAGCTGTGATTGCATCATTTGCTCTTTGCATAGACTATGTGGTGTGCACCAAATTGAGCATCCTTTCGGCATTATCATTGCTCTGTCCAGCTAGAAGTTGATATGCTGGAACAGGGTGAGTAAATGTCTCATCATCCAAGGAGGTAGAATCTATAAAAACTTGACTTTGCTGAAATAGTCCCTCCCTATTTGCATCCTGGACATTCATTAACTCACTTGCAATGACATCCACCCTTATATCTCCTGTACCTGCATTTCTCTCATTATCTCTCTTTTATTGCTTCAAGGTCTCACCTTGACTCCCCACCCTCATACCCTTGAAAGGAATATGTCCTAAGTCCAATCATGTATTAGAATTTAGGAATAACTTTTATGTAATCTGTTTTGATTTCATTGATATTAATAAAGACTTGTTTTGTTTTTATTACGGGCTTTATCTATTTAAGTGTTTAAATAAGATATACCATAGTTTAGAGTAAAGCTTTTTATGGATTATGATGAGATCATAATAGTGAGACCTAAAAAGATGATAACTCTAAACTTAAATAGTTCCTGGTCATAGGATTACTAACTGGTAATTAATAATCCGCAAAGATCGGTACATACTATGCTTGCTTCATTATGAAGGATGTCTGTTCTCATAGACATTTGTGTGGTGACACTATAGCTAGTATGTAGGTGCTTATTATGGAATAAGTTCACTGAACATGACTCACACAACTGAACAACTGATGGAGTTCACTCACGTGTCAGCAGTTGTTCACATAGTGATAGTTGTACAAGTATCCTTAGACTTGAGGTCATCTTGTGTACACTGAACTATGCTTTGGTTTAGTTCTTAGTCTCCAGAGACAATTATTAGGGCTCTTCTGGGTATAGGAATTTGTACACGAAGATAGTGTATGATCAATAAAGGATCTACCCCTTCCAGTGAAGGAAGCGAATGTTCAAGGCTGATCCACTTATGCTAGTTCAGGAATCTCTGGCCAGAGTAAATGAAATTAGAAAGGAGTTTCTAATTTGCATAGAACTACGCATAGTAAATGGTAAGCAAAGTGATTGAATTAGATAGGCTTGACACGAGATCCATGCCTTGTATTTAATCGGGACATTGTAGGGTAGAAGGAGTTTATTGTACGGTAACTATTCACTGAATAGGTTCTTGGTATTCTAAGCAGTGAATTCATATTATCCGGATAGTCCGATATGTTGAGAAGTATCCCTCACGATATAGAATAAATGTGATTGATTAATTAATCATATTTAATAAATTAGAGAATTTATATAAATAATGATAAAATAATTTTATTATTATTTATTTCTACTACCGGCTTAATATTGAACCTACAGGGTCACACCATAAAAAGAGAATGATTTAATGGTGGAGGAATTAATTAATAATGGCTAATAATTATTTATTTAGTGAAATAATAATAATTAATTGGCAAATTTAATAATTGATTAAATGAGATTTAATTGATTATAAATTAATTAAGAAAAGTTCTTAATATTATTAATTAAAGGATTTAATTTTTGGAAATTAAATCAAGAGAGAGAATTATTTCTAAAGTGTTTAGAAAAAGGATTAATAATTAAAAGGTGTTTTAATTATTAATAAGAATAATAAATGGGATAATAATAATAATATTTATGGGAAAATTTCAGCTGAAAATTTTGCCTATAAATACACTATTATAGACCCTATTTTATTCTAACCCCATCGAACCCGAAAACCAAAAAAGTTTGGAAAACCCAATTCTCTCCACCTCCTTCCTCCTCCATAACATCGTTTCCTTGGTGGATACCGATGGAGTGCTTCACACTTGAGGAGCAACTGCTAAGGATCTCTGATCGTTGTCTCCGAATTATTTTAAAGGTTAGATTCGATCCCTCGAATTTTTATTCACGATTTATATGCTTTTATTTGGTTTTTGTATGTGTAAAAGTGTTTTGCCATGCCCCGCTACGTTAAAAATCGAACAATGGCATCAGAGCATAGGTTGTATGCATATAGATCTGTGGTAAAAATTTCAGAATTTTATGTGCTTGTATGAATTAATTATGATTTTTACAAGTTATATTATGGATTAATTTTGTCTGATGAGAAATCGTTTCTCACAATAATTTTGATTATTGATCTGGGTTCTACAAGTGTTGTAGATCGTCTGGGTATTTTTTTCATAATTTTATGATGTATAGATTTTTTATTATGAATTTTTGAAGTTGTTTTAATTAAATTCATGATTAAATATATATATATATATATAGTATATATATATTTGTATATACATCTGTGTTATTGTCTGTGTATATATCTGTGTTGTTGCTGCTGCTATTAAAAGAGAAGGAGGTCAGGTCTGGGCGTGCAATATACCGTTGGATTCATTTTTTCGAGACAGATCTAATGGAGTGATCAATTTTAGTTTATATAAAAGTTTTGAACTGTTTAGATTTCCATGAAGTGTTTTAAAGCTATTTTTAACTGTTTAAGTTGCTTTTAAATGCTTCATGTGATACATAGAGATGTATAATGCTTAGAATAATGTGCTAGATGATATAACATGCCTACCTTGATGTTTATTCATGTTGATATATGTGATATATGCTTAGTTTATCATGCGATGATAGATTTAGGTGAACTTAAATAAACATAAGGCGTTTGTTAGACAAGCTAGTATAGTGAAATTGTTTCATAACCTTAATAACAATATTATGAATACAATCATGAGATTCTTGTGTTTGTGAAACACGTTATTGAATATGAATTTTCGATATGAGAGAAAGGATGATTCTGTCACCAACAGATTTCTATCTGTAAGAAAGGGTTATTAAGTGACGCCTCTTGACAATGCTCCACCCGATCTGGGAATCATCTGATTATTGATTATTGATTTGAAATATTTAATTTAAAAGGAAGAATCTCTTTATAATATGATTATGATTGTAACGTAATATAATCCCTCTAAAATTAAATAATATCAAGTAGTAATTGGCCAATGATACAACGGGCTTGTGTCGGTCATAGCCTTCCAACATGATAGAATGTAGTTCTTATTTTTGAATCATTGTCGTTTCGTGCCACAGCCGAGGGCTTTGATTTTGAAATAAGAAATACTTGTCTATTACATAGAGATGTGTACATTGAATAAGAATCTAAAGGTCGTTACATGCCACAGCCGTGGGCCTTTGGGGACTGATTCAATAGTACGGAATGTTGGGTTAGACTTGACTTAGAATATTGAGTTTGTCGTGCCACAGCCGTGACTCAATTATTCAAGAGGCTAAAGTTTGATTAGGGAATAACATTAGATGTAATTGACAAGAGTTGTCTGCCTATTGAACATTACATGGCGTTTCGTGCCACAGCCGGGGTTGTGTAATGGAATGTAGGATCCCTATTTCCACTAGCATTATGAATGCTTAATTTTTCACGTAGGGGGTTGAATAAATTAGGAAAACTAGTGGGAGCCACTTATGAATAAAGACCCAATTCATATAGTGTTATGAAATGAAATCGAATATTTGATAAGTGTTGTTATGTGTTTATCATTTACAGATTTACTTTGTATGTTATGTCTTCTGCACTATCACTCAGGAGCATACTAGAGGCTCACAAATTAACTGGTCCTAATTATGCTGACTGGCTTCGAAACTTGAGAATTGTTCTCAGGATTGAGAAGCTGGAATACGTGATTGACTCACCTAAGCCTACTGAACCTGCTAGTGATGCACATAATGATGAACATGTTGTGTATCGTAGGTGGATAGATGATGCAAATATTGCTCAATGCATCATGCCAGCTTCCATGAACATTGAGCTACAGAAGCAACATGAGCATATGGATGCTCACATTATCCTCATGCATCTACAAGAGTTGTATGATGTGGTGCGGAGGACAGCTCGATATGAGATATCGAAGGAGTTGTTCGGTTGTTGGATGTCTGAGGGATCATCTGTAAATGACCATGTACTTAAGATGATCAATTTGATTGAACGTCTTGGACAACTTGGTTTTGCCATGGATGGGGAGCTGAGCCAAGACTTGGTCTTGTAATCGCTTCCGAGTTCGTTCTCGCAGTTTGTTGTGAACTTTCACATGAATAAGTTGGATGTCAGCCCTGAACTCCACAACATGTTGAAGACTGCGGAATCGAATTTCCCCCCTAAGAAGAGTTCTGTTCTTCTAATTGGTGAAGGTTCCAATCCTAAGAAAAGGAAGAGGAACTTTTCCAAGAAGAAGAAAGTAGGTGAAGAAAAGCCGGTTCCACCAAAAGCTGAAGACCCCAAGAGCAAAGTTGTTTGCTTTCACTGTAACAAGGTGGGGCACTGGAAGAGGAACTGCAAGGTTTACCTTGCAGAATTGAAGAAGAAGAAGGGTAGTGAGACTACCGCTTCTGATTCAGGTATGTTCATGATAGAAGTGAATATGTCATTAAATCAAATTTCTACTTGGGTATTCGATACCGCCTGTGGTTCTTATATCTGCAATTGTTGCAGGGACCAAGGAGAAGTAGGACTCTTGAGGAAGAGGAGGTGGTTCTATTGATGGGAAATGGAGCAAGAGTTGCTGCTGAAGATGTAGAATCATTTCATTTACATAGGCCTACGGGCAAGACTATTGTTTGAAATAATTGTTATTTTGTTCCCTCGATTGTGAGGAATATTATTCCCATGTTAGACTTGGCTGGATTTTCATTTATTATTGAGAAAAATGAATGTTCTATTCTTAGAGATAATATTCTTTATGGACGTGGTGCTTTAAATAATGGTCTATGTGACATAATTTATTTCAGATTGAACAAACTAATAAAAGAAAAGGGATGATGAAAATCTCACTTTATAGTGGCATTGTAGTCTCCATTTAGTAGACATGGAGAGAGGGCTGCAAATTTGCTAGGAATGGTACACACAGATGTATGTGGACCAATGTCTAAGCAAGCCATGGGTGGATTTCCATACTTCATTACTTTCATAGATGATAGATCTAGATTCAGATATGTGTTTGATGAAACACAAGTCTGAGGCCTTTGAAAAGTTCAAAGAATATAAGTATGAAGTGGAGAAACAAACCAAACAGAGTATTATAATTCTTCGATTAGATCGAGGTGGTGAATACTTTAATGGAGTGTTTCTAGATTATCTCAAAGTAAATGGTATAGTCTCCCAGTGGACGCCTCCAGATTGGTATCTGAAAGGAGAAATCGAACTTTGTTAGACATAGTTCGGTCCATGATGAGCTATGCAAATCTTCCAGTATTCCTATGGGGTTATGCATTGGAAACCTTAGCATATTTACTGAATATGGTGCCTTCCAAAATCTGTTCCTCAAACTTCGTATGAGATATGGAAAGAAAGGAAACCGAGTCTTAAACACGTTAAGATTTGGGGATGTCCAGCTTAAGTCAAGTAAGTTGACCCAGATAAGCTGGAATATCGATCCGTAAAATGTAGTTTTGTGGGATATCCTAAAGAGACTTCAGGGTATTACTTTTACACCGATCATCGGGTGTTTGTCTCAAGACATGCTACCTTCTTGGAAAAGGAGTTTATCCTTGAAGAAAATAGTGGGAGCAAAATTTAACTTGATGAAGTTCAAGAAGCACAAACTACTACAGATCAAGTGGAAACACCTGTTCTGACTGAACAACCTTTTGTGGAACAGCCCATTCATAGATCAGGGAGAGTGTCTCGCCAACCTGAGAGTTAATATGGCCTTGTCATTGAGAATGACAATGAGTTGTCGATCATTGATGATGACGAACCTGTGGCCTATAATGAGGCTATGAGTAGTGTTGACTCAGAGAAATGGCAAAGTGCCATGAAATCCAGAATGGAATCTATGTATACGGTATACAAAAGATAGATTATAGCAGATGGCCAGGTGGAGACCTATAAGGCCAGGCTTGTGGCAAAAGGATTCAAACAAAGGCAATGGATTGACTTTGATGAAACCTTTTACCTGTAGCCCTGTTAAAATCAGTTCGGATTTTGCTTGCGATTGCTGCTTACTACGACTATGAGATCTGGCATATAGCCAGATGGTTTTCTTTCCGAGGGAAATGAAAACCTAGTGTGTAAGCTGTTGTGAACCATATCTGGTTTAAAGCAAGCTTCTCGTAGATGGAACATCCAAAGAGTTTGGTTTTATCAAAAACGAAGATGAACCATGCGTCTACAAAAGGGTTAGTGGGAGCGCGGTAACATTTCTTGTATTGTATTGAAATAGAGTTGACACACATAACAACATAGCAGACCCACTCACAAAGCTACTTTATGAAAGTCACTTTGATCGTCATAAAGACAAGATGGGTATTAGATACCAGAGTGATTGGCTTTAGTACAAGTGGGAGATTGAAAGGAATATGTCCTAAGTCCAATCATGTATTAGGATTTAGGAATAACTTTTATGTAATCTGTTTTGATTTCATTGATATTAATAAAGACTTGTTTTGTTTTTATTACGGGCTTTATCTATTTAAGTGTTTAAATAAGATATACCATAGTTTAGAGTAAAGCTTTTTATGGATTATGATGAGATCATAATAGTGAGACCTAAAAAGATGATAACTCTAAACTTAAATAGTTCCTGGTCATAGGATTACTAACTGGTAATTAATAATCCGCAAAGATCGGTACATACTATGCTTGCTTCATTATGAAGGATGTCTGTTCTCATAGACATTTGTGTGGTGACACTATAGCTAGTATGTAGGTGCTTATTATGGAATAAGTTCACTGAACATGACTCGCACAGCTGAACAACTGATGGAGTTCACTCACGTGTCAGCAGTTGTTCACATAGTAATAGTTGTACAAGTATCCTTAGACTTGAGGTCATCATAGTCATCTTGTGTACACTGAACTATGCTTTGGTTTAGTTCTTAGTCTCCAGGGACAATTATTAGGGCTCTTCTGGGTATAAGAATTTGTACACGAAGATAGTGTATGATCAATAAAGGATCTACCCCTTCCAGTGAAGGAAGCGAATGTTCAAGGCTGATCCACTTATGCTAGTTCAGGAATCTCTGGCCAGAGTAAATGAAATTAGAAAGGAGTTTCTAATTTGCATAGAACTACGCATAGTAAATGGTAAGCAAAGTGATTGAATTAGATAGGCTTGACACGAGATCCATGCCTTGTATTTAATCGGGACATTGTAGGGTAGAAGGAGTTTATTGTACGGTAACTATTCACTGAATAGGTTCTTGGTATTCTAAGCAGTGAATTCATATTATCCGGATAGTCGCGATATGCTGAGTAGTATCCCTCACGATGTAGAATAAATGTGATTGATTAATTAATCATATTTAATAAATTAGAGAATTTATATAAATAATGATAAAATAGTTTTATTATTATTTATTTCTACTACCGGCTTAATATTGAACCTACAGGGTCACACCATAAAAAGAGAATGATTTAATGGTGGAGGAATTAATTAATAATGGCTAATAATTATTTATTTGTGAAATAAATAATTAATTGGCAAATTTAATAATTGATTAAATGAGATTTAATTGATTATAAATTAATTAAGAAAAGTTCTTAATATTATTAATTAAAGGATTTAATTTTTGGAAATTAAATCAAGAGAGAGAATTATTTCTAAAGTGTTTAGAAAAAGGATTAATAATTAAAAGGTGTTTTAATTATTAATAAGAATAATAAATGGGATAATAATAATAATATTTATGGGAAAATTTCAGCTCAAAATTTTGCCTATAAATACACTATTATAGACCATATTTTATTCTAACCCCATCGAACCCGAAAACCAAAAAAGTTTGGAAAACCCAATTCTCTCCACCTCCTTCCTCCTCCATAACATCGTTTTCTTGGTGGATACCGGTGTAGTGCTTCACACTTGAGGAGCAACTGCTAAGGATCTCTGATCGTTGTCTCCGAATTATTTTAAAGGTTAGATTCGATCCCTCGAATTTTTATTCACGATTTATATGCTTTTATTTGGATTTTGTATGTGTAAAAGTGTTTTGCCATGCCCCGCTGTGTTAAAAATCCAACAACCCTCACCTTCACCATCCTAATCTGGAACTAGGGCCTACTTCTCCCCTATGTCCAATGGCTCTTCTTCAGTTTTTGCATCCTCACCACCAAAGAAATCTTCTGAAGCACCAGTCTCATAGTCAATATCAGCAGCTGTAGAGGGCAGAGTTGTGATTTCATCCTTTGCTCTTTGCATAGACTGTGTGGTGTGCACCAAATTGAGCATCCTTTCGGCATTTTCATTGCCCTGTCCAGCTAGAAGTTGATATGCTGGAACAGGGTGAGTAAATGTCTCAGCATCCAAGGAGGTAGAATCTATAACAGCTTGACTTTGATGAAATAGTCCCTCCCTGTTTGCATCCTGGACATTCATTAACTCACTTGCAATGACATTTACCCTTATATCTCATGTACCTGTATTTCTCTCATTATCTCTCTTTTCTTGCTTCAAGGTCTCACCTTGACTCCCCACCCTCATACCCTCACCTTCACCATCTAAGCCGGGACTCCTCTCACTCACTTTTGTCAGTCTTGAAGAAATGGACTACATTAGATCACTCTTTTCCTCTCCTTTTTCCTGGGAGAAACCCAGACTCTCACTCAATTCACTCCCTTCCCTCAGTCCTAGGAGTGATTGAACTACTACTAAGTCTTCTGAACTTGTAAGAACATATGAAATTTGAAGCTGTGCAGAGATACCCGACGGATGAGGAATATCCATCGGGTTAGCAGTTTGACTATCCGACGGATAACTGGTGTTAAGCTTATTCGTCGAGATACAATCACTACTCCACGGATGATAAATATCCATCAGGATAGAATAAATAATTGAGTTTGGAGTGGAGACTATTGTAGACTCTGTGCAGATTAATGAAAATTTTGGCACAGATGTCTCAACAGGCCCAGAAAGAAATGGCAAGTGAGCCAAAAAATCATCTAGAAGATGATGCTCACTTGTATGGATTTTTGGCTTCTCCAAGAGAGTTAAAGATGGAGAATTTGGAAGTGATGTGTTTATCATGTCAACATCCAATGAGTGTGTGGGAGAGTTTGGTGTATCAGGTGCTTCAATTATTAGACATTTTGGCTATAACTCCACATTTATTGGAGCCACGTTAACCTGACTTTGAGAAGGTGCAGTGACTGGGTCTTGTGCACTAGTTTGCACAGTGTGTGAGCCCTGTGCATCCCCGAGTGTTTTTGGTTTCTTTTTTCTGGTATAAGTTTGGGGTGAGCTTGTGTCCCTTACCCTCTTGGCATGTGCTCTTGGCTGAGAGTTTGCTTCAATTGTAACATCTTTTTGGGAGGATGAAACCAGTAATGAGCTAATATCCTTATTAAGCACTGCAGTTTGTTGAGAAACTGCAGTGTGGCTAGGCTGGGAACCACTCACCTCTCCAACCTTATCTCTTATGAGAAGCATCACTATAGATTACGAAATTCCCTTGATCATCTGGAAGTGACAAAACAGGTGCCGTGATCAATCTTTTCTTTAATTCATGAAAACTTTCTTCACACTTATCGTTCCATATAACTCATTTTTCCTGGTAAGCTTCATTAAAGGTGTCGCAATGTTCGAGAAATCTTGAACAAATCGTCGATAATATCCTGCCAGTCCTAAGAAACTTCTCACCTCTGTTGGTGTTGTTGGCCTTTCCCAATTCATAATAGCTTCAATCTTCGCTGGATCCACTTTGATCCCTTCATGACTTACCACGTGTCCAAAGAATTGAACTTCTTGTAACCAAAATTCATACTTCGAAAACTTTGCATATAACTTCTTCCTTCTCAAAATTTCCAAAGCTGTCCTTAGATGCTCCGCGTGATCTTCCGTTGACTTTGAGTAAATCAAGATATCATCAATAAACACAATGACAAACTTATCCAGATATTCCTTGAAAAATCTGTTCATCATGTCCATAAATGCAGCTGGGGCATTGGTCAATCCAAAAGACATCACTAAGAATTCATAATGATCGTACCTTATTCTAAAAGCTTGTCTTTGGTATATCTTCAGGTTTGATCTTCAATTGGTGATATCCATATCTCAAATCAATCTTAGAGAAGTACTCAGCTCCTTTTAGCTGGTGAAACAAATCATCGATTCGTGGTAATGGATACTTGTTCTTGATCGTAAGCTTATTGAGTTCTCAATCATTGATGGATAACCTCATGCTTTCATCTTTCTTCTTAACAAATAGTACCGGTGCACCCCATGAGGATACACTGGGTCTAATCACTCATTTCTCCAATAATTCTTGTAATTGCTTTTCCAATTCCTTCATTTCCACTTAGCACCATTTTGTATGGGGCCTTAGATACTGGTTTCGTTCCAGGTGTCAAGTCGATTACAAATTCAATTTCTCTATTTGGAGGAAGTCCTAGTAATTCGTCTGGAAATTCATTTACCATTGGAATGTCTTCCAGTTTAGCTGGCTCCTGACTTTTATATATCACATAAGCAATGAAATGCCCGTATCGTTGTCGTAGTAACTTTCTAGCTTGGATCATCATCAAGAACGTCTTCGCTTATCTCTGGCCTCTAAACATCACCACTTTTTTCATCTGGAATCTTCAATATTACTTTCTTATTATGACAGTATATCTGAGCATCATGCTTAGATAGCCAATCCATTCCTAAAATAACGTCAAACCCTCCTAAGTTAAATGGTTTCAAGTCAGCATCAAGCTTATGGCCTAGTAATCTCAATCTCACAATTTCTTAGACACTTGGTTAATAGATACACGCTCCTGATTTGCTAATTTTACCGTCATAATCTCACTTAACAATTCACCGGACAATTCAACTTATCAATAAAACCTTGAGAAATAAATGATCGAGTTGCTCCCGAATCTACTAGCACTTTAGCACATAAGGAATTCACAGTAAGCGTTCTGCCACAACATTAGTATCCATGATAGCATCCTTTATAGACATGCCATAAACTCTAGCTCTGGGAGGTTCATTCACTGTTGGAGTAGCTCCCATGATACGCAATATGTTGTTGACTAGAATTGGTGCCTTGTAATCCCTTGCGATATGTCGTGGCTTCCCAGCACTTGAAGCAAGTAAATCCAATTGCTAGAACCTTGCCTGCCTAATTCTTGGTAGGCTGGTCTTTGTTGACTAGCTCTCTGGTTGGCTGATTACAAGACTCCCTTGAATAGTGCCCCTTCTGGTTACATCTGTAGCAGACCACATTCAACTTATTGTAAATTCCGCCATGTTTCTTCCCACAGACTTGACAGTCGGGTATAGCTGGCCTCTGCTGGGTTGGCTGGTTCCTAATCACCGGACGGTTACCTCGGCCTCCGTTGCCTATATTCTGTATGTTAAAATTTCTTCCGGGCTAGAACTTGCCCTTCCTCTGATTAAAATTTAGAAACTTCCCTGCTTAGGACTGTCCTTCACTTCCCTCAAACTTTCTCTTCTTACCTTCCTTCTCCTTCTGAGACATTTCACTCTCCGTCTCCGCAATCATAGCCTTCTGCACAACTCCCGCATACATATCCAACTCAAATATGGCCACCTTCCCTCGGATCCATGGCTTGAGTCCTTGCTGAAACCTCTTAGATTTCTTCCTATCAGTGTCCATATATGATGGCACAAACCTAGACAACTCCTCAAACTTATTTTCATAATCCACCACTGACATATTCCCTTGCTTTAGCTCCAGAAATTTCAACTCTATTTGATCATGAACAAACTGGGGGAAATACTTCTCTAAAAATAGCTCCTTGAATCTATCCCACGTAAAATCATCTGTACCTTCCAACATCTTAACAGTTTCCCACCAGTAGGTGGCTTCATTCTTCAGGTAGTAACTTGTAAACTCAGTCTTCTGCTCCTCCCTCACTTTAACTAAGGAAAATTCCTTCTCAATTTCCTTCAACCAGATTCTTGCCTCAATAGGATCTACAGAACCCTTAAACTCTGGTGGATTCACCGCCTGAAAGGTCTTAAAGGTTACCTGAGGGTTGGTCTGCCTCTGCTGTTGTTGAGTCAGGTGAACTGTTTAGTGAGCCAAGATCTGAAAAATGTGGGCTATCATTGGGTCTACGGGACCTCGGTTGGCATTCTGGTTGTTGCTTGTCTTGGGTGTTGTTTTTGTTGTTGGTTTCTTCATTCTGGTTGGTGGAACAGGTATTTCTTCTGGTAGACATTTTCAGTAAAGAATCAAACAATTTATTTAGCCTTTAAAACAAAATCCTTTTTATGAAAAGATTTTGTAAAACATAAATATCTCTTTTGAAAACATTTTTGATAGTCGAACTAAGTAAATTGCATGCTTCTTTACAGAATATAAACAGTTAAGGGAAATAGGGTACATGTTATCACAAGAGTTTTATAACTGGTGCAGTAAGATAAAACAATTATGGTAAAGTAAATGACAATGCTGGAAAGGAAAGGTACTGATATATATCAAAGTTTGGTGGTACAAGCGCAAAACATTTTATTAAAGGCAAAGGTACAACATGCCTATTCCTTATTCAGCAGGTCTAGTTTATTCGCACTCCTACCAAAAGTCCGATAATACACACTATTGTTAGGCACAAAATACGCGCTAATAATTCACGCAAGTATACGTGTTCGCAAGTAATATAGAATGATTTCTAGTTCGTTCCCACAGAGACTCGGACTAATTATATTTAATTAACTTTTACTCACCAATGTATGATTACTTCTCAACGTCAAGACAATAACACTTAAGGTTGATTGACTAATATGATTACTTCTCAACGTCAAGACAATAACACTTCAGGTTGATTGACTAATTATTAACTACGAGAATAAAATACTTAAATAACACTTGAATTAATAATATTAAACATACATGAGATCATAACTTCATTACTACTTCATTCAATAGTTATTTTTATTACCCTTAGCATGTAACTGTGATGATATTAATCAAACAACACAAAACTGATAAAAGCCAACTTTCGTTGCACAAGTACCATTCTACCAAGCATCCATATTTAAGATAGAAGTTGAATAGGCATCAATTATGTTGAGACCCTATATGTCTAGAGAATTTGACAACATAACGATTTAAGTGCAAGTTATTCATTATGATTACACAGGGCAAGTAAAACGGTTAGAGTTATCCACTAATCATGCATACAATACATGAACCTATGCTAGCATGGAAAGTTCTAAATCTCAAGATTCACTGTCAATTCACAAGAGATTAACAGGCTATCTTATATGTTCCCGACGTAAATAAGACGAATAAGCACAACCTATGCTAGATATCATACAATTATCACATACCAAGGTATTAAACAATTAAATAAAGAAATCTATAGTAAATCCGCTACGACCCCATGATCACGATTAGCCCATGATATAACTCATCATTACCATGGGTTCATGTGAAAACATGATAATAACACGACAATATAAACTAATAAAATACTTATTAAAACCAGAGTACGTCACAAGAGTATTAAGGTTCAAAGTAAAGAAAACTAGCATCCACTGTTACAACGAATAAAAGAATCACAAGATAATGTATGCTTCCTCTTCTTCGTTGCGGTGTGCTAAAATGGTCTTCTTAATCTTCTCTCCTTGCTCCTTGCTTGATTGATACTTCTTGCTTGTTACTTCCTATTATGAAACATCTCTGAATATTACTTATATAGAAGTCCACAAGAATCAGCCGTCTCAGAAGTCCAGTAGAAGTCGAATTATAGAAAGCAGATTCTGAATTTACGACCCCAAGCGGCCGCCCCAGATCCCAGGCGGGCGCCTCAGCTCCCAAGCGGCCAGCCCCAGATTCCAGGAGGGCGCTTGGCATGCTTCTGGAAAATTCTTCTTTCTGGACCTGATTTTGCTGATTTCTTCGCACAACTTCCCGCAACTGATTCCATGTACTTCCCTAGGCGTATTATGACGAATTCTTCCTACATACACAAGTTGTACCCTGAAATGCAAAAACACTATAAAAACGTATCAAATACACAAAATAATTGATTTCAAGACATCAATTCAAGACATTATAAGACGTTCTAAGTGGTATAAAATGCCACTTATCACACCCCTAAACTTAAATCGATGCTTGTCCTCAAGTATCACAGACTCAAAAATAAAATAAAAACATGCATGAATGCAAACTATATGAAATGCAGCGATCCCCCTCACAATTACTAAACCAACCAATACATGACATCTCAACAAATACAATTAGGAGACTAAAGATCAATCAAATCACTCAAGCTAACATTCAACTAGAAACGTGGTGTGTGCGAATGCTTAACAGATATGCTTCGAAACAAGATCAATTATCATAACTCAAGTATCCTCAAGGCAATCACATGATTATACGAAAAATAAATTCTAGACACAAAATGACTTATAACACTTCAAGATGACTGGAGCTTATTACGGAATCATGCTTTTATTCAACACAATAAACAAATGCTTATTTGATCGTGCAATGAGTGAAGTCCACAAAAGACTTATGCAATGGCATCCATTTAACGAGCGTTAGGTTAGCGGATCCCAGACTATAAAAGCCTTAGGTCACTAGGCACAAAGTCCCCTAAGAACTTAATAACTCGAATACCAAAGAGCTCACTCGTGATCAATTATGCATTAAACCATATTATTATTTTTTTCTTTTTTTTTTCTTTTTTTTCTCTTTTTTTTTCATATTTCTGAGCAAGTGCGTTTCACTCCATCTTGCTCAACCCTAGACTACTCGCATACAATACGAGCCGGCTACTAGCCATTTGACGCCTAGCCACGACTAGCAATAAATTCCAATTTTCACTCCAATTTTATCTTTTCATGCCTTTTATCATTAAGAGCCTATCATATATTCTAAGCATAATCAATAGATTAAACTCAAAAACCATCAAAGTGAAATTACAAGTGTTTCTAGCATGCATGTCAACCTAACAAGACTCAATATCACTCTACCCCTATCACTATACTCGTATCAATATCACATATCAATTGGTAAAGCAACACAAAAGGGATCATAGTATATGCACGAGCTAAATGTCATGATAAATAAAGCTATAAAAATAAAAAATAAAATAAAATAAAAAACTATATGGCAAAAAATATGCAACTATATTAACTAAACTATCATGAATATGTAACTACATGACACACACACATATATTTTCCTTAACTACCACCCCCAAACTTAAAATCTTCACTATTCCCAGTGAAGGTAATAGAAAGGAACACAGGGTATACCTACTCGGAAAAATCATCATCATCATCACCCTCAGAGGGTGGAGTGTCAGGAGGCTGATAAGCTGAGTCCTCACCAAAAATGGGCCACTAGATGTCAGCTCCAAGGCCTCTGAAAGCAGTCCCAAGTGCTAGGGTGAGCTCCTGTACAAACCTACTCTGCAACTCGTACATCGCATCCATTTTCCTGGAAAGCATCCTGTACTGGGCATCAGCCATCCCTGAACCATCGCCTCCCTGGGCTCTAGAAGAACCTGCCTCGCCATGAGCCTGACTGGGCCTAGCCATCGTAGCACCAGCTGTTGGACATCCCCCTAGGAGACGATATCCCAAACCATGCTCCTCGGGATCTCCACCCGTCCACTCATGCATCGTATTTAGCGTTGATGAATCAATATGAGCGGCCGGCATCTGCAGCTGCTCATAAGAAGGCCAGTGGACTCCAACTACCTTGCACAGCTTCGTGACGATAGAGGCATAAGGGATGTTGCTATGCGACCTCCCCCTCAAAAACTTCAAAATCCCTTGGTAGATGAACTCACCAAGGTCCACATAATATTCCTCATTCAAAATCCCACACAACAACCTGGCTCTCTCAACTGTAACCTCATGTGCATGCGAAGAAGGCAAAATATTAGCACAAATAAAGGCATTCCTTGCATGGGCATACCTGTTCATCGCAACAGCCGAAAAAGAATGATACTCGTTAGATCCCGTCTTAAACTACCACACCGTGCCCGGCTGACAGAGAGTAGCTATAATCAAATCCGAGTCAAAATCCTTGGGCTCTTCTCATTCAATTCTCCTCCTGGGGCTTCCTTCGTCGCTGCCCAATAGCACGGCGAATCGCCTTGGGCTGGTAATCAACCGTAAGCCCCTAACAACAGTGTACTCATTCTTGTCGGCCTTGGCGTTTGTATAAAACTCACGAACCACACTCATCGGGACCGCCTTCAGCGACTCACAAAAAGCAATCCACCCATTCTCTGCAATCATCGTCAATAACTCACCATCCATCCCCGATGGCAAAAACCCCATCTCCTTCAGAATTGGATTCATCAGAAGCCAAGCATACTCCTCCTCAGCAGCCCTGTCCACCAATCGGGGTCTCGCAGCAGTATCCCCTTGAAGAATCAGCAGTAGAAATGGTGCTACTGCTATCAATAGTTCGAGATCTTTTAGGGGCCATTGAAACTGAGAATAAGTGTTTGAGATTTGTGTTTTATGTGTAGGAGAGAGTTTTTAAGTTGAAAGTATATGGGAGTGTATATGGAGAGGTTGTGTGTATATATAGGGTATGATTTAGGTTTAGAATTAGAGTAGAAGTGGGGTTTGTGGCTTGTTTATAGGAGGAAATTCATGGGTTAATGGGGTTATGGCTGTGGTATTTTATTTTTGTGTTTTTTTTCTGTTTTTTTATATAAGGATGGAAAAAAAATTTTGGAAGTCGGGCTCCAAGCGGCCGCCACAGCTTTCTAAGCGGACGCCTCAGCTCCCAAGCGGCCGCCCCAGATCCCAGGCGGGCGCCTGAGAGGTTTCTGGAAAAAGAAATTCTGCCTTTATTTTTTCTGATTTTTTTGGGTTTTTGGATAGAGTACTAACTTTTAAAGGTTCCTTTAGTCTCAAATCTTAGGTTGCCTCCTAAGAAGCACTTCTTTTACGTCATTAGCTTGATGTAGAGTAGTTCGATCAAGTTGAAAATAAAATGACACTAACCACTTCCCGGTTTGCTGGGTCCCCATAATAATGCTTCAATCTCTGACCATTAACCTTGAATGCTTGGCCCGGCTCGTTCTCAAAAATCTCCACCGCTCCATGTGGAAACACAATTTTGATGATAATTGGTCCAGACCACATTGATTTCAACTTTCCAGAAAAAAGTCGGAGACGAGAGTTGAATAAAAGAACTTGTTGCCCCGACACGAATGACTTAGGAGATAGCTTCATGTCGTGCCACCTTTTTACTTTTTCCTTGTACATTTTATTGTTCTCGTACGCTTGAAGTTGAAATTCATCAAGTTCTTTTAACTGAAGCATTCACTTCTTCCCAGCTGCATCTAGATCAAGGTTTAACTTCTTCAATGCCCAATAAGCCTTACACTCAAGCTCCGCAGGTAAATGACATCCCTTACCATAGACAAGTTGAAACGGGGACATCCCAAGTGGAGTTTTGTATGCTGTTCTATAGGCCCAAACAGTTTCATCGAGCTTTGAAGACCAATCTTTCCTAGACGGGCAAACAAATTTATGCTAGAATGCGCTTGATCTCTCTATTAGACACTTCAGCTTGACCATTAGTTTGCGGATGATAGGCAATAACAATACGATAATTCAAATTATAGCGCTGCATCATAGAAGTGAACTTACGATTGCAGAAATGCGACCCCTCATCACTTATGATTACTCGTGGCGTTCTAAACCTTGTGAATATCTGCTTATGAAGAAAATTCAACAGTACCTTTGTATCATTTATCGGTAGAGCCTTGACTTCTACCCATTTCGAGACATAATCGACTTCCAGCAAGATGTACTGATTATTGCAGGATGAGATAAATGGTCCCATGAAATCGATTCCCCAAACATCGAGGACCTCAACTTCAAGCAGCACATTTAAAGGCATCTCATCCTTTCTAGTAAGATTCCCAACTCTTTGGCAACGATCACACCTTAAAACGAACTGATGTGCATCCTTAAACAACGTAGGCCATAAAAAACTGCTTGAAGAATACGAGATGTTGTCTTTGCACCACCATAATGTCCACCATAATATGTGGAATGACAGTCTCGTAATATCCCCTCTGTCTCACAGAATGGGATACATCTCCTGATGATCTGGTTAGCTCCTTATCTAAACAAATATGGTTCATCCCACATGTACCACTTCACCTCATGCATAAACTTCTTTTAGGAGGCATTATATTGCTGACAAGATAGTTCACAATATCTGTGAACCATGGCTCTTCCTCCTGAACTGTGAACAACTGCTCATCCGGAAAAGATTCATTGATCAATATCTTATCATACGAAGTAGATACAGGATTCTCCAATCTAGAGAGATGGTCAGCAACTTGATTTTCAGTACCTTTTCAATCCTTGATCTCCAACTCAAATTCTTGTAGCAAGAGCACCCAATGAATAAGTCTAGGCTTCAAATCCTTCTTTGAGACCAGATAGCAAATGGCAGCGTGATCAGTGAATACTGTCACCTTTGTCCCAAGCAGATAAGATCGAAAATTTTTTAAAACCAAAGACTATAGCTAAGAGCTCCTTCTCAGTAGTGGTGTAGTTCATTTGAGCTCTATTAAGCGTCTTAATAGCATAGTAGACCATATGAAAAAGATTATTCTTGCGCTGCCCAAGAACTGCTCCCACTGCATAATCACTTGCATCGCACATCATCTCAAAAGGTTCTGTCCAATCAGTTGCCGTAATAACTGGTGCAGTTAACAAACTCTTATTGAGAGTCTCGAATGCTTCCAAGCATTCATCATCAAATTTGAAAGGCACATCTTTCTCGAGCAATTGCACAACGGCTTAGATATCTTAGAGAAGTCCTTGATGAAACGCCGATAAAAACCCGCATGACCAAGAAAACTACGGATTCCTTTCACAGAAATAGGTGGCGGAAGATTTTCAATGACCCCACCTTGGATTTATCCACCTCAAGGCCTTTGCTAGAGACTTTATACCCAAGAATGATGCCCTGTTACACCATGAAGAAACATTTTTCCCTAATTGAGCACCAAATTAGTTTCAACACACCTTTTAAGCACCAAACAAAGATTATGCAAACATTCATCAAACGAATGTCCAAAGACGAAGAAGTCATCCATGAAAACTTCGATATTATTTCCAATTATAACAGAGAGTATAGCCATCATGCATCTCTGAAAAGTGGCAGGTGCACCACAAAAGCCAAAAGAAACTCTGCGAAAAGCAAACATTCCAAATGTACAAGTGAAAGTAGTCTTTTCTTGATCTTCTGGTGCAATACGAATCTGATTATAACCCGAATAGCCATCCAGAAGACAATAATACTCATGACCAGCCAACCTGTCAAGCATCTGATCGATAAATGGAAGCGGGAAGTGATCTTTCCTTGTGGTTTTGTTCAACTTTCTATAGTCCATGCATACCCTCCATCCTGTGACTGTTCGAGTGGGAATGAGCTCGTTCTTCTCATTTGCTACCACAGTAATACCTCCTTTCTTAGGTACACATTGCACGGGGCTCACCCAAGAACTGTCAGAAATAGGATATATGATTCCTGCATCCAGCCACTTCAGAATTTCTTTCTTCACCACTTCTTTCATGATAGGATTAAGTCTTCGCTTTTGCTCAACAGTCGGCTTGCTACCTTCCTCTAGCAGAATTTTATGCATGCAATACGCAGGGTTGATCCCTTTTATATCTGCTATAGTCCATCCGATGGCCGATTTGAATTCTCTCAAGATCCTCAAGAGCTTGTCCTCATCACTACCTGAAAGGTCAGATGCAATAATAACAAGCAAAGTAGATGCATCACCTAAAAAAGCATACCTCAAGTGTTCAGGCAATGGTTTAAGCTCCAAAGTAGGTGCTTCCTCAATAGATGGTTTGAGCCTTCCCTCAGCATTCTTGAGATCAACAGTACCAAGAGATTCAAATGGCATGTCTAGCTTTCGCCTCCAAGGAGAAGCATTTAGATATTGTAGTTACTCATTGCCTTCCTCATCTTCACTTTCAAATTCCCCCACTAAGGATTTTTCTAAGGCATCAGACCTTAGCACATGATCAAGTTCTGGAGTTACCGCAGAATCAATCAAATCCACCTTGAAGCACTCCTCATCTTTTGTATAGGGAATTTCATCGCATTGAATACATTGAATGTCACATCCTGATCTTGCACCCTCATAGTAAGTTCACCTTTTTACACATCTATCAAGGTACGACCTCTAGCCAAGAAAGGTCTTCCCAAGATTATGGAAATCTTCTTATCTTCCTCGAAATCCAAAATGACAAAGTCTGTAGGAAAGATGAGCTTATCCACCTTTACTAACACGTCCTCCACGATGCCTCGTGGGTATGTAATAGAATGATCAGCCAATTGTAGAGACATATAGGTGGGCTTTGGATCAGGCAAATTCAGCTTTTTGAAGATAGACAACGGCATCAGATTGATGCTTTGCTCCCTAAATCGTAAAGGCACTTGTCGAATGACAACTTGCCAATGATGCATGGAATGGTGAAGCTACCTGGATCTTTAAGCTTTGGAGGTAATTTTTGTTGCATCACAGCACTACACTCTTCCGTTAGAGCAATGGTATCAAGATCATCCAGTTTCACCTTCCTTGAAAGAATAACCTTCATAAATTTCGCATAACTAGGCATTTGCTCCAGAGCTTCAGCAAAGGGTATGTTGATGTGAAGTTTCTTGAACACCTCCAGAAACTTACCAAATTGCTTATCCAGCTTTTGTTTTTGTAATCTCTTAGGAAAAAGGTGGTGGAGGATAGAGTTGTTTCTCTCCTGTATTACCCTCAGGCAGAGTGTGTTCAACAGTAGTCTTCCTTGGTTCCGCCTCTTTCTCCTTTTGCTTCTCTTCTTCATCTACAACTTTAGCTACTCCATCTTTTCCTTTTTCAGCATCAGCAACTTTTCCAGACCTTAAGGTAATAGCTTTGACTTGCTCTTTAGCTTCCTTCCTGCCTGGTACTTAAGTATCGCTGGAAAGTGTGCTAGGTTGACGATTGAGCACGACATTGGCTATTTGATCAATTTGATTCTCCAAGGTCTTGATTAGAAATAGCCTGACTTTTGCAGAACAGCTTTAGCTCCTCGAAATCAGCACTAGAAGGTGGAGCAGCACCTCATTATTGAGGATATGATTGCCTTTGAGCATATTGCTGAGGTTGCGGGAATCCAGGTGGAATAAACTGTTTACTTACACCTTGCTGATATGGTTGCTGAACACTATTCTGAGTATTGCTCCAGCTGAAATTGGGATGATTTCTGTTATGAGGATGATAAGTAGTTGTCACAGGCTGCTGTGGTCGCTAATAATTGTTCACATACTGAACAGATTCATTAATAAGAGAACACTGATCCGTAGCATGAGAGCCTGCACAAAGCTCATAGACCATAGCTATCTGATTGACTTCATAGTTGGCTAAAGAATCAGCCTTCATAGACAGTGCTTGGAGTTGGGCTCCAATAGCTGTAGCTGCATCAACTTCCAGAATACCTGCTACCTTCCCAGGAATCATCCTTTGAGTTAGGTTTTGATGCTTGTTTGCAAGCCATAGTTTCAATAAGATTAAAGGCTTCAGTATAGCTTTTGGCCCACAAGGCGCCTCTAGCTGCTGCATCGAGCATGGTCCGAGATTGGGCCGCCAAACCATTATGAAACCCAGTGATCACTATCCAATCAGGCATACTATGATGTGGACACTTTCTCAACATCTCCTTATAGCGCTCCCAAGCTTCGCACATAGATTCTGTTGGTTGCTGCGCAAACTGAGTAAGAGCACTCCTCATAGCTGCAGTCTTGGCCATTGGATAGAACTTCACTAAAAACTTTTGCGCAAGATCTTCCCAAGTAGTGATGGACCCAGCTGGTTCCTAATATAACCAGTCCTTAGCTTTATCCCTCAGAGAGAATGGGAAAAACCTCAGCTTGATAGCCTCATTAGTAACACCATTATATTTGAAAGTACTACAGATCTCGACAAAATTCCTGATATACATGTTGGGATCTTCAGTCGCAGCACCTTCGAAAGAAATAAAATTCTGCACCTATCTGAATAGTGTCTGGCTTGATTTCAAAAGTATTAGCCTGAATAGATGGATGAAGGATGCTTGACTGAATGTCATCAATTTTAGGCCGAGAAAAGTACATAAGAGCCGGATCTGCTGGAACTATACGATCACCCATGATTACCGGTTCTTTCTGCTCACTCTCTTTATCCGAATCTTCAAAATCTATCTTCTCCGGAATATCAAGAACTGAGTATGTCTCCTCAGCCATATCTAAAGTCCTCTTGCGAGTGTGAGAACGTGTTTGCATAATCGCTCGCTAGAGTACCTGAAACACAATCCGAAATAATAAGTAACAAGTCTTAATCAATGAGTCCTAATGACCACTGAATGGCAAGTACATAAACTAAACAAATTAACACCGAGTCCCCGGTAGCGGCACCAAAAACTTGTTAGGCACAAAACATGCGCTAATAATTTACGCAAGTATACGTGTTCACAAGTAATATAGAATGATTTCCCGTTCGTTCCCATAGAGACTCAGACTAATTATATTTAATTAACTCTTACTCACCAATTTATGATTACTTCTCAATGTCAAGACAATAACACTTAAGGTTGATTGACTAATTATTAACTACGATTAACTATGAGAATAAAACACTTAAATTACACTTGAATTAATAATATTAAACACACATGAGATCATAACTTCATTACTACTTCATTCAATAGTTATTGTTATTACCCTTAGCATGTAACAGTGATGATATTAATCGAACAACATGAAACTGATAAAAGCCAACTTTCGTTGCACAAGTACCATTCTACCAAGCATCCACAATTAAGATAGAAGTTGAATAGGCATCAATTATATTAAGACCCTATATGTCTACAGAATTTGACAACATAACGATTTAAGTGCAAGTTATTCATATTGATTACACAGGGCAAGTAAAATGGTTAGAGTTACCCACTAATCATGCATACAATACATGAACCTATGCTAGCATGGCAAGTTTTAAATCTAAAGATTCACTGTCACTTCACAAGAGTTTAACATGTTATCTTATATGTTCGCGATGCACATAAGACGAATAAGCACAACCTATGCTAGATATCATACAATCATCACATACCAAGGTAATAAACAATTAACTAATGAAATCCATAGTAAATCTGCTACGACCCCATGATCACGATTAACCCATGATAGAACTCATCGTCACCATGGGCTCATATGAAAACATGATAATAACACAAAAATATAAACTAATAAAATACTTATTAAAACCAGAATACGTCACAAGAGTATTAAGGTTCAAAGTAAAGAAAACTAGCATCCACTGTTACAACGAATAAAAGAATCACAAGATAACGTATGCTTCCTCTTCATCGTTGCGGTGTGCTAAAACGGTCTTCTTAATCTTCTTTCCTTGCTCCTTGCTTGATTGATACTTCTTGCTTTTTACTTCCTATTGTGAAACGTCTCTGAATATTACTTATATAGAAGTCCACAAGAATCAACCGTCTCAGAAGTCCAGTAGAAGTCGAATTATAAAAAGCAGATTCTGAATTTATGACCCCTAGCGGCCGCCCCAGATCCCAGGCGGGCGCCTCAGCTCCCAAGCGGCCGCCCCAGATTCCAGGAGGGCGCTTGGCATGCTTCTGGAAAATTCTTCTTTCTGGATCTGATTTTGCTGATTTCTTCGCACAACTTCCCGCAACTGATTCCATGTACTTCCCTAGGCTTATTTTGATGAATTCTTCCTACATACGCAAGTTATACCCTGAAATGCAAAAACACTAGAAAAATACATCAAATACACAAAATACTTGATTTCAAGACATCAATTCTAGCCATTATAAGATGTTCTAAGTGGTATAAAATGCCACTTATCAATTATACACTATTATACATATATCACTTATCACATCATTCATGTCGTTTAGCGTTATGGAAACTCTGGTCCACCAAGTCTTTCAAAATCCTCCAATACTTCTCTAGCCCACCCCATGAGAGCATCTGGGGCTGCATACTCACACGTAGCTCCATGAAGTCTAGCCTCAAGTATTTTATGAGTCACCTGAATCTCATTCCGAAGCTCCTTTACTTTCCTGTCAACATCTATAGTTCTTATGATATGCTGTAATTCCTGAATCTGGGCCTACAAGGCCTTTAATTCTAATAGAAGAACCTCATACTTATGATATGGGATAGGGTATGGAGTAAACTGAAAATATGCACCCGTTACCGAGAGTCTAGTAGAGTCATAATCAGCAAGTGGGGGTCCTCGAATAGGTGGTTTCACGCTAAGAAGTGGAATAGCTTGTAACGGTGCAACCATCACAACTGGTACTATAGCTGACACCGGTGGAAGAGCAGGGCGTGGATCAGCTGACGGTCCTCCAACTGACGGCTCCGAGTGATAAGATGATATTGAAATAAAGGAATCTGCCATCGCCGCAATCTGAAAATTACGCTTCTAGATAAGAATCTCGAATCTCACCACGAATCATACTAAAACCTACTATTTAATCACACTCAACCTCTCGACGTTCTATTTTTCCATTTCTTAATTTAAACTTAACCCTCTACCCATTCCCGACAATCTAGGCTTGTGACAGTGACTTTAAACCTTAGCTCTGATGCCAAACCTATGACGCCCTCCAAACCCGGGTCAGAAGTTTGGGGTTCACAGCACACATACACATACACCATATTTAAACCTGTTTTTGAATATAATAATATATGCAATGACCCTACTTACCATATCCACGGATCGTAACAGTTTAAAGTATGTCCACAATCTATAATCTTATTTATTACAAACGTACCAAATCCCAAATTTATTTATCTTACATCTGAAGTCAAACTTTATTACAAACTTTTTAGCACACACCAAGTCATATAACTTCCGCTAGCTTATTCCATTTCAACTTGAAAACCTAGCTGGCACACTCGACTGGGGATCATCATCATTACCAGTTTCCTTCTTAACTGGAAAAGAACATAAACAGATTCGCAAGAGTGAGCTAACTAGCTCATCAAGTCAAAATGACAACACTGAGATTAAATAATGATCAATTGAAATGATATAGGGAATCAAGTTTCCTGATAAGCAATGATTAGAATTGGATATTCACTTTTTATTTTAAAAACCAAGGTTAGGCTACTGATCAGTCGCGCACTAACCCCGAGCAAGGCTCCCGGCTTTTCTCTATATACTAGATCCAAGGCACACATTGGCCTATTATGACCACGAATCTGGTCCGACCACGAATCTGGTCCACATTTAAAAACAATCATATTTTATAATAATAACATGATAAACAATGTAATTCAATAAACTAAATCATAAATAACATTTATCTTGAAGCATAAGGTGATTCACAATACCATGAAGGTATAACAAGGTAAACAAGAAGATTGACTTTCAATTCAGGGAAAGAATCAGAGTGTAGAAGAACAAGGGTGAAAAGGTTACAAGGAATGGTCTCCTTTTATACAAGGCATAAAGGTTCGTCTGTTAAGGAATCTGATATTAAGGATCAGTATGTGGTAGATATGTATTTGTGGAGTAGTATCAGATATGTGTGGTTCGTATCCAACAATCCAACAATCAATGGTTTACAAGAAATCAGGCTTGCGGCTCAAGATCAATAAGAATCAGTGTTTAGGGTTAAGTACTTCAAAGTACTAGAATAAGAACTACTGGGAATAACTGCAACATAATGAAAAGAGTTCAAAAGTATTCACAATTATACTACAAGAAACTTCAGGTACACTTGCCTTATCAATTCGCTTTCACTTTAATAACACTTGTCAATTGGTTCCCACTAACTAACCACTTGCTATTCGATACAAGCTTCTATCTACCCTTCGTTTCACCCAAATCTGACGTACGAATTGAAATTTATAACAAAAAAAGTCAAACAACGCACATACAATTATATCATAAATCAGTCAGATCACATATAGCACATAGCACGTAAGATATTTGATTAAAATAATTTTTCAAAGAAGATTCAGGGTCAAAATGATTTTTCAGGTATTTAATACAAAATTTTGAACATTTTTCGGAATTAAAACGGGACTCCGAATCATTTTATAATTAAATAATAGGGATTCGAACACCCGAATCTGACTTTAAAATAATTTTATAATAATTATTGAGCCTTAAAAATAATTTTAAATACTATTTTAAAGCTCGAAACAATTTTTCAGGATTTTTAATTCAATTTTAAATAATTAAATTTAATTATTAAATTAATTAATAATTAATTAAATTAATAAATTAATTAATTTTAAATTAATCGAGTAATTAAAATAATTAAAATTAATTAAAATTAATTAATAAAATAAATTAGATTTATTTTTGAATAAATAAATAAATAAAATAATATTTCTGAATTTAAAATAATTAAATAAACAATATTCTGATTTTCAAAATAATAAAAATATCATTTTTAAAATATACTGAACAGAAATCCGGTTTTTGAAAGTTTTTGCAACTGAAATACTAAATATGCGAATGTGCAAAAGTCCGGGGGATCAAACTGTAATTTTATAGTCATCTCCCCCATCCGCCGGCGACCATGGCCATGAGCTTTTCCGGCGACCTGTTATCCACCCAGAATTGCACCAAAGTAACAGGGAATGAAGTTCCTTCATCCAGGAACATGATTATGCAAGTGGACTCACTAGAAAATCAACGAGCATGCCTGAAAAGCAACCGGAAAATCACGCCGCTGCCTGGATTCATTTTCCGGCGAGGCTCGATTAAGACAACTCAGGAATCGTTTGTTAATTTCAAATACGCCAATCGATTTATTTTTCCACGATCTACACAACCATGCAATCAATTTCATCTAATAACCCCTAAGAAAGAAATGCCTAATTTTCAATCAAGAACATTCAAACACATAAACCCTAGTTCTTCGATTCGAGAATCAAACAGCAATTTGAACATGTTATTGAACTCGGTTTTTGACATATAATATATCAAAATGACCAGGAAGAAAAGATCTACATGATTATGCCATCAAATCATATGAAAAACATCAAGAACAAAAATTCATATTTTAATTCATAGATAATTCGAAATAAAATAATTAAATCAGAAAAATACCTTGATTCTTGCACAAACAGATGATTGATTCATAAAGAGGTTTTCGAGAGCTTCATTTTGATATATTACACGCCCGAATCGGAGTTCCATAACGCCTTTATTTGTGCGATTGATTTTCAAGAATACGGTATTTTAATAGGGTTATCTCTGGTTTTCAGGGGTGTGTACTGTCTGATTATGATTATGCGAGTGAAATGAAATAATAAAAGGGCTATTTATATTTACAGAATATTAGTACGTTCTGGATAGTGTTGGATCGATAAATATGTTGCTTTTGCCGCTAAGTAACTTTAATACGATTATTTTTGATAAATATTATCATGTTTTGGATAAGCACTATCCTGTTTTGGATAAGCACTATCCTGTTTCAGATAAGCATTATCCTATTTTGGATAATTATCAAAACCGAGCTTTTATAAAATGATTTGTACGAAGATAATGTTATCGAAAAGGGTTAGCGTATCGAAAATATTACGCCGAGCCGCGCACGGGTCAAACCGTAATCCGGATCGAAAAAGTCAAAACATGGAAAATGTCCGGAATTACCAGATTAGGTTAGGAATGAGTTTTCGGAAGAGTTTCGGGTTGTAAAAAGTAAAAACGGTTGAGGTTGGACGATTCCCGGACTTTATAAAATAATTTTGTAATTATTCAAAAACTAATTCATAAATTCATAAATTAATATAAAATCATATAATACTCCAAAAATTACCAGAAAAAAACCTTAATTCTCTATATTTTTTTCTGGACATAATAAAATTAACATACCTAAACTTTATCCACATATAAACTTCCACGTAACCACACAAATCATCAAATAATTCACCAAAAATCACATAAAATCATATAAAAATTATTTATTGATAAAAATAATTACACGTTATGTCCCGAATATTACAACTTGGTCACCAGAGATTGTGGGTGGAGCTGTGAGAGCAAACCCATTCTCACTGGATCTAAGAAATTCCTAAAAATGTGAAAATCAACTTTCACGTTGTTGTTAGTCAGGATAGCTCAATAGTTGTTAGTCACAAACTTTGCACCGCCATAATCAAATGGTTTTGAAGCAGCAGGTGAAGTCATGGTTAATTTTTCAAGAAAGGTTTACGAACAGTATTTAGGATTTCAGAGTTTACGATTTTAAGAAGGGTAAAGTAGCAGAGAGAAGATACCGAAGATAACTAAAGAATTATCTAAAATCAAAATTGATTTTATACAACACTCTTCTCCATTAACTTAGTCACATTCAGTTTAATAGGACACATGGAAATATAGGATTGACTTTAGAAGTAATCATTTAAACGTGTGTTCCCGAGAATAAAGTTATGCATTAAACGAACGTGTTCCAAAACCTTACTCATTGCGAAAACTTCTGTAACCATGAAAAATTTCCATCTGAGGCTAACTTCTACCTTGTAATTACAATACTGACTAAAGCAATATCTTCATAAAAATAGTCAATCAACGTTTGACCATTATCAGCATGTAATCACAACTCGAGACTTATCAACTACTGACATAACCTATTAGTCAAACAAGTTTAACTAATAATAGAATATATAAGCAAAATCAGTAGTTCAACATGCAGTTTTCATATAAAATCATTTAGCACAATTTGCATGTTATTATGGCATCAACATTTAGCACAAGAATCAGAATCTAACAAGTACTGACAAATAATAAGATACCATGCTTCAATAATATCAGCAGACTTAATTATCAGAATTTGAGAATTGTCCTGAAATCATTTCCAATTCGTTCATAAATCTTGTGAATGTAATTGCACAAGGAGGCTTGGTGAATATATCTGCTACTTGCTGATCTGTTGGTACAAAGACCAATTCCATTGTACCAGCTTCCACATGTTCCCTTATGAAATAGTACCTCATACTGATGTGCTTAGTCAATGAATGCTGCACTGGATTTTCTGTCATTGCAATAGCACTTTGATTATCATAATATATAGGAATAGAAGAATAGTCTAACCCATAATCCAGAATTGATTCTTCATCCATAGAATCTGAGCACAACATCTTCCTGCAGGAATGTATTCTGCTTCTACAGTTGATGTGGAAATTTACTTTTGTTTCTTGCTATACCAATAAACCAATCCGCCACCAAGGAATTGGCAACTTTCAGAGGTGCTTTTCCTATCTATTTTGCATCCTGCAAAATCAATATCTGAATATCCCATTAGCTTAAATTATGAATCTCTAGGATACCATAATTCCAGATTAATGGTGCCTTTGAAATACTTAAAAATTCTTTGCACAGCTAATAGATGAGGTTCTCTAGGGCCAACTTGGAATCTTGCACAGAGACAGGTAGCATAAATGATATTAGGTCTACTAGCCGTCAGATATAAGAGTGAGCCAGTCATACCTCTGTAGTTAGTTATATCTACTGAAGAACCAGTATTTAAATTTAACTTGGTTGGAGTGGCCATGGGAATTGATGCAGTTGAGCAGTCTTGCATTCCAAATCTTTTGTGTAGATTCCTAGTATATTTGGATTGATTAATGAAGATTCCTTCATTGGTCTGTTTAACTTGTAACCCCAGAAAATAACTCAATTCTCCCTTCATACTCATTTGATACCCGGACCGTATTAGCTTTGCAAGTCTCTCACACAGTTTATCATTAGTAGATCCAAAAGTGATATCATCAACATATATCTGTACTAATAACAAGTCCTTACCATGGTATTTATAAAAGAGAGTTCTATCAGTTGTACCTCTTGCGAAACCACTCTCTAGCAGGAATTAGAGCAAGTGTTTATACCAAGCCCTTGGAGCTTGCTTTAGTCCATAGAGTGCTTTATCCAGTAAATAGACATGATCTGGATACTTTGGATCAACGAAGCCCGGAGGTTGTTCAACATAAACTTCCTCTTCGAGTTCTTCATTTAAGAATGCACTCTTCACATCCATTTGGAACACCTTAAACTTCTTGTGAGTAAGCATAGGATAAGAAAGATTCTTATTGCCTCTAGCCTTGCAATTGGAGCAAATGTCTCATCATAATCAATGCCTTCTTGTTGTGAGTAACCCTTTGTAACCAGTCTTGCTTTATTCCTTGTAACTAATGCCCTCACTAGTCAGTTTTGTTTCCGAACACCCACTTTGTGCCAACTACAGATATGTTCTTTGGTCTTGGCACAAGAGTCCAAACTTTGTTCCTTTCAAATTCATTGAGCTCTTCTGGAATTGTTGTGACCCAGTCAGCGTCTTGCAGAGCTTCTTCAACCTTCTTAAGTTCAATTTGAGATAGAAAAGAATGGTAGAGATATTCATTCTGAGTGGCTTTTCTTGTTCTTACACCACCAGTCAGGGTTTCCAATGATTAAATCAGGTGTGTGTGACTTAGACCATTTTCTTGCAGATGGAAGTTGACTCCTTGAAGACGAACCTCCCATTGATCCATGAATTCTCTGTTATCTCTTTGATTAGTACTACTGTTGTTTCCTGATACTGCCCCTGAATCAGTGTTCCCATTGTTATCAGTATTTGACTCATCAGAATTTAAGGAAGAGGAGTATGTTGATCTTTCTACTGATGTCCCTTGAGATGAATTACTTGTTGTAGTCTCTGGATTTGAGTTATGTTGTTCCCCCTCAACATATGCTTCAGTGTCAGAAGAATTTCCACTGTCATGTGGAATCTCAGAGCCTTGAGTGATATCAGGGCTTACTATTTCAGAAGCAGGATTAAAAGTTCAGCATAAGGTACTTCATTTTCAAATCAAAAGATACATGTATAGATTCCATGACTGTTCTCATTCTCATATTGTAAACTCTGAAGGCTTTTATAGTCAACGGATAACCCACAAATATTCCTTCATCAGCTTTCAGATCAAACTTGGTCAGCTGCTTCAGATGCGTTTTGAGAACAAAATACTTACAACTAAAAATATGAAAGAACTTCAAATTTGGTTTCTTTCCCTTCACCATCTCAAATGGTGTTTTTCCATGCTTGTTGATCAATGTTGCATTTTGTGTAAAGCAAGATGTTTGCACAGCCTCAGTCCAGAAGTAGGTAGGCAATTTTGCTTCCTCTAGCATGGTTCTTGCAGCTTCCTATCAGAGTTCTATTCTTTCTTTCGACAACTCCATTTTGTTATGGAGTTCCAGGAACACAAACTCTTGTTTTATCCCCTTGAGTTTATAGAACTTTTCCATAGAGCTATTCTTGAATTCAGTTCCATTATCACTTCTGACGACCTTCATTTTGTATGTTAATCCTTTTTCCAGAACCCTCACATGATCAAGAAGAATGGATGCAGATTCATCCTTGGTGTGCAGTAAATACACCCATATGTATCTTGTATATTCATCAACAATTACGAGTGCATACCTCTTCTTGGCAATTAACATAACATTCACTAGACCAAAGAGATCAACATGAATGTATATGATATGGTTCAAGAATTGAGGATTCAGTTTTACTCTTGAAAGAAGTTTTCCTTTGCTTGGCTTTCTGGCATGAGTCACATAAGCCATCAGGAGTAAAAACTGCATTGGGCAATCTTCTAACAAGATCTTTCCTCACTAGTTCATTGATGTTGTTGAAGTTGAGGTGAGAAAGTCTTTTATGCCAGTTCCAGCTTTCTTTCATAGATGCTCTACTCAGTAGAAAAACTTTTGAATTATAAATACTTGTGGAGACCCTCAGTTTCATATAAACTACCATGTCTGACATCAGTCAATGTGATCCTGCCATCACACTTACTGACAATTTCACAATACTCCTTATAGAAGTTGACATGGTAACCTCTGTCACAGATTTGACTCACACTAATCAGATTATGCTTTATTCCTGCAGCTAGAGCTACATTTTCAATGATGACATTTCCAACTTTGATTTTGCCAGTATCCCATGATTTTTCCTAAGTTATCATCTCCATAAGAAACGCTTGGGCCAGCCTTTTCCTCAAATTCTGATAGAAGGGATTTATAACCAGTCATATGTCCCGAGAATCCACTGTCCAAATCTAGAGCATTCCTCCTGTCACCCTGCAATCAGTAATTTGAATGAGTTAGTGTTTTTAAGGACCCAGACTTGCTTGGATCCTTTAGCCTTTTTAAGTTTGCTAACGTATGCAGCAGAAGACTTTTTATCAGAGTTTATGTTAACATCCTTAGTATCAGTATTTATACATGCAGAAACAGATTTTACTTTAATTAAAGAGGGTTTCAGTTTATAATAATCATAATACAAACTGTGATACTCTTTACATGTATAAATAGAATGCCAAACACTTCCACAATGAAAACAAGGACTCTGTTGTTTATATCTAACTGTTTTATTCCTAAACTTTGATTTGGAGGACACAACATTTATATTTTTATTCTTCTTGCAAGAGTTAGAAAAATTAGTGCTACCATAGTTTGAACATGTCTTTCTAGGTGCATTAGGTGGGGTTACATAATTTTCATTCTTATGAACACCTACCTTGCCATTCATATTTTTCCTAGACCTTTTCCTCTTGTCTTTCATGTGTAGATCCTTCAGATTTTTCTTAAGTTATTTCTGAATCATTCAACTAATATTTACTGAATTTATGTGAACTTGTTCAGTCTTTTCAGTAATTAAATTTGATATAGGTGCTGAGGTAGTACCTTCATCATGAATTGACTTAACTAGTATTAACACTAGGATTAAAATTAATGGTCTTTATTTGAACTTTGTTCAGTTTGACATTGGTATCAGTTTTTATTGGTCCTGTTATCTCAGTTTCTTTTCCACTTTTCTTTTCAGAATTAGATCTAGCTGAATATCCTAATCCTGATCCCCAACAACCATTCTCTAGAATTTTCTGAGTTGATTATCCTGATTTAGTCCAAAGTTTAATGACTTCTCTTTCTTTTGCTAGCTCCTTCTCTAGATAAGCATGTTTTTCTAGCAATTTTTCTTTAAAATAAACAACATTATCTCTCTCTTTTTAAATTTCTAGCATGGAAAGCAACTCAATTTCTAGGTGATCATTCATTTTCTTTAACACAGAGTTTTCACTCTTGATTCTATTATTCTCTAAGGTTTGTTCCTTAAAACTAACATGCAGAGACTTAAGAAATAATCTTAATTCATAGATATCATCAATATCAAAAGTAAGAGCAGTCCGAGGTACCTTTAATTCAGCATTATCAGCCTCAACATCAGCTTTTGCCATGAGAGCATAATTGACTCCATCATCTGAATTTGATGAATCATCCCAGTTTCTCTTCCTTGAGATCAAGGCTTGTTTCTTCTCAGCTCTAGGTTTTCTGCAGTCAGCTGCAAAGTGTCCAATTCCATCACAGTTGTAACATCTCTCTTTTGACTTGTCAAGTTTTCCAGATCTTGATTCCTTCCTATCAGTATTCTCCTATTATTCCTCTTATCAGAGTTTGAGGAACTGGAAACTTTTCTAGGAAAATCTTCTCCCTTTCTTGAAGTTCTTGTAGACCATCTTCTTGAAGCTTTTAACCAGTAGGGCAGCCATTTGATCCATATTTTCATTATTTTTATGATCACTGTTGGTATCTGATTCAGTATTAGTATTTGAGTCATTATCAGAGTTTGATGATTCGGTATCTGACTTTGCAATCATGGCTTTCCCTTTGAAGTAGCTTTTTCTCCTAGATTTCTCTTTTGGCTTCTCTTCAACCTTGAGTGCAACTAGTCTAGCTTTTGATCCTTTCCTCTTGCTTCTTTACTCCATCTCTAGTTCATGAGTTTTCAGAACTCTATAGATCTCATCTAGAGGTGTGATGTCAAGTTGATAATTATCCCTTATTGATGTGACTTTATAGTCCCACTTTTCAGGGAGAACAAGTAGGAACTTCAAGTTTGAGTCCTCCAAATCATATTCTTTTCTGACAAGGGATAAGTCATTCAGCAACTTCTGAAATATGTCATAGATCTCAGTTAAGGACTCATTGTCCCTTGAGTCAAAGTGGTCATATTCTTGAGTAAGTACTTTCCTCATGTTCTTCTTGATAGCAACTGTACCTTGACACTTTACTTCTAAAACATCCCATATCTCTTTTTCTGTCTTACATCCAATGACTCTATTGGACATAACACTATCAAGGTTGTTGTGCAGGATGTGTCTGACCATAGCATCCTTCATGATAGATGAGATATCTTCAGGAGAGTAGTCCTTCATGTCTTTGTCTATCATCTACTCCGGTTCTCCTACAAGCAAAACAACTACCTTCATTGGTCTGTGAGGACCATCATAGATCTTGTTCATATATTTAGGATCTGTGACTTCCAAGCACATGGCCATCCTGACTTTTCCAGATTGAATATTCATGTATTTTCAGGATAGGCACCTTGATTGGTTCATACCTACTCATGTTGCTAGTTTATCTGTGATGTGGCTGGGGGTGGTGACTTCAGATTCGGATTCTGTGTTTCTTCTTCTTTGTCTGACCTGGTTGATTGATTTTCAGATCTTAAACTATTTGTACGTTAATAGAAAGCTCTGATACCAATTGTTAGGCCCTTAATCAACTGTAGAGGGGTGAATATAATTAATACAATCAATTCGACAAAGTTTCAATAGAATCAACAGTTTTATATTAACTGATAAAAACTTATTACAAACGTACACTCTCGAAAGGATGAACAAATATCCTTGAGAGCTGCTAGGTTATGTGAAAGATATAACAATATCGCAATGCTTATATCATGAACCTAATATGTGCTTTATATAGAGCACAGTTAACAATGTATAAGGAATCATATTCTATTAAAAACAAGGAAACCTATATAATTGCTTCCGAGATAAAGTACTTCACCACCTTGAGTTCCTGTTTCCTTTTCCTTCTCAAAGATCAACTGATGTGACAAATATTGATTTCATCATCCGTTGACATCATCATTCATTGATATCATTATTGGTCGATTATCAACATCCGTCGATGTCATCATCATCCATCGATGTAATCATCATTCATTGATGTAATTATCATCCGTCAATGTAATCATCATTCCGTCGATGCTTCTGATAGTTTCTGTTTGATATCATCAATACCTCCTAATAAAAATCCAACTAGTCAATGATGCGTTCGCACTATCTTTATTACCTTGAAAATCTAATTTTGTTTGACGACCTTGAATATTGTAATACCTGCAAGATTTCAAATGATTATGCAAACTACTAGTACCATTCTTTGAAGTATTTTCACTAAATTCCTTAAAATAATAGTTACACTTAACTTTAATAAGGTTCCCTTATTCATCTCTAATTTTGTGATAATGCTCCCATACATTGCTTTTAGATTCCATTGAATTTCTTTTTCGGGGATTCGAAGCTACAGTTTCGCTTGAAGTTTCAAGTTCTTCTTGGTAATCACACTCACCTTCCATCTAAATAAAACAAGAAAAAATGAAACACAAATAAGAAATTAAGAATATAACAAAAATGGGCAGTCCTAATGAGTCACTGAAAGTGAGGAAGTTAGTAAACAAACAAGACCAAACTTATTGACAATCTTTCAGAAACCGAAATTGAGCATAAATGAAAATTTTATCAACAAATATGTTCATTGTTCAATACATATATAATATACTAATACATATATAATTCATATACATACTAAAAAACTGAAATTCACAAAATCGAATTGAGTAATTGACACTAATACAAGTATCCAGACTAAAAAACATGTATGGATATATGGATTGTATTATTACTATCATCATTCTCATTTCTCAATTAAAAACATCACAAAAGATTATCAATTTACAATATCCCAAAATGGAATCAAACTAATTACCTCAAAAAAATCGAATGAATCGATGTACTTGCAGCTGCAGATTTGATTAATAAAGTCTGAAGATTGTTTATTTTGATGTATTGAATCGATGAACTAGTTTTGAAATTCGGTGCTGAGTTGCTGAGACTACGAGAGTGAGAGGCTGAGACAGAGAGACGGAGAGATCGAAGACTATGTAATAGATGATTAATTGTATATTAAAGTATTAAACTATAAATATTTTGTACAATATATAGAACTTCGATTATTTATTCGGTTTTTTGGTTAACCAAGGTTAAAAACCGAATTACCTGAATTTCAAGAATTCTACTACCGAAAACTAAACCGAATTTTAAAATTTGGTTAACCAAACTGGAATTATTTCGATTATTCGATTCAGTTTTCGGTTAACCGAACTGAATGCACATCCCTAACAATAGGTAAGGATCGGACCTGATCATTAAGACTCTGACTGTGCCGCTAAGAGTGTTATTTAGTATCTCATATTACTTGGCCATAAACATAGAAGCTTATGCATAAAATTATCATAACATTAACCTAAAATATTTTGTTCATGTTCATCACTAACCTTGATGCTATTATTAATTGACGGGGATGTACTGTAATTGCGCACCTGAAAAAAGAGTAAAATATATAGCTCCGTCATTTTTTAAAATAATTGATATACAATAAAGCTTACAAATAGAAAAATACATATACAACTATGTGGCCTAATTATATTATAATTGATTTTGAATGAACAATTTAGCTGAATGTGAATAACATGATCTGTTATAGGAGGTTTGAGTTGTGAAAATCAAATAAGTCAAAATAAGACTTTGTGATAGATTTGGCGGGAAAGTTAGTTGAACATTTCCAATTGTATAAAACTGTGAATCCATTCTGTACAATTGATTCAAGAAATTAAAAAAATAACAAACTTTTACTTCTCATCTCTTTTCTCTCTGATCTCTCTCATCTCTCTCTCATTTGGTATCTCCTGATTAATCTCTCTAACAAATTACAGTTTTATATCATAATGTTCTTAAAGGTTGTTTAACCTTTATCATTGGTATCAGAGCAATCGATTCTTAATCATAGTATATACATACACAATACACACACTTCATCGTAAACTGGCTAGAACACGAAAAGCTTCATCCATGGATGATTAAGTCAAGACGATGGAGAAGAAACTAGACACTTACAATCAGAAACATGAGATGCAGAACAAGAAAGTAGAAGATACTTTGCTTCGATTAATGCAATCGATTGATGAAATTAGGTCACAATTGAATGGGGCGAGCACTTCACAACACCATCGTAGGGAACACAATGACGATGGAGAAGGGATTGTTACTGAAACAGGTACAAATCAACCTTTAAAGTTCACTCCAAAACTTGAATTCCCTAAATTTGATGGTATAAATCCTAGAAACTGGATCAAGAAATATAATAGATACTTTGAATTGTGTAAGATTGCTAATAATCAGAAGGTGAATTTAGCATCACTGTACATGATAGATAAGGCTGAAACTTGGGTTACTAGTTATCTTACGGTGAGAAAGTATATAGAATGGGATGATTTTATCATAGAATTGATAGCAAGATTTAGAGATGACGGTGCTGGTAAGATTGTGGAATAGTTTAATAAGATGCAATAGGTAGGGCAATTAGAGGATTATATAGACGAATTTGAGAATGTTAGATCTTTAATGTTGCAATATAACCATGTGTTACCAGAATCTTATATTCTGGATAGCTTTATTGGGGGATTAAAGTCAACTGTGAAACCATTTGTGAAAGCTTATAAACCTAGTAATATCTCTAAAGTAATTGATTATGCAAGATTGAAAGAGGAGTCTCTTGCCATTTCTTACAAAACTGCAAAACTAAATACCGTATATTCTTCCCACATTCTATCAAAAAACACTCAAACAATACCTTTGTTGGCCAATACTACTCCACCTTTACTACCAACCCCTCAAATTAAACCAAATCCACATGTTGTAAGAAACTCTAGGAATTTTAAATTCATTCCAGCAGATGTGAGAGCTGAAAAAATAGCAAAAGGCCTTTGCTATTATTGCGATCAGGCATATGAGAAGGGGCATAAATGTAAATTTAAAGAACCTCAGCTTTTCACAGTTGAAGTTCCAGGTGAATTAATCAATGAGGAGGTGGAAGAATTTGTTGGAAATGAAGACTTGAGTGGGGAGGTTTTTGTTAATACTGAAGAATTGGAACCCTGTATTTCTGTGAATGCTTTAGCAGGGAACCAAAAATTTTAAACTATGAGATTAAAAGGAATATCAGCCGGAAATTCAGTGCATATTTTGGTAGATTCTGGCAGCACTCACAAGTTTTTGGATTTTGCTTTGCTATGAAATTGGGGTGTAAATTGGAAGAAGTAACAGCACAAGCAGTGACTGTTGCAGATGGTAATAGCATTGTATGCAAATGCATTTGTCGAAATTTTGAATAGATGATTAATGGAAAGAAATTTCAAATATATGTAATGTTGATTCCATTAGGCAGCTGTGACATGGTTCTAGGTATACAATGGTTGTCAATATTGGGACCACTGTATTGGGATTTTAGTAAGTTGAAAATGAGCTTTATTGTAACTGATGAACACATCTCATTAAGGGGTATACCACACAAGAAGCTCAAGGTGCTTGAATGAGGGCCTTCTAAAAAATTGTTAAAGGGTGCTTATTACTGTTGTTTAATACAGGTTAAGCGATTACCTACTGTTTACTTGGAATATACACTAGTATCAGCTGATAATAATGAATGTTTACCAGTTTCAAAGGTAGATTCTAAAGAGCTGAATAAACTGAATGATAAATTTGCTTCAGTGTTTGAAGAACCAAGAGATTTACCACCACAAAGGGGAAGGTTTGACCATAAAATACCTTTAACACCTGGAGAAGGTCCTGTGAACATAAGACCATATAGATATCCATTAAAAAAGGGATATAATTGAATAGTTAATTCAAGAGATGCTGGAAAGAGGAATTATTCATGACAGTTCTTCTCCTTTTGCCTCTCCTGTTGTCTTCGTGGGAAAGAAGGATGGTACAAGGAGATTATGTATTGATTACAGATAGCTTAATAGGAAGACAATAAAAGATAAATTTCCAATTCCTTTTATTGATGAATTGATAGATGAGTTGGTTGGAGCAGAAGTTTTTAGTAAACTTGATTTGAGGTCAGGATATCACCAATTAAGATTACATCCGGATGACATTTTTAAAACTGTATTTAAAACTCATACTGGACATTATGAGTTTTTAGTTATGCCATTTGGCTTAACTAATACCAGCTTCTTTCCAGGGTTGGATGAATGTTGTGTTTAAACCTTTACTCAGGAAGTGTATCTTGGTGTTTTTTGATGATGTCTTGGTTTATAGTAAGAATGTTACAGATCACCTGGTATCATTTGGAGAAGGTTTTTCAGTTGATACAGGAAAATGATATGCATATCAAGCTTAGCAAGTGCTCTTTTGCTGTCCAACAGATTGAATATTTAGGACATTTTATATCATCAAAAGGTGTTGAAACAGATCCACAGAAGATTTCTGCTATCACTTGTTGGCAAGTACCTAAAACAGTCAAGGAGCTCTGAGGTTTTTTAGGTTTGGCTGGTTATTACAGGAAGTTATAAAGGGGTATGCATTACTCAGCAAACCATTGACAAATTTGTTAAAGACTGGTGCATTTCAATGGACTAAAGAAGCTCAACATTCTTTTGAGTAGTTAAAAAATGCTCTTTCTACTGCACCGATGTTGGCTGTTCTAATTTCGATATACCTTTTGAAATTGAAACTGATGCTTCATAATTTGGGATTGGGGTTGTTTTAATGCAGAAAGGGCATCCGTTAGCATTTATCAGCAGAGCTCTGGGTCCTAAATGGCATAAACTTTCTGTTTATGAAAAAGAGCTTCTAGCAATTGTTTTTTCAGTTCAGAAATGGGAACAATATTTGTCAAGTGGACATTTTATAATCAGGACTGATCAAAAGAGTTTAAGGTGGCTTTTATAGAAAAAAGTTTCAACTCCTTCTCAGCAGTTTTGGTTGTCAAAGTTACTTGGGTTTGATTATGAGATCCAATATAAGAGTGGGAAGGAAAATATAGCTGTTGATGCTTTGTCTAGGGCTCAGGGATCTGAAATATTATGCTTGGCTATTTCTGTAGTTTCTTCCAATTTGCAAGATTTGATCAAATAAAGTTATGTGGGAGATACCTTCATAGAAGAAGTATTAGCCAAAATTCAGCAGAATCAGGTTGTAGACTCTTATATTTATCATGATGGGTTGTTAAAAAAAATAATAGAGTAGACGTGGGAAATCAACTTGACTTAAAGAACAAAATTATCAGGTGGCATCACTCTTGTCCAGAAGCTGGTCATTCAGGTAGGGATTTGACTCTCAAAAGGGTTAAACAGTTGTTTTACTGGAAGGGCATGACTACAGACATTAGACAGTTTGTTAGGAATTATATTATTTGTCAAAGTAGTAAAAGTGATTTATCTGCTGATCCGGGTCTGTTACAACCACTACCTATTCCAGAAGAAGTTTGGATTGACATGTCAATGGACTATATAACTGGACTGCCAAAATCAAAGGGTAAGACAGTCATCTTTGTGGTGGTTGACAGATTGAGCAAATATGCTCATTTTATGCCATTGAGTCATCCATTCACTGCAGCTGATGTAGCTCAAAGTTATTTGGATAATGTTTTCAAATTACAAATTCCTATACCCGGTAGAGCCCTAATAATTGTCCCTGGAGACTAAGAACTAAACCAAAGCATAGTTCAGTGTACACAAGATGACTATGATGACGTCAAGTCTAAGGATACTTGTACAACTATCACTATATGAACAACTGCTGACACGTGAGTGAACTCCATCAGTTGTTCAGCTGTGCGAGTCATGTTCAGTGAACTTATTCTATAATAAGCACCTACATACTAGCTATAGTGTCACCACACAAATTTCTATGAGAACAGACATCCTTCATAATGAAGCAAGCATAGTATGTACCGATCTCTGCGGATTATTAATTACCAGTTAGTAATCCTACGACCAGGAACTATTTAAGTTTAGAGTTATCATCTTTTAGGTCTCACTATTATGATCTCATCATAATCCATAAAAAGCTTTACTCTAAACTATGGTATATCTTATTTAAACACTTAAATAGATAGAGCCCGTAATAAAAACAAAACAAGTGTTTTATTAATATCAATGAAATCAAAACATATTACATAAAAGTTATTCCTAAATCCTAATACATGATTGGACTTAGGACATATTCCTTTCAGTATGCCGGACATAACCAAGTTTGGGTTCCGAAGAAGGTCTAATCCATTTGTAGTGCAGGGCAGTAAACAGGTGGAACTGGTAGTGTGGATTCTTGACAGTGGATCGTCAAGACATATACCGGAGATAGAGCCCTACTATCAAATGTGGTTGAGAAAGCTGGCCCACTGGTTACCTTTGGAGATAACAGCAAAGCTTTAACTGCGGGATATGGCTGTTTGCAAACTGGTAATGTTATCATTGAACTCAAACTTCTTTCAACATTAGTGATTTCTTATTTCATTTAAAATCTTTTGAAATCACTATTGTACATCATATCTTTCAAAAGATTAAATGTATAATTTTCACTCATTATAGATCCTAAGTACATTTTATCTCTATATTGCCATATGTTCTGTGATAAAGGTTCAGTCTCCAATGGCTTTCTTTCATTGACAGTCATAAGGTTGAAAACCCACAACTTCTATCCCAGATTGTAAAGACAAACACATAAACAGAACCAACCAACACTCTCTTACCACTAAAATGAAGTATGAATGAGCGTGAGGGCGATAGTGCCTTAGTGCACCACATAAGGAAGGTTCTGAAGTCAACCCAGCAGCTCTGTTTTCTACATAAATGAGTAGTATTTAAACCGAGACAGCTGCTAGCCCCCATACATCTTCTCAAAAAGATGTAATGGTTGAAAAGGCACAAAAACAGTTACTAGACTCATTCTCTCAACAGGGTGCGTTTATTGAAATTTGCCTGTCTGCCAGGGTATCCGTTGTGGTGTCACCACCTCAAACATAAACAATTCTTGATGCACAAGGAAAGGTTACACACACAAAGGATGAGTTGACGGAAATAAGAGTTTCGACCATTTTAAGGTCAGATTCGATTGTTCAAGGTTCTTTAATGGACCAATTGCCTTTACAGGTGTTAGGAGATGATACTGATCCAAAAGCCATATGTCAGTGTCTACCTCCCCAGGCTTAAATCCCCTGGATGTATCTGTGGATAGTGGATCTGACATAGGTGCAGATCGGCAACTTGTTGACAATAATTCAGATATTACCTGATGAGTCACAAGGAAATGTCTTCACAGACATTAGAAGGGAACTTTGATCTTTATGCTAAATTCGTTGGATCATTGTTTACCTTCCCAGAATTCAAATCTGGAACCCTAAAAGGGAAACTAGCAACTTGTTGATTATGACTCAGATTCATCTGGCGAGTTTAACAAGGATGGGGATTTGGAAACTCCCATTGCACCACCTGTGACCTCCTTAAGGATGGCTAAGGTGATTTTCCTTGCAGGTACAGCTGAATTTTGGATCTTTGAGAAGAGTGATACACTTGTAAGAATGAGTGTAAACACGAGTGGAGAGAAGAGTGAAACACATGTGAGGTACACTAAACAGAATCACACACTCACGGTGAGGAAGAAAGAGAAACTACTTGTTATTTCTTTTCCAACCAAGTGAAATATGAGAACTCCTTCAGACACTGGCATACATTCCTTCTCTAAGGGGGAGATAAAAGCTTAAGTAATAGTTTGGAGGATTCCTCAACTAAGGGGGAGAAATAGCAGGGAGGAAAGAAAAAGAAAAAGGTAAAGCATATATACACTACACCACACCATTGTTGTTTGTAACTACGGATCCTATTATACGGGAGAGGTGGTAAACACAAGGTGATTTCCTAGTAAGGGAAGAAGCTGTTTTCCAAAAGGGGAGTACCATTGGTTTTTATCTGCGGATCCTATTGTACGGGAGATGTGGTAAACGAAGGTGATCTTCTTTAAGCAATTGATTCTCATAGGGGGAGAAGCAAGAGAGATATGCGCTTCTCATCAGGACATGTGGTTGTACAAAAGAAGATGAAACTACTTGAAGATATGTTCAGTCTAGAGGAACATCTATTTGGAATCTGGAAAATGTTAAATATAATCCATAACTTTTCTACTATTTACTTTTCTTTTCTGTTTACATCTTTTTCTTATTTGTTAGTTGAGTTATCCTCTAGGTATTTGTTGTTATTGTCTAACAAACAAATAGGGGGAGATTGAAAGGCATATGTCATAGCCTATTTGTTTATTCGAGGATTTAACTCAACTCAAATAAGAATGTAACAAGTAAATAGTGGATCTACAATCAAAGAGATCTCTCAAAGTAACATCTGTCAACGGATTCAGAAATAATGTTCATCTACAGACTTGAGGAATTACTTCACTGGAAGAAGTTCAAGAAATTGATCAAGCCTCAGGGATATAAATCAAGATTGTGGATTTAATCAAGTGACAAAGATCTTGTCAGGGTATCAGATAATTACAGGGATTTAATCTGAAGAAAATCAAGTTATCAAAGTCAAGACATGAAGAAACGTCACGAAAGTTAGTCACTCATGAACCAGGCAGTACATCGAGTGTCAACATTGAAGTTGTGGAATTGATTTATTATTGACAGTGATTTTCAGAAGATTTTCAGAAGAATGGTTGATGTTCAAGAGTAATATTAATTCTCTATTAATTAATTAAGTCATATAATTTAATTAAGAAAATAAATTATATCTACAAAGATTAATTTATTTATTAATTAAATTAATTGATTAATTAATTCTGAATTAATATTAGGAATTTTCAGAATTGATTCTGAATTTATATTCAATATTAATTCAGCATGACAATTCAATTGAACTGGTATGATAATCAGATTGTCATACCGAAAGTCATACCAGCTCAAATAGATTGTCATACCGAAAGTTCTACTAGTTCAACAGATTGTCATGCTAGTTCAATCAATTGTTTTGCCGATAGTCTTGCCAGTTCAATCAATTGTCTTGCCGATAGTCTTGCCAGTTCATTCAATTGTCTTGCCGATTGTCTTGCTAGTTCAAGTGGATTCTGTTGACTGAAATATAAAAGAATCGAAGCAGCAGACATTTTAGAATCCACACAACAGAAGTCAACAACTCAAGAACAAAAGAAAAGCAGAGCACAAATATTTCATCTCACTGTTGCAAATTCAAGATCAACAATTTCTAGTTATTAAAGTTAAATCCAAACCACTAGAAATCATTCTCTTGTTCTTGTGTAACTATCTAGCGGATCAAAATCCCTAGAACTTAATCTCTAATTGTGTTTAGCATTCGATTCTTTTTATTGCAAAAATAGAAAAAGTTCATGTCGAATTTATTCTAGATTTGTGATAATTAATTTGAGATTAATCCCCTGTAATCGATACCGTTGTTGTAACACCTTTCAAGTTAAATAATATTTTTATTTAACTTGAATTTTGTTTCAATTTTTATTCCGCACCAAATTCGATTATACGGTATAGTTTGTATTCAACCCCCCTTCTACAAACACATTGGGACCTAACAATTACTTTTAACATTTTGATGTACATCCTGATCTTATTCCAACTCTGGTTCAATGTTATCATGTGGTTCTCGATCTTCATCGAGATGTATTATCCTCCCACTGATTTTCTTAGAAAGTAGTTCTCCGTCAAGAAATACAGCGGCCCAAGCAACAAACACTTTGTTCTCGAAAGGATTATAAAAATTATACCCTAGTCTCACTTGGGTATCCCACAAAAATAGCATCTTTTTAATTTTGGTCCAAGCTTGTCAGAGGCTAAATGTTTTATAAACGCTTCACGTCCCCAAATTTTCATAAATGACATGCTTTGACATTTATCACTCTATATCTGATACGGAGTATTTTGAACCGCTTTAGTCGGAACTTGGTTAAGTGTATATGCAGCCGTTTCTATAGCATAACCCAAAAAACTGAATGGAAGATCCACTTGACTCATCATCGATCGCACTATGTCCAACAAGGTACAATTTCTCCTCTCAGAATCTCTATTCCATTTAGGTGTTCCAGAAGGAGTAAGTTATGATATACTATCACACTCCTTCAAGAAACTCTTGAAATTGAGGTTTAAGTATTCTCCTCCCCGATCTGATCATAAAACTTTTATACTTTTCCCTTGTTTGCTTTTCTACTTCGTCCTTATATTCTTTCAACATTTTAAAAGAATCATATTTGTTCTTCATAAGAACCACATATCCATATCTACTGAAATCATCAGTAAATGTTAAGAAGTAGTATAAGCCACCCCCTTGCCATCATACGCATTCGACCATATACACCATTATGTATAAGTCATAATTGTTCGGTGGCCCTTTCACCTGATCAGGTAAAAGAAGCTTTAGTCATTTTTCCAATGAGACAAAGTTCACATCTTCCGTATGATTCAAAATCAAACTTATCCAAGTATTCATCTATATGTAACTCAGAATTGCGTTTCTCATTAATATGGCTTAACGACAATGGTAGAGGTAATGTTTGATTTGTGTCATCTTAGAACATATAAATTGTTAACTAATTGTGCAACATTATAAGCCTTATCATTAAAATAGAATAAACAACTATTATTTATTTAATTAAAATGAAAACCTTTCTTGTCCTGACAAGAAATTGATTTAATGTATCACCTAAAGGCAGGCACGTAATAACAATTTATCAAGTTCTCAATCTCGCCTATATGGGCAAAATTAGGTATCAAGTTCCTTCAACTAGAGCAACAACTTTTGCTCCAATTCTAACCCGATACCTGAAGCTTGACCATTGCTAGTCTTCTTCTTTAGATTTTCCAAACAAGCTCGACAAATTAACTTCCAATCATCCAGTTATTGAAGGGTTTCTAGCACATAAACGCAGTGAAAATGTAAATTTAATCTTTAAAAAACCGAAACCCTCCGCAGGATCCAAGCGAAAAATAATATTTAATTCGTAGTTCAGTATGTTTACCTTAAAAAGCTTTACGTTAATGGAAAGATGGAGGTCTTTAATAGCGATCCAAGAATGATGAACGGAGATCCTTAGCAACGGAAATCCTTAACAGCTGCTCCTCAAGTGTGAAGCACTCCACCGGTATCCACCAAGAAAACGATGTAATGAGGAGGAGGAGATGGAGAGAATTAGGGTTTTGTAAATCTTTTTGGTTGAGGCAAAAATAGGGTTTATAATAGTGTATTTATAGGCAAAATTTTCAGCTGAAAATTTTGCCATAAAATATTATTATTATTAACCCTTTATTATTCTCACTAATAATTAAAAGAACTTTTAATTATTAATCCTTTTTCTAAACTCTTTAGAAATAATTCTCTCACTTGATTTAATTTCCAAAAATTAAATTCTTAATTAACAATATTAAGAACCTTTTCTTAATTAATTTATAATCAATTAAATCTTATTTAATCAATTATTAAATTTGTCAATTAATTATTTATTTCATAAATAAATAATTATCAGCCATTATTAATTAAATTCTCCACCATTAAATCATTCTCTTTTATGGTGTGACCCTGTAGGTTCAATATTAAGCCGGTAGTAGAAATAAATAATAATAAAACTATTTTATCATTATTTATATAAATTCTCTAATTCATTAAATATGATTAATTAATTAATCATATTTATTCTACATCGTGAGGGATACTTCTCAGCATATCGCGACTATCCGGATAATACGAATTCACTGCTTAGAATACCAAGAACCTATTCAGTGAGTAGTTACCGTACAATTAATTCCTTCTACCCTGCAATGTCACGATTAAATACAAGGCATGGAACTTGTGTCAAGCCTATCTTATTTAATCAATTGCTTTCCCATTCACTATTCTTAGTTCCATTTAATGTAAATTAGAAACTCCTTTCTAATTTCATTCACTCTGGCCAGAGATTCCTGAACTAACATAAGTGGATCAGCATTGAACATTCTCTTCCTACATGTTAGGGCGAAAACACGCGCTAAAATTCACGCAAGTATACGCGTTCGCAAGTAATATAGAATACTTTCTAGTTCGTTCCCACAGAGACTCAGACTAATTTATAGTCTAATTAAACTCACGCACCAATGTATGATTACTTCTCAATGTTAAGACACTAACACTTAGAATTGTCGACTAAACATTAACTACAATTAACTACTTAATTAATCACTTAATTAACACTTCAAATTAAAAATATTAAAACACTCATGAGATCACAACTTCATTACTACTTCCTTCAATAGCTATTGTTATTACCTTTAGCATGTGACAGTGATGATATTAATTGAATAACACGAAACTAATAAAAGCCAACTTTCATTGTACTAATACCATTCTACCAAACATCCACAATTAAGATAGAAGTTGAATAGTCATCAATTATGTTGAGTTCCTATATGTCTACAGAAATTGACAACACAACGATTTAAGCACAAGTTATCCCTTTTGATTACACAGGGCAAATAAAACTGTTAGAGTTATCCACTAATCATGCACACCGTACATGAACCTATGCTAGCATGGCAAGTTCTAAATCTCAAGATCCACCGTCGCTTCACAAGAGATTAACACCCTATCTTATATGTTCGCGACGCACATAAGACGAATATGCACAACCAATACTAGATATCATACAATCATCACACACTAAAGTATTAAACAATTAACTAAAGAATTCCATAGTAAATCCGTTGCAACCCAATGATCACGATTAGCCCATAATAGCACTCATCGTCATCATGGGTTCATATGAAATCATGATAAACAAACACAATAAAATAATAACTAAACTAATTATATTAAATCAGAGTACGTCACAAGAGTAAATAGGTTCAAAATAAGAAAACTAGCATCCAACGTTACAACGAAACAAGAATCACGAGAAAATATGCTTCCTCTTCGTTGCTGTGTGCTAAAACAGTCTTCTTCCTTATCTCCTTCGCTCCTTGCGTAATACCACGATCCTCTCTCGTGAAAACGTCTCCAAATCTACTTATATAATAGTCCCATAAAACTCAAATTACATAGAAGTGGAAGCCAAACAGAAGTAGAAGTCCTAAAAATAATTATTTAATTTCCCGACCTTGCGCGGCCGCTCAGCATAGCTGAGCGGGCGCTCAGGACCCTTCTGGAAAATTCCTGAGTTTGCTCCGTTTCTTCGCCGTAATCTGCCCATTTCTTTCCTCTTGCAATGGTGAACACATGCCAAGGCTTATTCTTGATGATTACTCCTCCGAAATGCAACTAATACCCTGAAATGCATAAACACTAGAAAAATGCATCAAATACACAAAATACTTGATTTCAAGGCACCAATTTAAGCCATTTTAAGATGTTCTAAGTGGTATAAAATGCCACTTATCACATCCCCAAACTTAAATCGATGCTTGTCCTCAAGCGTCACAGACTCAAAAACAAATAAAAACATGCATGAATGCAATCTATATGAAAATGCAGCGATCCCCTTACTACGAATAAACCAACCAAATTGCAACAACTCAACAAATACAGTTAGGCGACTAAAGATCAATAAACTCATGCAACCGAACATACAGCCAGAAACGTGATGTGTGCAGATGCTTAACAGATATGCTTCGGAACTAGACCAATTATTATGACTCGACTATCCTCAAGGCAATCACATGATTATACAAAGAATAAAATTTTTAGGCACAAAGTGACATACAACACTACAAGAATTCTGGAGCTTATTACGGAATCATGCTTTTTATTCACAACACAAATGCTTATTTGACCGTGCAATGAGTGAGGTCCACAAAAGACTTATACAATGGTATTCATGTAGTGAGCGTTAGGTTAGCGGATCCCAGACTCTAAAAGCCTTAGGTCACTAGGCACAAAGTCCCCTAAGAACTTAATAACTCGAATACCAAAGAGCCCACTCGTGATCAATTATGCATAAACACCACAATTTTTTTCTTTTCTTTTTTTTTTATAAAATTTCTGAGCAAGTGCGTTTCGCTCCATCTTGCTCAACCCTAGACTACTCGCATAACATGCGAGCCGGCTACTAGCCATTTGACGCCTAGCCACAACTAGCAACAAATTCCATTTTTTTACTCCAATTTTTTCTTTTTCATACCTTTATCACTAAGAACCTATTATCGAATTCTAAGCATAATAAATAGATTAACCTCGAAAATAATCAAATCATAACAACAATCTAGCCCTTAAGCATTCTCTAAGACTTAGTGAAACTACAAGTGCTTTTAGCATGCATATCAACTTACACGACTCAATATCACTTAAATGCTATCACTACACTCGCATCAATATCACAATTCAGTCGATAAATCATCGCAAAAGGGATCATGGTGAATGCATGAGCTGCATGACATAATAAACAAATAAAGCTATATAAAAAAAATATATGGCATAAATTATGCAACTATATGAACTAAGCTATCATAAATATGCAGCTATATGACACACACAAAATATTCCTTAACTACCACCCCCAAACTTAAAATCTTCACTGTCGCCAGTGAAGGTAGTAGAAAGGAACACAGGGTATACCTACTCGGAGTCATCATCATCACCCTCAGTGGGTGGAGTATCAGGCGGCGGGTATGCAGAGTCCTCACCAAAAACTGGCCACTGGATATCAGCTCCAAGGCCCCGAAAAGCAGTCCCTAACGCAAGGGTGAGCTCCTGAGCAAACCTGCTCTGTGTCTCGTACATGGCATCCATCCGCCGTGAAAGCCTCCTATACTGGGTATCAGCCATCCCAATACCCTTCAGAAGCTCTCGAAGAACCAGCCTCATCACGCCTAGGCCTAGCCATAGTAGCACCTCGTACTGGACGCCCTCCTGGAAGACGATAACCCAGCCCATGCTCCTCGGGCTCACCACCGGTCCACTCCTGCATCCCGTTCAGAGTCCCAGAATCAATCGGAGCTGCCTACAACTGCAACTGCTCATGAGCCGGCCAGTTCACTCCTACTGCTCAGCACAGCTTCGTAACCGTGGATGCATAAGGGATATTAATATGCTTAGCTCCCCTCAAAAACTTCAGAATTCCTTGGTAGATAAACTCACCAAGGTCCACATAGTACTCCTCATGCAGAATTCCCCACAACAACTGTGCTCTCTCAACTGTGACCTCATGTGCATGTGAAGAAGACAAAATATTAGCACAAATAAATACATTCCATGTACGAGCATACCTGTTCATAGCTATCGCCGGGAAGTGGCGATACTCATTAGTGTAACACCCCCAGATCCGGGGTCGGGGATCCGGGTCGTCACGGTCTTTCTTTCCACAATATCACTTCACTTAATTAATAAATAACCTTATGCTGTGACCCCACACTAACACACACCACAACCCGTTATAGTCTCAGAGATGAAATTTAAATAAGTACAAGTCTTTGAATCCATAATTTAAAAGTTATTACAACCCAAAATGATTACTTGATAAATTTACAGTTAATTGCCATTATCTGCCACAAGTTATAATTATACATAATTGATTCTCAAAAATAGAATGCCTGATCTACCAATAGATCTACCTCTGCAGCTATAGCAGCCACAACATCATCGGGAAGACGCGGGATGCTTCCCACGCGCTTGCGCTGGGTCTGCTGGAGTCTGGCCATCTTTCCTAACTGTTGTTGTGTGATGAAAGAAGAAAGCAAGGGTGAGCAGCAAGCCCACCAAAATAATATGTATAACGATTTACAATATATGAGCCTACTCATAATACTCATGAAAGTCTTGGTCAAAAGAAATAAACCAAGTTTGATATCTTAATGCGATGAAGTCGCAAAATATTCAGTATATATACATATATACTTTTCAAAAATATTGGAAGTCCTCTTCCATGCATAATATACACAAAGTCCCAGTGTATAACTGTATAAAAATATCGTTGCAAGGTGATCTCATATATCTAACCTTGTCTCAACGTTTTTCTGGAAATCTTTGTCATTCATAAGACAATTATTAATTAGATATAAGTTTAAAAGATGAAGTTACAAGATACCCCAATATACTTATATCTTTCCCAAATACTACTTGAACTACCACCGTTCAAGTTATAAATTAGCTTCAAAAGTTCATCATATAGATGAGACTATAAGGCAAGATTTGAATAGATTAAATCTTTAAAATATTATCAAAATAAAATGAAGTTACGAGATACTTCATTTGATGAAAACATCATTTTGAAAACTTGACCCTGCCAACACTCAACAATCGCCCAACCGTAGCCTTTCTATCGAAGTGCTCTGGGTAGTGTTGCAGAAATTATCCAATTGGATGATGAACTCATTACGGGAGTTTGCCGCGCCAGGAAGACCACTTACGATGATCAGTCGTAGTAGTACAACCCCACCATTTTCTACATGTAGAGGAGAACCTGTCGGATTTACTTGTCAACCGAACACTGAACTCCTAAGGAATGGACCGCCTTAGCGGAACTTCCAGGCCATTTGGGCCAATATAATAAGGCTGGGCCGGCGCTACTCGGCCACTTACGCCACTCCTAGTTCAGATGAAATCCATGACTCTGAAACGTAAAGCTCGTTTCCCCCTTTCCCCAAGTAGAAACTTGTTGATACGGCTCCACCAAGAAGTCGTACCTAGTTGGAAAGGAAAACTCACCGATATTTCCCAGGCGATGCCTGTTAATGGATTAACTTGTTCCAAGAATTTTACTTCCCGAATATTGGGTAAGTAATCAAAAACTCTTTTACCAAGACAGCAACCTTGTTGCGAATATAAAACACACCACCGAGCCGGATCCCCCATGTTTTGAGCGAGTATTTAAATCCCCTTTTTAAAAGGAAGATCTTAAATATAAAAATAGTTTTGGGATCCGCTCTAACTTTTGAAAATCATTTTAAAGACTCGAAAACACTTTAAAGAGTGTTTGGAGTAAAACTGATTTAATGAAGTAAATCAGTCCCCAGAATATTTAGAAAATGTCTGAATATTATTATTTAAATAATATTCCCATAAAAATAATCTTTATAAAATAATTGAAGTAGAAGTATTAAAACTTATACTTGAAATGAATAGCAAATAATCAAAGATATACTTATACGAAAGTAATATCTTTATTTGAATAATCAAAAATAAGTTTGATTATCGACACCTTATTCTTTAATAAATTAAAGAATATATCTCAGCAAATAATCGGAGTCATAGATCCTCAAATGAATATTCAAATAATATTCAATAAATAAAATACGCTGAGTCATAATACCTCGAATGAATATTATAAATAATATTCATTAAATAAAATAAAGGAGTCATACATCCTCAAATGAATATTCAAATAATATTCAATAAATAAATAAAAGGAGTCATAAGTCCTCGAATGAATATTCAAAATAATATTCATTAATAAAATAAAGTTTAAAGTTATCGAATAAACCTTATTCGATTAATAGTTTGGAAAACTATAATCATATATATATATATATAAATATATATATATATATATATCCATATCCATATATACAAGATTACTCGGGATCCTCGACTCCCGGTTTTAGAAAATATTTTCACCCTTGGGTCCCTATACTAAGGGTATATGCAAGATACAACTATCCTCTAGCATAGGTATTATCAAATAACCAACAGATATAAATTTCAAGAATATGAAACAGGCATGCATATATACCATATCACATGCTACAATATATCGCAACATTTGCTAAATAACAATCATGCAATATCACAAGATAATGCATATACATACATTTACATCACAACAACAGTGTATCGGATAGAATACTTGCCTGAGCGACTTGGGGGTGAGAAAGGCTCGGGACGAGTCTGGCAACCTATAAACAACAAGTAAGTTGGAATTAAACCAAAATCACTTGTAAGTCTATGCTTTAACTAACTTAGACTCTAATGCTAGTTTTACGCTCACCGATTCGCTTAAGTCACTCGGGTACCCTCGGCTCCACCATTTTTAATAACTTGACCTTTACGAGTTTTAACGCGATTCCTTCGCGAATGACTTACCAACTGCCTAACACACTTACCATAAATGTTTCATACATTAATTAACCCTTTTTGGTCTTTAACCTACATTCCAAAATAAGGCGAGGGAAAAAGTTTCGTTCGCGAAACGCCGTTACTTGAAACGGTCGTTTCTCCTAAACCGTAAATCGGAATCGAACGAACTACATATCAAAACGAAGCTCGTAACATGAGCTATCTAAACATGGCAGTGGTCACAATCTAGCAGGGGGTTCTCGGGTCCTAATGCTATGCACAAAACAGTCCAAAGAAAATCGGACATTACGACGGCTATGTTTACGCGATTTCCCATTTTTAAAACTACCCACAATCATCACAAACCATCCTCAAATCCACACACATCAAACACCCATCCTTACCACATCATAACAATCCCAAACAATTCAATATTACTCATTCATACATATGCTTAACCTAACTTTAATCATGCTTTAAGTTTCTTTAAATCAAAACCACCAAATTATCATTTCATTTCACCACCATTCCAAATCTCAACTCTAAACATAACAACAAGATACCATAACATCTTACTCATCAAAATCACCTTATAATATATATGAACCTAGGGTTTGAAAGTGGTATACCTTCCTTGGATTGGTGGGTGAAGCTAGGAAGCCTTAATAAGCTTGGAGTAGTCTTAAGAAAGCTTGGATCTTCAAGAAAACAAGAAAAAAAACTCAAGTTAAAACTTGAAAACACTATTCATTGTCTTCTCCAATGATTAAATCAAGAAGCTAGAGAAAGAATTTGTGGCTTAAACTTATGATATAGCCATTACTAAGCATAAAGAAGGTTAGGGAATTTTCTTACCAATTAAGGATGCTTTGATCTTGATTTTTGAAAATTTTGGCCTTGAAAAATGAAGAAAGCCGAGAGCTAATATGAAGAATAATGCCTTGGCTGATTTTTTGATTTTGATGAAATGAATTGCTAGTTGGTTGGCTTGTTTTTGTTTTCCATTTAGCAAATTACCACCTTGTCCTTGCATTTGTGTGGTCCTAAATCACCCACACCTCCTTCCTTCCATGTCATGCTTATGTCACCCCTATGATGTCATCCTCCCTTCCTTGTCTCCTTTCTATTGGTTGGATGACATCACTCCCCTTAAACCCTTTAATTAACTCCCTAATCGTTTGCCTAATGACCGCTGATCTGTTGTACGGTTCGCTTAACTTTCGTTCTCGTTTATCGTTTGAAGGATCATACCCGGGATCTTATTACTTAGGTTCCCTTAACCTTTCTCAATACATTATATTCCTTTTTATGATCCTCTATTATAATCCTTTAATTTAAATCCTTTTTATTTTGTTACCTTATACTCAATTCTCTCCGTACCTTGTGGATTTCCGGGAAAAACCAAAGTGTTCGGAATTGGGTTCTGACGATATTTACATACACTTATATACTTCATATAGTACTAATAAAATCCCAGAATATCCATAACAGAACCCCTACATAGTGTGGCATGAAAAGTTTCTTCATTCAGCTAAAACACTATTCACAAGGGTTACAAAAAGTTGAAAATTTTTGGGGTTATTACAGTCTCCCCTCCTTAAAAGGATTCCGTCCCGGAATCAGATAGAAATGAATAGGGATACTTTCTTAGTATTGCACTTTCTAACTCTCAAGTAATTTTTCCCATATTTTGGTCCTGCCACCAAACTCTGCCTAGTTTGATAATCCTTCCCCTAAGCACTTGTTCCTTTTCACTCTATAACCCTTCCTGGTTGCTCCATATAGGTTACGTCTAGTTGCATGTCTATGCGCTCATATGCCCCTATTTATCTGGCATCTGAATTACACTTCCTTAACATTGATACGTGGAACACGTTATGAACTTGCTACATATTCGGGGTTAGGGCTAGCTTATATGCTAACTTCCCAAACGTCTTAATATATCCAAGGGTCCAACAAATTGTAGACTTAGCTTTCCTTTCTTTCCGAACCTCATCAATCCTTTCCAAGGGATACCTATAACATTACTAGGTCCCTTATTTCATACTCTTTATCCTTTCGTGTCAAATCAACATACTTATCATGTCCATCTTGGGCTACTACCAGCCGTCCTCTGATTAGATCTATCATATCCTTGGTCCTTTGGACTACTGCGGGTCCGAGCATCTTGCGCTCTACAACTTCATCCTAACATAAGGGAGATCGACATTGTCTTCCCTCAAGGATCTCATAAGGCGACATCTCGATAATGACATATGATCTATTGTCGTAAGATAACTCAATCCGAATTAAGTGATCATTCCAAATTCTTTCAAGTCTATTACACAGACTTTCATTATTGCTTTTAACATTAGAGCTTCTGCTTCTCAATACCCATTCTTTTCCAGTTCGTAATCGCTACTACCTTCCGTTCCTAATATTATACTGGTTATACTTTTGCTCGTTAGCATTCTATAACCTTTTAATAACCACGTCAACCTTAGTATCACGAATGTGCTCCCATTCCGCATACTACCACCACTTTATTACTCCTTTTTCAGTTGCTTCTATTTTCCAAAATTTGATCAATCAAATAGAAGTAAAGGAATTTGTTGAGAGATCACTAAGATCATGAACACTTGTTCTATTGCATAGTTAGTACAGAAGGTGGCCAGCCTTTAGTACTTGACAAGCAATTAAACAACATGTGGTATCCTACTAGGCTTCTATCACAAAGATAGATAGTCATTCGGCAATACCTCCCCTTTCTGGAAGGGTTGTTCTTCTCAGCTTACATGAAATGAAAAGAAGAGAAAAGAACGAACTGAAGAGAATTGTATATATGAAAAAAAAATATACTGCCACAAAATATCTGGCTTGGAATCTACCTCTGAACTATAGAGGTTTGTCATAGGAGAACAAAACACATATGTATTTATATCAACATCAAGTATTATAGCATCGCATTTCACGTGCCTAAATATTTTCGCTAACCCGTCCATCATTCTATGGACCCATGCCCTTCCTCGAGCTTATACACAATTACCTTTGAAACTCCCTCGACATCGAAAATCGAATCTGGGATCTCATTCTAGACATCATCGTTACTCGAATTCTATGCTTGCACCGCAACCTTCCTCGTATAATAATACGACTCTCTATTGATAAGAAAGAATAATAATTCACTATGTAGATACTCTACTTAATTAGTCTATTAATGATGACTTATACACTACCACGACCCGATTAGTGGTACTCAATCTCAACACCCATTCCAATACAACTCTCACGGTTGTAATCAGCTCAATACTCGCAGAATCATTGCTGCCTCACTATGGTCCACCACTGACCTACTGTCGTTCTTCATTTTCCATGAAGTCTTAATAGCTAACCATACGGAGTCCATACATGTCGTATCAAATCCTTCTAAGGAGATAACATAATCACCATTCATGATTCATGGAGTACACTCCTGATTCTGACATACATACATGACATGAAGCAGATAAAATTTGCAGAAGAGTTTTGCTCAAAGCAACGATAGCAGGTTAATACCATTCTTAATCATATACCTTCAATAGAAGACTTAACTCAAAGGTTTGTTTAGTCCTTTTTGAAATATAGTCCTGGCTCATTCTCAAGATGGTACCTTCTAAGATAGATAGCCCGCTCCTGGCGATTACACGAATTAAACCTTTACCGAACTACTATTACGGTTGGGTATTGCACAGTCATCAGAAGGAATGTCAATCTTCCAAACCATAATACAACCTTCACCGTTTTAACCATCATCATTGTATTCTTTTGGCACAAGCGCCTATAATTATCCTCTTACCTTTAAAGTGTCGGCCACCTCTTTGGCCTTTCCTGATAGTAAAATTTCCTTACAGTCAATGTCACTTTAACCATCTCCAAATAAATTTTTCTACCTTATTTCAATCACAGCTTATGTGAAAATGCTTTCCTTAAAATCTGATGAGTAAAAAAATATCACCATTTTTCCATAAGTTATTGCCTCAATCTTTAGAGGTTAATCACTGTCACGACTGACTCTCAATCATACTTAGAACATCTTTTATCCTAGGCCCTAATTGCCCTGACAATTTCAACCTTTACTGGTTCGATCCATACTTTCTCATGGTTTAACATGTGCCCCACTTGGCAACATCATAATTACGTCATATTTCCTTTATCAACATTTCTATTCTTGAGAATTTTGAATATTACCTTTCTCCTTGTAAAACCTCTAAGGTTATCCTTGAATCGTTCCTCCTGTATTCCCTAGATACAGGGCATATCAAAATACCATTTACTATTACTAGAACCATTGTCTATATACTTCTGAAAATTTCTCCACGAATTCTTAAAGGTTATTGTTACCTTAACCCTTTCCAAATCATACTGTCAAAACTCATACCGTCCCTATTAAGGGTGAAATGCAAACCTTTATGCATTCCCCTAGGATTCATTTTAAGTTACCGATGTTCTAGCCTTAATTCCACCTTTAAAAGGTACCTGCATCCATCCATGGATAAATCAAGTCATATATCCTCGACAGATTATCTTATTCATCATTCCCACCTCGATAGTCGATACCTAATTTCATAATAGCATCCTTATTCAAATTGAGGTCAATCCATATGGCCTCCAAAAGATAACAACGGTTATCCGCTTGTCTTGCCTAATTTGGTAACGATAACAAGGATGTTCTGGAAGATATTGGTCGTGTTCAACGTGAACTTCTTTTTAATAATTCCTTATTTACTTTTGTTGTTTATCTCAACAGTCACCTCAATGTTGGGATACCTCCCATACCTGGCGTCTCCCTTTTCTGGGTGACAAGCCACCGGTCTTACACTTCACATTCTTGAAGGTCACTTCCTTCATCCAATTTTCTTGATTTCTTACTTTCTTGTCTCCTCAGTCTATCCGCGTCTCATTATTTATCCTTCGAACTATCTCAAGGTTTCTTCGAATCCTCCCAACTTACAGGGGATAATATATATGTATCTCTTATGCCCTCAACCATCAATTTTTAACTCATGGTGAATCACCCTCATCCTGACGATTACTTACTTTTCTATTTCTATTACTACGAGTCTTTAGGGTTTCCTCATACCCAACTTCCTTATCATTATTTCATGAACTAACACAACATAAGCATTGATTTCAAACATCCCGTCATTCTGGATTCGTGTCCTCAGAACGAATCTTGATAACTTTTACAACTTAGATTCATAATTTATCATACTCGTCTGCCTTTGTTCTGGCTCTAAAGCTTTTACACTATCTCCTTATCTTTGGGAATTACTTTCCCGAAAACAATTGACTGAACTTAAATCAGTTTATTATGATCTCTTGTTCCGTGCCTTCCTTGGCCTTTTACCAGCGGGTGGCCTCTCTCTTAGGAGGGTAAGTGATAAAAACAGTCTTTTGTGATTCGTCAATCATTTAGAATCTCAAATGATTCCTATATTTCCTTTAGCCAGGCTCTTGCCTCGACTGGGTCAGCTTGTTCCTTGGAACTCTGAGAGCTTAGCAATTTAAAGGTCCTGAAAGAATTTCCCACCGCACTGTCTCCTCAGGGTGGTGGTTGGGGATAATAGTCTAAGTTCTCTTTAGACAGGTCCATGAATTTCCGTATAGGAGTACCGTCTCGGGTCTCCTTGTCTCGCTCGACTTTCTGTTTCCTTAGTATGAAATGTTTCATCCTACTCCCCATAATTGGGGTCATCTTTTAATTTAAAATCCTCATTTTTCACTCCATTATGTCATGGGTTCCTTCTATCTTGATGGCGACCTCCCTGACTATCACGTTCAGGGTTTGCTCTAAATCTTATTCCTCAAACTAGCTTTCATCTAAGATCTCATCTTTAGGCTCTTGAACATTTGGAACCCAATTTCTATAGGAATGCCTCATTATTCCTTTATCATCTTTCTCGGTATTAATCTCATATCTATTTGTTGGCTCTCTGCCTTCATTCATCACTTTTACTGGCACAATATTTTCTTTTCCAATAATTCGGGCTGTATTGCAATCTCAAACAGCTTTTCGGTACCGGCTCCGGTTACCTTCACTACTATTTCCATTTTCTCAAAATCTCTTATAAACTCTCCAAAAGACATTATCATCTTGAGTCTCTCCTTTTTACTAAGGGCATCAGCCACCATATTGGCTTTCCCCGAATGATGAAGAATCTCCCAATCATAATTCTTGATTAGCTCTAACCGCCTCCTCTGGCGTATGTTGAGCTCTTTCTACGTAAGAATGTACTAGAGCACTTATGGCTTAGGTAATTCTCGCACTTCTCTCCATACAAGTAGTGCCTCCAATCTTTAGGGTAAAACTATTGCCACGAGCCCAAGCTCATGGGTGGGGATATCGAATTTTAAATTACCTTAATTATCTTGACGCAGACGCGATTATCTTGCTGTGCTATATAAGAAGCACCCTAATTCCTTGTGCGAAGCGTCACTACACTTCACAAAATCACCTTTTCCATCCGGCAATGCCAGCATAGGGGCCATCACCAACCTCTGCTTCAGTCCTTGAAAGCTGTTCTCGCATTTCTCTGTCCATTCGAACTTCTCAGTCTTACGAGTAAGCCGCGTTAAAGGGGCTACTATCTTTACAACTTGAACGAACCTCCGGTAGTGACCGGCCAATCCTACCTCTGGGAGTTGCCCTAACCATGGTCATCAATTCATCAGTGGTCCTTTATCCAATCTTGCCAGGATCCTCCTTGGGATCCTCCTCAACAACTATCCCTTCTAGGACAACCTCCCCAACCGCTACCTCCTCAATATCAACATCATCCGGTCCTGCGTTAGGACGCTCTATCGGATCCGCAATCCGATCTCCAATTAGTAATAAAATATCATCGCGATGTTGCTCCTCAACCTCAGGGTTCGGAGTCCCGCTACCATATACGATAACGAACTACGCTCCTATCACGATATTTATAAGGGTTCCCATAAGGGTTTTAACTGTCAGTGCTACGTTAGGTAGCCCGACTATGAACTTGGCAAGAGTTCTTATTATCTTAGTGAACTTATTATCTTAACGTCCCATCATCTCTGAGGTTTATAACGCTTAGCTCTGATACCATTTCTGTAACACCCCCAGATCCGGGGTCGGGGATCCGGGTCGTCACGGTCTTTCTTTCCACAATATCACTTCACTTAATTAATAAATAACCTTATGCTGTGACCCCACACTAACACACACCACAACCCGTTATAGTCTCAGAGATGAAATTTAAATAAGTACAAGTCTTTGAATCCATAATTTAAAAGTTATTACAACCCAAAATGATTACTTGATAAATTTACAGTTAATTGCCATTATCTGCCACAAGTTATAATTATACATAATTGATTCTCAAAAATAGAATGCCTGATCTACCAATAGATCTACCTCTGCAGCTATAGCAGCCACAACATCATCGGGAAGACGCGGGATGCTTCCCACGCGCTTGCGCTGGGTCTGCTGGAGTCTGGCCATCTTTCCTAACTGTTGTTGTGTGATGAAAGAAGAAAGCAAGGGTGAGCAGCAAGCCCACCAAAATAATATGTATAACGATTTACAATATATGAGCCTACTCATAATACTCATGAAAGTCTTGGTCAAAAGAAATAAACCAAGTTTGATATCTTAATGCGATGAAGTCGCAAAATATTCAGTATATATACATATATACTTTTCAAAAATATTGGAAGTCCTCTTCCATGCATAATATACACAAAGTCCCAGTGTATAACTGTATAAAAATATCGTTGCAAGGTGATCTCATATATCTAACCTTGTCTCAACATTTTTCTGGAAATCTTTGTCATTCATAAGACAATTATTAATTAGATATAAGTTTAAAAGATGAAGTTACAAGATACCCCAATATACTTATATCTTTCCCAAATACTACTTGAACTACCACCGTTCAAGTTATAAATTAGCTTCAAAAGTTCATCATATAGATGAGACTATAAGGCAAGATTTGAATAGATTAAATCTTTAAAATATTATCAAAATAAAATGAAGTTACGAGATACTTCATTTGATGAAAACATCATTTTGAAAACTTGACCCTGCCAACACTCAACAATCGCCCAACCGTAGCCTTTCTATCGAAGTGCTCTGGGTAGTGTTGCAGAAATTATCCAATTGGATGATGAACTCATTACGGGAGTTTGCCGCGCCAGGAAGACCACTTACGATGATCAGTCGTAGTAGTACAACCCCACCATTTTCTACATGTAGAGGAGAACCTGTCGGATTTACTTGTCAACCGAACACTGAACTCCTAAGGAATGGACCGCCTTAGCGGAACTTCCAGGCCATTTGGGCCAATATAATAAGGCTGGGCCGGCGCTACTCGGCCACTTACGCCACTCCTAGTTCAGATGAAATCCATGACTCTGAAACGTAAAGCTCGTTTCCCCCCTTTCCCCAAGTAGAAACTTGTTGATACGGCTCCACCAAGAAGTCGTACCTAGTTGGAAAGGAAAACTCACCGATATTTCCCAGGCGATGCCTGTTAATGGATTAACTTGTTCCAAGAATTTTACTTCCCGAATATTGGGTAAGTAATCAAAAACTCTTTTACCAAGACAGCAACCTTGTTGCGAATATAAAACACACCACCGAGCCGGATCCCCCATGTTTTGAGCGAGTATTTAAATCCCCTTTTTAAAAGGAAGATCTTAAATATAAAAATAGTTTTGGGATCCGCTCTAACTTTTGAAAATCATTTTAAAGACTCGAAAACACTTTAAAGAGTGTTTGGAGTAAAACTGATTTAATGAAGTAAATCAGTCCCCAGAATATTTAGAAAATGTCTGAATATTATTATTTAAATAATATTCCCATAAAAATAATCTTTATAAAATAATTGAAGTAGAAGTATTAAAACTTATACTTGAAATGAATAGCAAATAATCAAAGATATACTTATACGAAAGTAATATCTTTATTTGAATAATCAAAAATAAGTTTGATTATCGACACCTTATTCTTTAATAAATTAAAGAATATATCTCAGCAAATAATCGGAGTCATAGATCCTCAAATGAATATTCAAATAATATTCAATAAATAAAATACGCTGAGTCATAATACCTCGAATGAATATTATAAATAATATTCATTAAATAAAATAAAGGAGTCATACATCCTCAAATGAATATTCAAATAATATTCAATAAATAAATAAAAGGAGTCATAAGTCCTCGAATGAATATTCAAAATAATATTCATTAATAAAATAAAGTTTAAAGTTATCGAATAAACCTTATTCGATTAATAGTTTGGAAAACTATAATCATATATATATATATATAAATATATATATATATATATATCCATATCCATATATACAAGATTACTCGGGATCCTCGACTCCCGGTTTTAGAAAATATTTTCACCCTTGGGTCCCTATACTAAGGGTATATGCAAGATACAACTATCCTCTAGCATAGGTATTATCAAATAACCAACAGATATAAATTTCAAGAATATGAAACAGGCATGCATATATACCATATCACATGCTACAATATATCGCAACATTTGCTAAATAACAATCATGCAATATCACAAGATAATGCATATACATACATTTACATCACAACAACAGTGTATCGGATAGAATACTTGCCTGAGCGACTTGGGGGTGAGAAAGGCTCGGGACGAGTCTGGCAACCTATAAACAACAAGTAAGTTGGAATTAAACCAAAATCACTTGTAAGTCTATGCTTTAACTAACTTAGACTCTAATGCTAGTTTTACGCTCACCGATTCGCTTAAGTCACTCGGGTACCCTCGGCTCCACCATTTTTAATAACTTGACCTTTACGAGTTTTAACGCGATTCCTTCGCGAATGACTTACCAACTGCCTAACACACTTACCATAAATGTTTCATACATTAATTAACCCTTTTTGGTCTTTAACCTACATTCCAAAATAAGGCGAGGGAAAAAGTTTCGTTCGCGAAACGCCGTTACTTGAAACGGTCGTTTCTCCTAAACCGTAAATCGGAATCGAACGAACTACATATCAAAACGAAGCTCGTAACATGAGCTATCTAAACATGGCAGTGGTCACAATCTAGCAGGGGGTTCTCGGGTCCTAATGCTATGCACAAAACAGTCCAAAGAAAATCGGACATTACGACGGCTATGTTTACGCGATTTCCCATTTTTAAAACTACCCACAATCATCACAAACCATCCTCAAATCCACACACATCAAACACCCATCCTTACCACATCATAACAATCCCAAACAATTCAATATTACTCATTCATACATATGCTTAACCTAACTTTAATCATGCTTTAAGTTTCTTTAAATCAAAACCACCAAATTATCATTTCATTTCACCACCATTCCAAATCTCAACTCTAAACATAACAACAAGATACCATAACATCTTACTCATCAAAATCACCTTATAATATATATGAACCTAGGGTTTGAAAGTGGTATACCTTCCTTGGATTGGTGGGTGAAGCTAGGAAGCCTTAATAAGCTTGGAGTAGTCTTAAGAAAGCTTGGATCTTCAAGAAAACAAGAAAAAAAACTCAAGTTAAAACTTGAAAACACTATTCATTGTCTTCTCCAATGATTAAATCAAGAAGCTAGAGAAAGAATTTGTGGCTTAAACTTATGATATAGCCATTACTAAGCATAAAGAAGGTTAGGGAATTTTCTTACCAATTAAGGATGCTTTGATCTTGATTTTTGAAAATTTTGGCCTTGAAAAATGAAGAAAGCCGAGAGCTAATATGAAGAATAATGCCTTGGCTGATTTTTTGATTTTGATGAAATGAATTGCTAGTTGGTTGGCTTGTTTTTGTTTTCCATTTAGCAAATTACCACCTTGTCCTTGCATTTGTGTGGTCCTAAATCACCCACACCTCCTTCCTTCCATGTCATGCTTATGTCACCCCTATGATGTCATCCTCCCTTCCTTGTCTCCTTTCTATTGGTTGGATGACATCACTCCCCTTAAACCCTTTAATTAACTCCCTAATCGTTTGCCTAATGACCGCTGATCTGTTGTACGGTTCGCTTAACTTTCGTTCTCGTTTATCGTTTGAAGGATCATACCCGGGATCTTATTACTTAGGTTCCCTTAACCTTTCTCAATACATTATATTCCTTTTTATGATCCTCTATTATAATCCTTTAATTTAAATCCTTTTTATTTTGTTACCTTATACTCAATTCTCTCCGTACCTTGTGGATTTCCGGGAAAAACCAAAGTGTTCGGAATTGGGTTCTGACGATATTTACATACACTTATATACTTCATATAGTACTAATAAAATCCCAGAATATCCATAACAGAACCCCTACATAGTGTGGCATGAAAAGTTTCTTCATTCAGCTAAAACACTATTCACAAGGGTTACAAAAAGTTGAAAATTTTTGGGGTTATTACAATTAGTGTCGGTCTTGAAGGTCCAAACTGTGCCCGACCTACAGAGAGTCGCACAAATCAAATCCAAGTCAAAATCCTCAGCAGTCTTCTCATTCCAGTTCTCCTCCTCGGGCTTCCTCTCTCGCTGCCCAATCACACGGCGAATCGCCGCTGGGTGATAATCAACCGTCAGCCCACGGACCACAGAAAACCCATTCTTTTCGGCCTTCGCGTTCGCATAGAACTCGCGAACCACGCTCATCGGAACTGCTTCGGGCGACTCACAAAAAGCTATCCACCCCTTCTCTGCAATCATGGGTAGCAACTCACCATCCTTCCCCGATGGTAAAAACCCTCTCTCCTTCAGAATCGGCTTCCCCAAAAGCCTAGTGTACTCCTCCTCCGCAGCTCTGTCAGTCAACCGAGGCCTTGCAGTAGTACCCCTTGATGAATCAGCAGTAGGGACTGTGCTGCTGCTATCGATAGTTCGTGCTCTCTTGGGTGCCATTGAATCTCGAATAAAAGTGTTTAAGAACTGAGTTTTTGTGCTTATGAGAGAGTTTAAGTGTAGGAAGTTTGTGGGAGATATGTAGGATAGGTGTATATATATATAGGGTGTGGAATAGATTAAATTAGATTAGGAGTGGGGTTGAGGAATGAAATCATGGGGTATTAGGAAAAGAAGTCGTGGGTTTATGGGCTGTGTTTGGGTTTTTTTTTTCTGATTTTTTGGTTTTTTTCTGAACCTAAAAAATATTCTGGCAGTTGACCCCTGAGCGGTCGCTCAGCAAAGCTGAGCGAGCGCTCAGCTTGCTGAGCGGTCACTCAGCAGAGCTGAGCGGGCGCTCAGGGGGTCACTGGAATTTTTTTTTCAGTCCCGTTTTTCTGATTTTTTTGTGGTTTTGGATAGGTTATTAACTTCTAAGGGTTTATTGTAACAACAACTCATGGGTTGCCTCCCACGCAACGCTTCTTTTTCGTCATTAGCTTGACGTTGCGTACCTTTCTCACGTAGTCAATAAAATGGCACTAACCACTTCTCGGTTTGCCCTATCCCCATAGTAGTGCTTCAAACGCTGACCGTTAACCTTGAATGCTTGGTCCGGATCATTCTTAAAAATTTCCACCGCTCCATGTGGAAACACAGTTTTGACAATAAAAGGTCCAGACCACCTCGATTTCTTCCCAGGAAAAAGTCGGAGACGAGAGTTGAATAAGAGAACTTGTTGCCCTGGCACGAATAACTTAGGATGTAGCTTCCTATCGTGCCACCTCTTCACCTTTTTCTTATACATTTTGTTATTCTCGTATGCTTGATGTCGAAATTCATCAAGTTCATTAAGCTGAAGCATTCTTTTCTTACCAGCTGCGTCTAACTCCAGGTTCAACTTTTTCCACGCCCAGTAGGCCTTATGCTCAAGCTCCGCAGGTAAATGACATCACTTACCGTACACCAACTGAAACGGGGACATACCAAGTGGAGTTTTGTATGTTGTTCTGTAAGCCCAAACAGCTTCATCGAGCTTTAAAGACCAATCCTTCCTTGACGGAAAAACAACCTTCTCTAGAATGCGCTTGATTTCTCTGTTAGACACTTCCGCTTGACCATTTGTTTGCGGATGATAGGCAGTAGCAACTCGATGATTCATATTATAACGCTGCATCATAGAAGTGAACTTACGGTTGCAGAAATGCGACCCTTCATCACTTATGATTACACGAGGTGTTCCAAACCTTGTGAAAATTTGCTTATGAAGAAAATTCAGCACTGTCTTTGCATCATTTGTCGGTAAAGCTTTGACTTCTACCCATTTTGAGACATAATCAACTGCCAGCAAGATGTACTGATTATTGCAGGACGAGACAAAAGGCCCCATGAAATCGATTCCCCAAACATCAAAGACCTCGACTTCAAGCATCACATTTAACGACATCTCATCCTTTCTCGTCAAATTTCCCACTCTTTGGCAACGATCACACCTTAAAACAAACTGATGAGCATCCTTAAACAAAGTAGGCCAGAAAAAACCTGCTTGTAGAATACGAGCTGCCGTCTTCTCACCACCATAGTGTCCACCATAAACCGTGGAGTGGCAGTCTCGTAATATCCCCTCCGTCTCACAGAACGGGATACATCTCCTGATGATCCGGTTAGCTCCCTGTCTAAACAAATATGGTTCATCCCACATATACCACTTCATCTCATGCAGAAACTTCTTCTTTTGAGCGGAGGTCAAATTAGGAGGCATTATATTGCTGACGAGATAGTTTACAATATCTGCAAACCATGGTTCTTCCTCCTGAACTGCAAACAACTGCTCATCCGGAAAAGATTCATTGATTAATGTCCTATCTTATGAAGTAGAATCGGGATTCTCCAACCTAGAGAGATGGTCAGCTACTTGATTCTCAGTACCTTTTCGATCCTTGATCTCTAACTCAAATTCCTGAAGTAAGAGCACCCAACGAATGAGTCTCGGCTTCGAATCCTTCTTGGAAACCAGATAGCGAATGGCCGCATGATCAGTGAATACTGTTACTTTAGTACCAAGCAGATAAGATCGAAATTTCTCGAAACCAAAGACTATAGCTAAGAGCTCCTTCTCTGTAGTGGTGTAGTTCATTTGGGCCCCATTTAAGGTCTTACTCGTATAGTAGACCACATGAAAGAGATTATTCTTGCGCTGTCCCAGATTTGCACCTACCGCATAATCACTCGCATCACACATCATCTCAAACGGCACTGTCCAGTCTGGTGCTGTAATAACTGGTGCAGTGATCAAACTCTTCTTGAGAGTCTCGAATGCCGCCAAACATTCATCATCAAATTTGAAAGGCACATATTTCTCAAGCAAATTGCACAACGGCTTAGATATCTTTAAAAAGTCCTTGATGAATCGCCGATAAAAACCCGCATGACCAAGAAAACTACAGATTCCTTTCACAGAAATAGGTGGTGGAAGATTTTCAATGACTCCCACCTTGGCCTTGTCCACCTCCAGACCCTTGCTAGAGACCTTATGCCCAAGAATAATGCCTTCACGCACCATAAAATGACATTTCTCACAATTGAGCACCAAATTAGTTTCCACGCACCTTTTGAGTACGACGCGAAGATTATTCAAACATTCATTATACGAATGTCCAAAGACGGAGAAGTCGTCCATGAACACCTCGACATTATTTCCAATCATGTCAGAGAATATAGCCATCATACATCTCTGAAAAGTGGCCGGGGCGCCACATAATCCAAACGAAACTCTGCGAAAAGCAAACGTGCCAAATGGACAAGTGAAGGTAGTCTTTTCCTGATCCTCTGGTGAAATACAGATCTGATTATACCCAGAATAGCCATCCAGAAGACAAAAATACTCGTGACTAGCCAACCTGTCAAGCATCTGATCAATGAACAGAAGAGGGAAGTGGTCTTTCCTCGTGGCTTTGTTCAACTTTCGATAATTAATGCATACTCTCCATCCTGTAACTGTTCGAGTGGGGATGAGCTCATTCTTTTCATTTGCTACCACAGTGATACCTCCTTTCTTAGGTACACATTGTACGGGGCTCACCCACGAACTGTCAGAAATAGGATAAATGATGCCTGCATCCAGCCATTTCAGAATTTCTTTCTTCACCACCTCCTTCATGATAGGATTCAGTCTGCGCTGCTGTTCAACAGTCGGCTTACTACCTTCCTCTAGTAGAATTTTATGCATACAATATGAAGGACTTATCCCCTTGATGTCTGCTATGGTCCATCCAATAGCCGATTTGAATTCTCTCAAAATCCTTAAGAGCTTGTCTTCCTCACTACCTGAAAGGTCAGATGCAATAATAACAGGTAAATTAGATGCATCACCTAAAAAAGCATACCTCAAGTGTTCAGGTAATGGCTTGAGCTCCAAGGTAGGTGCTTCCTCTATTGATGGTTTGAGCTTTCCTTCAGCATTCTTGAGGTCAGAAGTACCAAGAGATTCAAACGGCATGTCCAGCTTTCGCTTCCAGGGAGAAGCGTTCAGATATTGTAATTGCTCGTTGTCATCTTCATAATCACTATCAAAATCCCCCACTAAGGCCTTTTCCAATGCGTCAGACATGAGCATGCGATCGAGTTCCGAAGTAACCGCAGAATCAATCACATCCACTTTTAAGCACTCCTCATCTTCGGTAGGGAATTTTATTGCCTTGAATACGTTGAAGGTCGCATCCTGATCTTGTACCCGCATAGTAAGTTCACCTTTTTGTACATCTATCAAGGTACGGCCAGTAGCCAAGAAAGGTCTTCCCAAGATTATGGGAATCTTCTTATCTTCCTCAAAATCCAGAATAACAAAATCTGCAGGAAAGAAGAGCTTATCCACCTTGACTAGCACATCCTCCACTATGCCCCTTGGGTAAGTAATGGAACGATCAGCCAATTGTAGAGACATGTATGTGGGCTTTGGATCAGGCAAATCCAACTTTTTAAAGATCGACAACGGCATCAGATTGATGCTTGCTCCAAAATCACAAAGGCACTTGTCAAAAGTCAACTTGCCAATGGTGCAAAGAATGGTGAAGCTACCTGGATCTTTCTGTTTTGGCGGTAACTTTTGCTGTAGAACAGCACTGCATTCTTCCGTGAGAGCAACGGTCTCAAGGTCATCCAGTTTCACCTTCCTTGAAAGAATACTCTTCATAAACTTCGCATAACTAGGCATTTGCTCCAGAGCCTCAGCGAAAGGTATATTGATGTGAAGTTTCTTGAACACCTCCAGAAACTTACCGAACTGTCTATCCAGCTTTTGTTGCTGCAATCTCTTAGGAAAAGGTGGTGGAGGATAGAGCTGTTTCTCCCCTGTATTACCCTCAGGCAGAGTGTGTTCAACAGTAGTCTTCCTTGGTTCCGCCGCTTTCTCCTTTTGCTTAACTTCTTCATCTCTAATTTCAGCTTCTCCTTCTTTTGCCTTTTCAGCATCAGCAACTTTTCCAGACCTTAAGGTAATAGCCTTGACTTGCTCTTTAGCTTCCTTCCTGCCTGGTACTTCCGTGTCACTGGGAAGAGTGCCAGGTTGACGATTGAGCACTGCATTGGCTAATTGACCGATTTGATTTTCCAAGGTCTTGATAGAAACCGCCTGACTCTTGCATAACAGCTTAAGTTCCTCAAAATCAGCACTAGTAGGTGCAGCTGCACTTCCCTGTTGAGGATATGATTGCCTTTGAGCATACTGTTGTGGTTGCTGGAATCCAGGTGGGTTAAACTGTTTATTCACGCCTTGCTGATATGGGGGCTGAATAGCATTCTGATTATTCTCCCAGCTGAAATTTGGATGATTTCTGTTATTAGGATGATAGGTAGCTGGCACAGGCTGCTGTTGTCACTGATAATTATTCACATATTGAACAGATTCATTAACAAGAGAACACTGATCCGTAGCATGAGAACCTGCACAAAGCTCACAAACCATAGTTATTTGATTAACTCCATATGTAGCCAGAGAATCAACCTTCATTGACAGCGCTTGAAGTTGTGCTGCAATAGCGGTGGCTGCATCGACTTCCAGAATACCTGCTACCTTACCAGGCATCATCCTCTGAGTTGGGTTTTGATGCTCATTTGCAGCCATAGTCTCGATAAGATTATAAGCCTCAGTATTGCTTTTAGCCCATAAAGCGCCTCCAGCTGCTGCATCGAGCATGGGCCGAGATTGGGCCCCCAAACCATTATAGAAACCAGTGATCACCATCCAATCGGGCATTCCATGATGTGGACACTTTCTCAACATTTCCTTGTATCGTTCCCAAGCTTCACACATAGATTCTGTAGGTTGCTGCGCAAACTGAGTAAGAGCACTCCTCAAAGCAGCAGTCTTTGCCATCGGATAAAACTTCACCAGAAACTTTTACGTAAGATCTTGCCACGTAGTGATGGACCCAGCTGGTTCAGAATGTAACCAGTCCTTAGCTTTATCCCTCAGTGAGAATGGGAAAAGCCTCAGCTTGATAGCCTCATCAGTCACGCCATTATACTTAAAAGTGTTGCAGATCTCGACAAAATTCCTTATGTGCATATTGGGGTCTTCAGTCACCGCTCCTCCAAAAGAAACAGAATTCTGCACCATCTGAATAGTGCCCGGCGTGATTTCAAAGGTGTTAGCTTGAATAGCCGGATGAAGAATGCTTGACTGAATGTCATCAATTTTTGGCCGAGAAAAATCCATAAGAGCTGGATCAGCTTGAACAATACGATCACCCATGTTTACTGGTTCTTTCCGCTCAGTTCCTGAATCTGAATCTTCAAAATCTAACTTCTCCGAAATATCAAGAACTTCGTCTGTCTCCTCAGCTGTATCTAAAGTCCTCTTGCGAGTACGAGAACGAGTTTGCATAAACGCTCGCTAAAGTACCTGAAACACAACCGGAAACAATAAGTAACTACTACGTCCAAATCACTGAGTCCTAATGACCAATGATGGTAAGTACATAAACTAAACAAATACGCCGAGTCCCCGGCAGCGGCGCCAAAAACTTGTTAGGGCGAAAACACGCGCTAATATTCACGCAAGTATGTGCATTTGCAAGTAATATAGAATACTTTCTAGTTCGTTCCCACAGAGACTCAGACTAATTTATTGTCTAATTAAACTCATGCACCAATGTATGATTACTTCTCAATGTTAAGACACTAATACTTAGAATTGTTGACTAAACATTAACTACAATTAACTACTTAATTAATCACTTAATTAACACTTCAAATTAACAATATTAAAACACTCATGAGATCACAACTTTATTACTACTTCCTTCAATAGCTATTGTTATTACCTTTAGCATGGACAGTGATGATATTAATCGAATAACACGAAACTAATAAAAGCCAACTTTCATTGTACTAATACCAGTCTACCAAACATCCACAATTAAGATAGACGTTGAATAGTCATCAATTATGTTGAGTTCCTATATGTCTACAGAAATTGACAACACAACGATTTAAGCACAAGTTATCCCTTTTGATTACACACGGCAAATAAAACTGTTAGAGTTACCCACTAATCATGCACACCGTACATGAACCTATGCTAGCATGGCAAATTCTAAATCTCAAGATCCACCGTCGCTTCACAAGAGATTAACACCCTATCTTATATGTTCGCGACGCACATAAGACGAATACGCACAACCAATACTAGATATCATACAATCATCACACACTAAAGTATTAAACAATTAACTAAAAAATTCCATAGTAAATCTGTTGCAACCCCATGATCACGATTAGCCCATAATAGCACTCATCGTCATCATGGGTTCATATGAAATCATGATAAACAAACACAATAAAATAATAACTAAACTAATTATATTAAATTAGAGTACGTCACAAGAGTAAATAGGTTCAAAATAAGAAAACTAGCATCCAACGTTACATCGAAACAAGAATCACGAGATAATATGCGTCCTCTTCGTTATTGTGTGCTAAAACGGTCTTCTTCCTTATCTCCTTCGCTCCTTGCGTAATACCACGATCCTCTCTCGTGAAAACGTCTCCAAATCTACTTATATAATAGTCCCATAAAACTCAGATTACATAGAAGTGGAAGCCAAACAGAAGTAGAAGTTCTAAAAATAATTATTTAATTTCCCGACCCTGCGCGGCCGCTCAGCATTGCTGAGCGGGCGCTCAGGACCCTTCTGGAAAATTCCTGAGTTTGCTCCGTTTCTTCGCAGTAATCTGCCCATTTCTTTCCTCTTGCAATGGTGAACACATGCCAAGGCTTATTCTTGGTGATTACTCCTCCGAAATGGAACTAATACCCTGAAATGCATAAACACTAGAAAAACGCATCAAATACACAAAATACTTGATTTCAAGGCACCAATTTAAGCCATTTTAAGATGTTCTAAGTGGTATAAAATGCCACTTATCACTACACTGGAAGGGGTAGATCCTTTATTGATCATACACTATCTTCGTGTACAAATTCCTATACCCAGTAGAGCCCTTATAATTGTCCCTTGAGACTAAGAACTAAACCAAAGCATAGTTTAGTGTACACAAGATGACTATGATGACCTCAAGTCTAAGGATACTTGTACAACTATCACTATATGAACAACTGCTGACACGTGAGTGAACTCCATCAGTTGTTCAGCTGTGTGAGTCATGTTCAGTGAACTTATTCTATGATAAGCACCTATATACTAGCTATAGTGTCACCACACAAATGTCTATGAGAACAGACATCCTTCATAATGAAGCAAGCATAGTATGTACCGATCTTTGTGGATTATTAATTACCAGTAGTAATCCTACGACCAGGAACTATTTAAGTTTAGAGTTATCATCTTTTAGGTCTCATTATTATCATCTCATCACAATCCATAAAAAGTTTTACTCTAAACTGTGGTATATCTTATTTAAACATTTAAATAGATAGAGCCCGCAATAAAAACAAAACAAGTCTTTTATTAATATCAATGAAATCAAAACAGATTACATAAAAGTTATTCCTAAATCCTCATACATGATTGGACTTAGGACATAATTCTTTCAATCACCCACTTGTACTAAGCCAATCACTCTGGTATCTAATACCCATCTTGTCTTTATGACGATCAAAGTGACTCTGAGAAAGTGGCTTTGTGAGTGGGTCTGCTACGTTGTTATGTGTGTCAACTCTCTCGACATTGACATCTCCTCTATTTTCAACTCTGATTCACCACCAAAAAACAAAAAATGTCCTGAGTCCTTCGCAAGCACTTAAGGATGTTTTTCACTGCTTTCCAGTGGTCTTCACCTGGATTGGACTGATATCTGCTCGTCACACTAATTGAATAAGCAACATCAGGCCTTGTACACAACATCGCATATATGATAGATCCTATTGTTGAAGCATAAGGAATCTTACTCATACGCTCTCTTTCCTCAGGTGTCTTAGGAGACATTTTTTCGGAAAGGGACACTCCATGGCTCATCGGTATGAGACTTCTTTTGGAGTTTTCCATGCTAAACCTTTTAAGCACTTTCTGGATGTATGTACCCTAGATAAGACCTATCATTCTTCTAGATCTATCTCTATAGATCTTCATACCGAGAATGTAGGATGCTTCTCCCAAGTCCTTCATAGTGAAGTTCTTTGATAGCCATACTTTGACTGATTGTAGCATCGGTATATCATTTCCTATAAGAAGTATGTCATCCATATACAATACAAGAAATGTTACCGTGCTCCCACTAACCTTCTTGTAGACACATGGTTCATCTATGTTTTTGATAAAACGAAACTCTTTGATTGTCTCATCAAAACGGATGTTCCATCTACGAGAAGCTTGCCTTAAACCATATATGGTTCGCAGCAGCTTACACACTAGGTGTTCATTTCCCTTGGAAAGAAAACCCTCTGGCTGTGTCATATACACTTCCTCCTCAAGTTCCCCATTGAGGAAGGCCATTTTCACGTCCATTTGCCAGATCTCATAGTCGTAGTAAGCAACAATCGCAAACAAAATCCGAATTGATTTTAACAGGGCTACATGCAAAAAAATTTCATCAAAGACAATCCCTTGCCTTTGTTTGAATCCTTTTGCCACGAGCCTGGCCTTGTAGGTCTCCACCTGGCCATCTGCTCCAATCTTTCTTTTGTATATCCACTTGCACCCAATAGGCTTAACACCTTCAGGCGCCTCAACCAGAGTCCATACTTGGTTGGTATACATAGATTCCATTTCGGATTTCATGGCACTATGCCATTTCTCTGAGTCAACACTACTCATAGCCTCATTACAGGTCACAGGGTTGTCATCATCAATGATTGACAATTCATTGTCATTCTCAATGACAAGGTCATAATACCTCTCAGGTTGGCGAGACATTCTCCCTGTCCTATGAATGGGTTGTTCCACAGAAGGTTGTTCAGTCTGAACAGGTGTTTCCACTTGATCCGTAGTAGTTTGTGCTTCTTGAACTTTATCAAGTTCAATTTTGCTCCCACTGTTTCCTTCAAGGATAAAATCCTTTTCCAAGAAGGTAACATGTCTGGAGACAAACACCCGATGATCGGTGTAAAAGTAATACCCCAAAGTCTCTTTAGGATATCCCACAAAATTACATTTTACGGATCGAGATTCCAGCTTATCTGGGTCAACTTTCTTGACATAAGCTGGACATCCCCAAATCTTAACAGTGTTTAAGACTCGGTTTCCTTTCTTTCCATATCTCATAAGGAGTTTGAGGAACAGATTTGGAAGGCACCTTATTCAGTAAATATGCTGAGGTTTCCAATGCATAACCCAATAGGAATACTGGAAGATTCGCATAGCTCATCATGGACCGAACCATGTCTAACAAAGTTCGATTTCTCCTTTCAGATACCCCATTCAACTGTGGAGTATATGGAGGAGTCCATTGGGAGACTATACCATTTTCTTTGAGATAATCTAGAAACTCTCCATTCAAGTATTCACCACCTCGATCTGATCGAAGAGTTATAATACTATGTTTGGTTTGTTTCTCCACTTCATGCTTATATTCTTTGAACTTTTCAAAGGCTTCAGACTTGTGTTTCATCAAATACACATATCCGAATCTAGATCGATCATCTATGAAAGTAATGAAGTACGAAAATCCACCCATGGCTTGCGTAGACATTGGTCCACATACATCTGTGTGTACCAATCCTAGAAAATCTGCAGCCCTCTCTCCATGTCCACTAAATGGAGATTTGGTCATTTTACCCAATAGACAAGACTCGCATGTAGGATATGATTCAAAATCAAAGGGGTCAAGTAACCCTTCCTTATGCAATATCCGCAGTCTATTTTCACTAATATGACCTAGCCTACAGTGCCATAAATAGGTCAGATTTTCATCATCTCGTTTTCTTTTATTAGTTTGTTCAATCTGAAGTAAATCATGCTCTACGTCACATACATACAGACCATTATTTATAATACCACGTCCATAAAGAACATTATCTCTAAGGATAGAACATTCATTATTCTTAATAATAAATGAAAAACCATCCAAATCCAACATAGGGATAGAAATAATATTCCTGACAATAGAGGGAACGTAATAACAATTATTCAGAATAATAGTCTTTCCCGTAGGCATATGTAAACTAAATGATCCTACAGATATGGCCGCAACCCTTGCTCCATTGCCCATACGTAGAATGACCTCATCTTTTTCAAGAGTCCTACTTCCCTTTAGTCCTTACAACGAATTGCAAATATGAGAACCACTAAGCGGTATCTAATACCCATGTAGAAATTTGACCTAGTGACATATTAACTTCGATCATGAACATGCCTGAATCAGAAACGGTAGTCTTACTACCCTTCTTCTTCTTCAATTCTGCAAGGTAAACCTTGCAGTTCCTCTTCCAGTGCCCCAACTTGTTACAGTGAAAACAAACAGCTAAATTAGGACCAGTCAACTTGTGAGCATCTAGTATGCTCCGGAGTGATAGTGCAGAAGACATGACGAATATAGTAAATCTGTAAATGATAAACATATAACAACACTTAGCAAATATTCAGTTTCATTTCAAAACACTATATGAATCGGGTCTTTATTCATAAGTGTCTCCCATTAGTTTATCTAATTTTTTCAACCCCCTAAGTGAAAATTAAGCATTCATAGTGCTAGTGGGAATAGGGATCCTACATTCCATCACACAACCTCGGCTGTGGCACGAAACGTCATGTGATGTTCAATAGGCAGACAACTCTTAGTCAATTACATCTTATGTTATTCCCTAACATAAGTTTAGCGTCTTGAATAATTGAGTCACGGCTGTGGCACGACAAACTCAATATTCTAAGTCAAGTCTAACCCAACATTTCGTACAATTGAATCAGTCTCCACCGGCCCACGGCTGTGGCACAGTACCGACCTTTAGATTCTAATTCAATGTACACATCTCTATGTAATAGACAAGTATTTATTATTTCGAAATCAAAGCCCTCGGCTGTAGCACTGAAACGACAATGATTTAAAAATAAGAACCACTTTCTACCATGTTGGAAGGCTATGACCGACACAAGCCCGTTGTGTCATTGGCCAATTACTTACTTGATATTATTTAATTTTAGAGGGATTATATTACGTTACAATCATAATCATATTATAAAGAGATTCTTCCTTTTAAATTAAATATTTCAAATCAGTAATCGATAATCAGATGATTCCCAGATCGAGTGGAGCATTGTCAAGAGGCGTCACTTAATAACCCTTTCTTACAGATAGAAATCTGTTGTTGACAGAATCATCTCCTTTCTCTCAATACTGAAAATTCATATTCAATTACGTGTTTCATAAACACAAAAATCTCGTGATCGTATTCATAATATTTATTGTTAAGTCAAGAAATGATTCATATTCTAGATTTTCTAGAGCACGCCTTAAATTATTTTCAGTTCACCTAAAGCTATCATCGCATGGTAAATATAGGCATATATATCATATATAAAATTAAATAAACAAGTAAATGTAAAGTGAAATAAAGTAAATGTGTTTGGTTATGGCCCCATCCTATGTGATCTTGATCAAGCTCATGATAAAGATCAAGGTCAATCTAATGTGGTGATGGAAATAAATACAACTACTTATTACATAAGTCTTCTTCTTTGTTTAGACTTCTTGTATGCCTCATATTCTTCTTTGTATCACTTCCATTGGATAGTCTTCTTGAGTCTTTAATTACATTACATGATTGAAAGTAAAACTAATCTAATAAACTTACAAGAATAACTCGAGTTATATTCGAGATTTATGATTACAAAGATTGACGACATGCAAGTCGTATTTAAAACCAAAACCATTACACTAAGGTCGAAAGGCCATAACCATCCACCATCCTCATACAACACATAAAATCATGTTAAAACACATAATCTGATCTTAACATATCATATTATCCATGATCTAATCATAAAAAGAAAATATGACAAAAATCAGAAAAATCAGAATCAAATCAGAAAAACAAGAATCACTGTTTACGGGAAGTAAACGACGTCAAACGCCTTACAGATGAGTTGTTGATAGCTTTTGCTATCAGTTTTGTTCAGACGCTCGTTTAACTATGGAATAGGGTATTCAGTTTGCCTAAATCGGACACCAGACCCATATTTCAACAAATCTGCAGCAGCCAATTCAGAATCCGTATCTAATATGATTCTCATAATTAGAACAAACATAAATCATGTATATATCAGTATATATACAAATTACATAATCATCTTATGATTATACAACTCACATGAATATCATATATTCAAAACCATACATTATAAGCATATTATATCAACATCAAATCATGGCGAATCACGTACATGCTCATATATCGAAAACAGTTAAATACATAAACGAATTAAAAACTTTTCGCAAGTAGCTCTGATGCCATTGAAGGGTTTTTAGCACATAAACGCAGCGAAAACGTAAATTTAATCTTAAAAAAACCGAAACCCTCCGCAGGATCCATGCAAAAAATAATATTTAATTCGTAGTTCAGTATGTTTACCTTAAGAAGCTTTACGTTAATGGAAAGATGGAGGTCTTTAATAGCGATCCAAGAACGATGAACGGAGATCCTTAGCAACGGAGATCCTTAGCAGCTGCTCCTCAAGTGTGAAGCACTCCACCGGTATCCACCAAGAAAACGATGTAATGAAAGAGGAGGAGATGGAGAGAATTAGGGTTTTGTAAATCTTTTTGGTTGAGGCAAAAATAGGGTTTATAATAGTATATTTATAGGCAAAATTTTCAGCTGAAAATTTTCCCATAAAATATTATTATTATTAACCCTTTATTATTCTCACTAATAATTAAAACACCTTTTAATTATTAATATTTTTTCTAAACTCTTTAGAAATAATTCTCTCACTTGATTTAATTTCCAAAAATTAAATTCTTAATTAATAATATTAAGAACCTTTTCTTAATTAATTTATAATCAATTAAATCTCATTTAATCAATTATTAAATTTGCCAATTAATTATTTATTTCATAAATAAATAATTATCAGCCATTATTAATTAATTCCTCCACCATTAAATCATTCTCTTTTATGGTGTGACCCTGTAGGTTCAATATTAAGCCGGTAGTAGAAATAAATAATAATAAAACTATTTTATCATTATTTATATAAATTCTCTAATTCATTAAATATGATTAATTAATTAATCATATTTATTCTACATCGTGAGGGATACTTCTCAGCATATCGCGACTATCCGGATGATACGAATTCACTGTTTAGAATACCAAGAACCTATTCAGTGAGTAGTTACCGTACAATTAATTCCTTCTACCCTGCAATGTCATGATTAAATACAAGGCATGGAACTTGTGTCAAGCCTATCTTATTTAATCACTTGCTTTCTCATGCACTATGCTTAGTTCTATTTAATATTAATTAGAAACTCCTTTCTAATTTCTTTCATTCTGGCAAGAGATTTCTGAACTAACATAAGTGGATCAGCATTGAACATTCTCTTCCTACACTGGAAGGGGTAGATCCTTTATTGATCATACACTATCTTCGTGTACAAATTCCTATACCCAGTAGAGCCCTTATAATTGTTCCTTGAGACTAAGAACTAAACCAAAGCATAGTTCAGTGTACACAAGATGACTATGATGACCTCAAGTCTAAGGATACTTGTACAACTATCACTATGTGAATAATTGCTGACACGTGAGTGAACTCCATCAGTTGTTCAGCTGTGTGAGTCATGTTCAGTGAACTTATTCTATGATAAGCACCTATATACTAGCTATAGTGTCACCACACAAATGTCTATGAGAACAGACATCCTTCATAATGAAGCAAGCATAGTATGTACCGATCTTTGCAGATTATTAATTACCAGTTAGTAATCCTACGACCAGGAACTATTTAAGTTTAGAGTTATCATCTTTTAGGTCTCATTATTATCATCTCATCACAATCCATAAAAAGCTTTACTCTAAACTGTGGTATATCTTATTTAAACATTTAAATAGATAGAGCCCACAATAAAAACAAAACAAGTCTTTTATTAATATCAATGAAATCAAAACAGATTACATAAAAGTTATTCCTAAATCCTTATACATGATTGGACTTAGGACATATCTCTTTCAGTTATTTCCACATAAATGACAATTATCTCCTTTAGCAACATCACTATCAGGCTTCAAAAGCCCTTTGGGATTGGACTTTGGTTTGGCATCGAATAAGATCAAATATTCACCTTTCCTATCGACTTTCCTTTCCCATTTGTATTCCATGTGTACATCATCAATATGGACGTAATTTATGCCTTTACCGTGTTATTTTCAGCAGTTCTAAACATGCTTAACAACTCAGTGAGTGTTCTGTCTATCTTATTCCTTTTATTCTTAACAAACTAAGAATAAAGTTGTTCAAAGATTATTTGATCAAATCAAGCTGAGTCTCTGGACTATTCTTGAAACCCAAAATATCAAGGTACATATACCTATCATCTTTAGAACATATGGTACAACCAGATATCATTCTCCCATGAATGCAAAAGTATGGTGCCTTATTATTGTCAAATCTTTCTAATGAGCCTATCCTTCAAACATCCTTTGAAGGTGCTCAATCATATCATAAGTATCATTATGTGCTTGTTGCTTCTAAAGCTCAACAGTCATAATTACAAGCATGAGACATGAAATATCAGTTGCATAATCAATTTTCTTCTGGTAAGCATTTTGTTTAGCACATGTTTCATTCTCAGCTAGAAGAAATAAGGGAGGGGTTTGAGTGACATCTTTGAACCTGAGGTCAATCCTCTAGTTCCCATGTCAATTGAGGAAATTATTTCATGTCAGCTTGTCCTTCTCAAGGATATTATATAGAGAAGTTATTTGTGTTATTTGTCATTTGATATCTACAATATTAAAGTGAATAAAATGACTTAGTCTATAGATGATCATTTAATTATGTTCAAGTGATTATTTATATATCTCCCACTATTTTTTTATCAAATCAATAGCCCTAACTATTAATTCAGAAAGAATATCTTCTATATCATTTCTAGTGAGCCAAGATCCATATTTCACCATGCGTTAGATCAACTTTGGCTTTTCTCCTAAAACATGATTATTTAGGTAGACAACATTTGTCAATTATATCAACTGTATAACTCTTGGATAGCTTGGTGGAACAACATTTATTCATATTTATCTAATAAATCTCGCCAAACTCTATACCTCTAAGTTCACAATCTTATTGTGGTAACTTAGTTAAGTCAAACCCAATAGTCAAAACGTATCAATATACTTCAACACATCTCCCACGATAGATAGGAGTACTTCACTTTGGCGAACCCACTCATTATCGATCTAGGGGTTAACGATTGGACTCATTGGAAGGTATCTGATCATCTTAATATTAACTTTAGGGTTTTGTTAATTTTAAAACGATCATGATCCCATCATAAAGAGATTTCCAATTTTTCCTTGAATAAATTACTTCAAATCAATATTTGTCAATGGTTTGATTTCCAGGTAGTGAGGAAGTCACAATGGTCTCGCTTAAAACCCACAACCTTAAATATTCAAATAACTGGCTTTTGATAAAATCGTCCCATGTTAGAAATAAAGAAAATTTGTAATTCATTCCGTGTTTCATAAACACGAGAATCTCATAATCATTTGTTCATTTTAAAATCTTGAGTCGTTAAAGATTTTATCTTGTTTAGCAAGCATGGCATGAGTGTCGTATCTAATACATACATCCTTAATCTAATTAAGCATGCATCTTTATAAACTACTCTATATATACATTCATCATATGCACATATATATGTAAAGTACAATAAATAAACATGGTTGGTTATGGCTTCATCCTATGTGATCTTTATCAAGCTAATGACAAAGAACCAGGTCAATCTAAGGTGAAAAATAAACACAAGCTAATTATTACATGTCTTCTTTCTTGTATTGCTTCCTTGGATGACCTCCATATGAGACTACTCTTTATTGATCTTCAAATCTTCATGTATTCATGTACATTACAAGAATAAAATACAAAAACTAATCTAAAGAACTTACAAAAAGAACTCGAGTTACATTCGAGATTTAAAAATTACAAGATTAAATGACATGCAAGCCGTATTAAAAAAAACAAAACCATTAACCTAAGGTCATAAGCCATAACCATCCACCATGCTCAATTAACACATCAGAACATGTTAAAACACATAATATGATCTTAACATATCATAACCATCATTATCTAATAAGAAAAACCAAATATGGAAAAAATCAGAAAATTCGAAATTAAATCTGATAACAGTAAATCGCAAATTACAGGGCCTAAACGACGTCAAACGCCTTATAGATCAGTCGCTGATAGCTTTTTCTATCAGTTTTGTTCAGACGCTCGATTCCATATAAAATAGTGTATTCGTTCGCCAAAATCGGACATCAGACCTAGATTTCAGCAAATCCGCTGCATCCGATTCAGAATCGTATCAAATACGATTCATATAATAAGAACAAACACAAATAATGTATATATCAGTATATATACAGATTATATACTCATCATATGATTATACACCTCTCATGAATATCATATATTTAAAACATATACATACATAAGCATATATAAACATAACAACATGTAAAACATACAAAATCGCATACATAACAATCATGGAATATTGTATGCATGTTATCATCATAAAACCAGTAAATACATAAATGAATAAAATACTTTTCTCAAGTAGCTCTGATGCCATTGATGGGTTTCGAGCACATAAACTCAGCGGAAACAGTATTTAAAACGTGAAAAAACAGAATTTTCGAAACCCACCGCAAGATCCATGCGAAAAATAGATATTTAATTCATAGATCATATTGTTTACCTTAAGAAGTTTTACAAATTGGTTGACTAATGGAGATCCAAAGCTTGTTTAATCACCACGCATCCCGTTCTCGCGATCTACGCTCTATCGGTATCCACACGAATGCTTGAACGCAAGGATTGGATGTGTACTAGCACAAACTCGTTTCTTCTTTCTCTCTCCATCTTTTCTCTTGGTGGCTAGGGTTTTAGTAAAGGTCTTGCACACAAAATCAGCCACACAAGAGATATTATATAGAGAGTATAATAAGAATTATAACTCTTCACTAATTAGGAGTTATTATTAATTCGAAATTCCTATTTGTATAATAATTAAGTCACACTTAATTATTTAACAATTAAATTTCATAATTAATATTAGTAAATTCGAATATCAATGTTTATCTAATTAAATAAGTCATTCTTATTTAATATTATAAATAATTCGAACTACTTTAATTTAATTTAAATCCAATTTAAATTAAGTAATCCTTCAAGCATTATTTGTGTGTGACCCTGTAGGTTATTATTACATTGGCAACGAATTTTAAATCTAATTTAAAATCGTAAACAATGAGCGGCATCTAGTAATACATCATTGCTACCCAAGTGATAATAATTGAATCTATGATCGATTAAATCTTTCGTGAACAATGTACAATGTAATATAATCTCTTTAACCACATATTATAGATTAAACTAGAGGCGTGTAATGTTTCATCCTCATCAATGTTTAATCCGGGTTTCCTTGATCAATGAGTAGACTATCATATCAAATCAACATTTGAGCGTGGCCACGCATTTCATAGTCTAGCTCACACAAGAGGCCAATAATATCACTCCTAAAATAGGAGTATTAAATCCCATCTAGATGATTCATATTTTTTATACGATTCATAATATACCCAAAGTCCACTTTTATCATTACCCCGGTCAAGGATAATTTTTAATGGAATCAATGTATATTAATTCTCGTATAGAAATATAATGACTTCAGGTCTAAGGACCATTACATCATTATCTCTGTGAGAATTACTTAGGACACAACAAACATGTAGAATCTCACATCGGGCCTGTCCAGCACCATGTATATATACATATGCCTGTGTTTTTGACTTTAGTATCACTATACCTATGATCAATGAGATCTGATCATCAGTCAACAAACACACTAGTCTTAATGCATTTTTATTGTCCCTTAATAAAAATACTCGACTAGGGACCTTTAGAAATATTGATACTATTCTCATAATCTCATTTCTAAGTCACGTACTTAGAGATATAGAATTGCATATCATATTCCAAGTACATTTATTAATCTAACATTTATATCGCAGTAAATTAAGAATTAATAAATTATAAAGGAAATAATCGATTGAACATAAACATTATTAATCCAAATATCTTAAACTAAAACATCATAGTGTTGTCTCTAGGACACAAACACTAACAGTCAGGACGAGAACAAACTTTAGCATATATTATGCTTCATACTGCCGAATGCATATGGTATCCTTTGCATTTCCCGTATCTCAAGTTCATTCTTGGGATACTGTTTGTGACTAAATTTGTCTCCTTTAGATACTGGTGTATCTATTGGTGCACAATCTTTCATGCCATACCTTTCCAGGATCTTTGTAATATAGCTCTTTTGTGACAATCCAAGAATACCTCGAGAGCGATCTCGATGTATCTGAATTCCTAATACAAAAAGGCATTACCAAGGTCCTTCATCTCAAATTGACTAGTGAGAAATTTCTTGGTATCGTGCAATAAGCCTATATCATTAGTAGCAAGTAAGGTGTCATCAACGTATAAGAGAAGAAAGATAAATTTGCTCCCACTGAACTTTTGATATACACAATAGTTCGACCAAGTTCACTTCAAAACCATATGATGTGATTACATGATGAAATTTGTGATACCATTCACGAGAATCCTGCCTGAGACCATAGATGGACTTCTTTAATTTGAAAACCACAGCCTTTGGATCTCCAATGACAAAGTTTTCTGATTGCACCATATAAATTGTCTCGCCAATGTTCCATTGAGAAGCGCCGTCTTTACGTCCATCTGATGTAGCTCTAGATCATAATGAGCCACAAGTGCCATAAAAATTCTAAATGAGTCTTTCTTGGAAACTGGAGAGAAAGTCTCATTGTAGTCGATACCTTTCTTTTGAGTGAATCCTTTAGCAACTACACGAGCCGTATATCTTTTGATGCTACCACTCGAATCCCTTTTGGTTTTAAATACCCATTTGCAACCAATAGGTTTTGAGCCTTTAGGTAACCTCGACAAGATCCCAAACGTCATTGTCTTTTATAGATTACATTTCTTCATTCATTGCATCAATCCACTTTTGAGAGTTAGGACTCTGCATGGCTTGTTGAAGATTTACAGGATCATTTTCGCCAATGCCAATTCCATCTTCATGTTCTTGTAGAAAAACAACATAATCATCTGGAATTGCGCTCCTTCGCTCTCTAATGGATCTTCATAGTGGAACTTCTTGTGATTTATGAGGTTATTGAGTTTGCTTAATTGGTTCCTCATGGGGAATTTTAGTGCTGTCTTGAATCGGAGGCCCTTGAATAATGATAGGTATCATAATCTGATCATTGCTCTCTACAGAGTCAGAAATAGGATTATGACTATCTTCTTCAAAGACAATACTTTTACCTATATCTTCCTTCCCAAAATCAACATCCTAAAATAATCTTGCATTATTAGTCTCAAAGAAGGATCTAGTAGCGGGATCATAAAATTTAAATCTGCGAGTACGTTCCGGATACCCAACAAAATAGCAACTGACCGTTCTAGAGTCCAGTTTCTTTTCATTTGGCCTATATGGCCTTTCCTTACCTGGACAACCCCAACCATGTAAATGCTTAATACTTAATGTTTTCTTAGTCCAAAGTTTGTAAGGAGTTTCAGCCACTGCTTTAGTTGGAAACCGGTTAAGGATATAAATTGCAGTCTTTAGTGCATCTCCCCAAAGTGACTCAAGCAAGGAAGACTGACTTATCATACTTCTCACCATATCCTTATTAGTACGGTTTCGCCTCTCAGCAACACCATTCATATGTGGTTTTCTTGGCATAGTGTACCGAAAGACAATTTCACACTCCTTTAGGAAGTTAGCAAAGGGTCCTGGACGTTGCTCACCTGATCCATCATATCTACCGTAGTATTCACCACCATAATCAGATCTGACAGCTTTAATACTACTATTTAGCTGAAGTTCAGCTTCAGCTTTATACTCTTTAAATACATCCAGAGCTTGTGACTTCTCATGTATCAAATATAGGTAACCATACTAGAGTAATCATCTATGAACATGATAAAATATCGTTGACCATTCTAAGAGGCTGTAGAATGGTCCACATATATCGATATGAATCAGTTACAAGACACTTGTAGCTCTATTGGAACCTAACTTTCTCGTGTTTGTTTGCTTTCCCTTAATGCATTCAACACAGACTTAAAAGTCACTTAAATCTACGGGATCAAGAATTTTATAATTCACAAGCCTCTGAATTCTCTGTTTATAAATATGACCTAATCGTTTGTGCCACAACGTAGCAGAATTCTCAGTTAACTTATGTTTTGTACCTCTTGCACTTGAGTGCAACATTTCATTATTAAAAACAACAGTATCAAGCATATAAAGATTATCAATCAAAGAACCGGTGGCAACCACATTTGAATTTAAAGAGAAAGACACTTTATTATTTCCAAAAGAACAAGTGTAGCCATATTTGTCCAAACAGGAAATAGAAATAAGATTTCGTCTAAAAGACGGTGCAACAAAAGTCTCAAATAAATCCAAATAAACACCAGTTTTTAATAATAATATAAATGTTCCAACAACTTTGACTGAAACTTTTTTACTGTCACCCACATAGATTGTGACGCCCTCCAAACCCGGGGTCTAGATTTGGGGGTCACTTGCCACTAAATTATAATAAAATAATCACAGCGGAATAATATAATAAATACGACCCCTTTACCTGCACTGGATCGATCACAGGTTATAGTATGGAACAGGCACTACTACAAATCAAGTGTTATTACAAATCATAAGTCTAATTAGTTTTACAGATTATTCAAATTTTATTACAAACCTCTAGACTATCCAAGCGTCCCAAAACAGTCTACCTGGAATACACACCACTATTTACAAGCACTCGACTTCTGACCAAACCTGGATCTCAAGCTTGCTCTGGCTTAGCTGAAAGATTAGATTGATAAACAAGTATGAGCGAAAGAAATGCTCAGCAAGCAATATAAAATGTACTTGAAATGATAAACCACATTCCAATAATAACTGAACAAAAGAATAAAAGCAGTAATATTTGATCATTATTAAAGCTTCACAAACTATCAACAATAAACGATAACTTTTAGATTGGAATCTAACTCCGACGGACGTACTATCACATCTAAACACCCAAACATCAATTCCACTTATCAGATAATTCATCAAAATTCACATAAAATCACATAAATAATTCCACATAATTATAATAATAATATTTGAAAATATGGGATATTACAATCTACCCCCCTTATAAGGATTCCGTCCTCGGAATCAGCAGAAGACAGCACTTAGGGTTTTCTAACCAACTTTCCATTTCCAAATAACTTCAATTTTCCATAATCTTAAACAAATATTGTATTCCTGGTATAATAAAACTTTTATAGGAGCTTCACTGTGTACCACTGTTCCATCTACATCCTTTGACCAATTCCTCAATAGAATCGCTTTACTGATTGCGAGAAAGAAGAATAAAGAGAAAGATAGAGGGAAGAAAAGAAAGAGAAAGATAGAGAAATAAAGAAACAGAATGAATTTGCTATACACCCCTGATATTTTAATCGCATTGCAATCCACTGTTGCTCTTGATAATCCCATCACATAACCCTGCTTTGACTTGACCAGGATAACTCAGCTTAACTTGATTGGCATACCTTCGAATGTTTGGGATGACAAAATCATGGAATTTCAAAAAGAAAAGAATTTGATACCATAACGGAACCAAAATCTGAATTTGAGAAAAAGTATTGTTGAAATAAAAGAATAACTGAGAGATCAATATGACCAAACGAACTTGGTATTGCGTGTCCAAATTAAGACACTACTAAAGGTTGTTAACCTTCATGTATTCACAATACACACAAGTGATGGCGTCCCATCCAACTCCTATCACACAGACAGGGATACCTTATGTCCCCTATAGTTATGGTTGTTCATCTCAGTCAGAATAAAAGAATATGAAAGAAATTGAAAATCAAATGAATAAAGCTGAAAAGATTTCAAAGCTGATATTTCTGAAGGAAATGAAATCCAGAGTACAAAAATTCTGACACCAAATGAGCAAGTGGTGTCACATTACTAAGAAACTATCCACCAAATAAGAAAAGTGGAATTAATTATCATAACTTGACAGAGGTATCAAAACCTGAAAAAAATAGGCTTCATGACAGCCTCTGGCACATTTAAAACACATATATGATTGAAAATGAGTGTTAGGGAATATATCCTCTAACAATTACTTCTTTTGAGAGATGTCAAAAGGGAATTATAGAAAGAGAAGGTATTGCCAAAGTCTTAATATTTATCTTCAATTTGAACTCTTCAGTTGACTCGTCATCCGATTCTCGACACTTCTTCATATTCCAGGGATATCGATAATCTTCATAGTCGTCGAATCGTAGTCTCGAAAGATTCCACAATAGAAGTTTTGCAACTGCCAGGAGTTCCATCCAGCTGAACACAACCATCTCAAACGAATATGCCTATCTTAACTTATTCGTTGGTACTATATCCAATAGTCCAACAGGAACTCGATATGAGCTCAAACGTCCTCACATAGCTATACACACTCCTACACACTCTCGTTTCTAGTTTACTATAACCTCAGCTCTGATACCAACCTGTAACGCCCTTCAAACCCGGGGTCTAGATTTGGGGGTCACTTGCCACTAAATTATAATAAAATAATCACAGCGGAATAATATAATAAATACGACCCCTTTACCTGCACTGGATCGATCACAGGTTATAGTATAGAACAGGCACTACTACAAATCAAGTGTTATTACAAATCATAAGTCTAATTAGTTTTACAGATTATTCAAATTTTATTACAAACCTCTAGACTATCCAAGCGTCCCAAAACAGTCTACCTGGAATACACACCACTATTTACAAGCACTCGACTTCTGACCAAACCTGGATCTCAAGCTTGCTCTGGCTTAGCTGAAAGATTAGATTGATAAACAAGTATGAGCGAAAGAAATGCTCAGCAAGCAATATAAAATGTACTTGAAATGATAAACCATATTCCAATAATAACTGAACAAAAGAATAAAAGCAGTAATATTTGATCATTAATTAAAGCTTCACAAACTATCAACAATAAACGATAACTTTTAGATTGGAATCTAACTCCGACGGACGTACTATCACATCTAAACACCCAAACATCAATTCCACTTATCAGATAATTCATCAAAATTCACATAAAATCACATAAATAATTCCACATAATTATAATAATAATATTTGAAAATATGGGATATTACATAGATGAATCTTTTAGCATCAATTGGTGATCGGCTCCATAGGCAACCCTGCATGGATACACTTATGTGAGTAGTAGCACAAGAATCTACCCACCAAGTATCCTTAGGTATAGAAGCCAAATTAAATTCAGAACAAATAAAGAAAGAAGTCTTTCCCTTCTTCACACTCCAAGCAGCATATTTGGAACACTCTTTCTTCATGTGTCCATCCTTCTTAAAAAAGTAGCAGGTTGTTCCCTTATCCTTCTTCTCTTGCAACTGATGCTTGGGTTTTCCACTTGCAATATTTTTACCTCTCTTTCTCTTCTTATCATGAGAGCTTGATGTCAAGTGAGCACTATCAGTCTTCTCTCGGAAAACCCTCTCTTTTTCTTGCACAGAGTGAGAAATGAGCTCATTAAGAGTCCATTTTTCCTTTTGAGTATTATAACTCACCACAAAGTGTCCAAACTGAGGAAGTAGAAAAATAAGAACCAAGTGAACAAGTAACTCATCCGAAAGTTGTAACTTGAGTTCCTTGAGTTTGCCAGCAAGATTAGACATCGCAATGATGTACTCCCTTATGTTCCCCTTTCCTTTATACTTCATGGTCACGAGTTTTGACAGAAGATTACTCGTTTCCTCTTTCTCATTTTTAGAAAAATATTGCTCAATCTCGGAAGGGAACTTATTGGCACTTGTGCTCTCAGCAATAGAGCCCCGAAAGCCAGTTGGACTCGTTCGCTTCATGATTGCCAGACACATGCAATTAGAGCATTCCTATTTCTCAATTTGATCCATTTTGGGATGATCCATAGTGGGAACTGGTTGCTCCTTCCTTAGCGCAAGGTTGAGATACATACACCCAATAACGATTTCAATATTCTCTTTCCACGTAATATAGTTTGTCCCATTCAACATTGGAATCATACTCAACTGAGCGGAAGCAAAATTAATACTAGAAGTAACTAAAACAGAAAAAAAATATACGACAAATGCTCAAAACTAGTATATATAATAATTGTGATAAATTTTAAAATATTGGCAACACCATCACAAGATACCTCGCGCAACATTAAATTTTAGTCTTTGGAGAGAAAATTTAATTTGTAATTGGTAATCTCCATACAATAATCAAGTATCAACAATTAACTTCTTTCAAATAACATGCCTTTCTTTGGACCGACTTATTATTCACATGAAAGAACTTGATATTGTTACATACTTATTATCACAAGAATATATTAATTTTGTCCAAACGTTACCTTTCTCTGGGGAGATAAAATTTTGTTAGGAATATGTTGTGAACTTGATAATAAGTTGAACAAAACACCTTAGTAGATTTAACTTAGTATTTTGTAACTTTCAACGGATGATCATTTCAACATCCGTTGAAAGAGTAGCTTATGTACAATAAGATTAGTAACACATTTCTGCATACTTTAATAGCTTAGTGAACTAGATCCTTGAGAAATATTTAAGTCATGTTGACTACTAGATTGATATGCAAGATAGGTTGGTTAATTGTAAATAGATGATGCCTTGAAATCTTGTATAAATGAAATGGAGTTAACAGTCAAGAAAATAGTCTCAACGGATGATTTACAAAGCTTCAACAGATGCTCAGATAAAGCTTCAACGGATGATCATCCACAGTTTCTACGGATGAATCAATGAAGTTTCAACGGATGTTCAAATTCAAAAGAGTAGTTGATAGTGACTTGATAGTCACATGCGTTGATTGTATGCAATTGGAATGTGGCAGCCTGTTAGCACGATTTAAAGAACAAAGAAGCATTTCCATTTCCATGCTAAAATGAAGATATTCAAGGATGCTGGAAAGAGAAGTGAAGAAGCATGATATTAGACTAAATTCATTTCTTCTTATTAGTTTGACAAGTAGAACAATGTAACTAAGTGTTAGGTCACACACACTGTAGAAGGGGGTTGAATACAGTGTTTATCACAATCAAATCGAATTAGAGAACACAAGTAACAGAAAACAAGCTTTATTAAACTCTGTTACAATATGGAACGGTCCTCTCTCAGTGATGAACAAATTATCACGAGAGCTGTTAGGGTTACAATGAATATTATTCTCAATAATGATAACACATATAGTATAAACCCTATGTCTGTGTTTATATACTACACAGTTACAAGATAATCGCTAATTGATATGGAATATAATTTTTCTTCCTAAAATATATCAATCAGTTATCTTTTCTTCCAAGTATTCTATTCTTCGTAGAATTCCTTCTTCATGCATATCTCTTCTTGCGTTTGTCTTGATCTTCTTTCCTTTCAATCAGCCGCTTTCATTATCTGAAAGTCTCCTTAAGTCCTGATATTATCTTCTGATAAATATCTCCTGATAACTTAAGTTCTGACAACTTAAGTTCCGACTTCAGTATAAGTGCTGATTTCCAGTTATGTACTGATTTGTTCTATTTAAGTAAGATCTGAAAACTAAACACAAATCATATTAGACATGACATTATCAAATATATCTAACAATCTCCCCCAACTTGTAAATTAGCATAATATACAAGTTTAACTGATATTTGATGATGTCAAAAATATCAAGTACAAATGCATGAGAATTTGACTAGATAACTACAACTTACAGTCCTTGTAGCTTTACCATCTTTAACTTCTGATAACAGCTTCAGTCCGTATACACATCAGAATTTGAGCAGTTGTAGATCTTGACTTGGCTTCAATTACTGATCTCTTTGATTTCAGGAGTTGTTCTGAGATAGTTCTTTAAAAAACATCTCTCAACATATTTAAGTTCATTAATCATCCTCCTTTTAACATTCTTCAATTTAACTGTATCTTCACCAATTTGAAAGATAGCAGCCCTGAGATCATTTATTCTAGCTTTCCTTATGTCCTGATCTAGTCTGATCAAATATGCCTTGTCAGACTCAAGATTGAATTCCACAGCTTTATAACCCAAAAGGTAGTTATAATCTTAGCAGAGTTAGACTTCATCTCGACAATATCACCCTTGTGATCTCTGTACTTGGGACAGTATGTGCTGTCAGACTTTACAGAATAAAGCTTCTTCTATCTCTGAATTTGAGTCTTCAAATAATTTGCAGCACTATCTGTTAATCTGTTCTTCACTTGAAGTAGGAATAGAACATGTTCTAGTTCCTCATAATACTTCAGTGGTATAGCATTCTGCCTAATATGGTAAACCCTTCCATCTGTCATAAAGTATAACAAGATGTGTTCTTTCAAGCATGTATGGTAAACCATCTGTACAGATTCAAGCTGATTCAATCTTTCAGGAGTTGCTCCAACACCTGGTTCACTTAAAGAAGTTGGATCATTGGTTGTGTTATGTATTCTTCTTTCATCAGCACTACCTAATCCAGATTTATCTCTTGCTTCTTTTCCTGTAACCACTCTTGCTTCAAAACCACTTGTTGCAGTCTTCAAAGGTTGAGTTTGTTTGGCTTTGGTGAATCCTGGTAGGAGTAACTTTGAAGGTTTAACATGAGCAATGTCAGAGGTTTCCTTTAACTTATCTTCTGATAACAAGCCAACTTGAACTATGTCAAAGGTTGCTTGCTTCAGTGTCATATCAGAACTTACTATATCTTGACTCTGAACAACTTAAGCCATGTCAGAGGTTGTTTGAGAAATCTTCCTTGAAATCTGAGTAAGATTAGCATCTTCATCAGATATTTCTTCATCCATAATAGGCACATAAACCTTTACAGGTTCACCAACTTTTTCTTTGCCCTTGGACCTTGGATCTATCTCCATTTATGATTTGGCCTTAGTTGCCTCAGGATTTATCCTTTCTTTTATCACAATGCCTTTAGCCTTAGGAATTTTCTTTTCAACAATAGAAGCTTCAGATTTGGAGTTGACTTTTTCTAACTTAAGTCTAACTTCTTCTTCCTTTAGACTCTCAAGGTCCATTCCTGGATTTTCTTTCAGAAATAACTGTCTTGAAATCTCCTCATCAAGTTCCAGATGTTCATCAGAACTTATCCTTTTACCAGTATCAGAACTTATTCTTCTCCCAATATCAGAACTTGTTCTTTGACTTGTAGTTCCAGTTCTACTTGATGAAAAACCTTTACCTTGACCATGACCTTCACCCATTCCAGAGTTTCCCTATTCATCTTTTTCATCATCCTTTCCTTTCAGTGTCTTGATAGGTTTGCATTTGGATTTAATTACTTTCTCCCCCTTTTTGGCATCAGCAGGTAAAAGAAGAGAGACGAGCAATTCCACTGAGGATTGGATCTCATTCAGTTGATTTTGATGAGAAGCTTGATTCTTCAAAATGTCATCAATCTGAGCCTGTTGCTTCTCCTGAGTTTTCTCAATGTAGGCAATTTTGTCAAAGCAGGCTTGAAAAATTTGTTATTTTCAAGTTTCACATTCATATCTAGCTGGAGTAAAGTTTCTTCAATTTTATTCACCTTGGCATGAGTTGTTGAGTGTTGACCTTGAAGGTGTCTAGTACTCAATGCAGTAACTCTCAGCTGTGTCTTGAAATCATCATTAACTATCATCTCATCAGCCTTTGCCAAGTGCTCAGCAAGAATTCTTTCATTTGGAACAAAGGCAACTGTGTTCCACTCCTTAGTCCACTCCTGTCCTCTAGGAGTTTCATTCCAAGGTACTGGTGCATCTCCTCTAACAAACTTTTTAACTAAATCAGCTTTTGAAGGAGCTTGTAGAGGTGCATGCCAGAATGGACCAGCTGCATCAGCATCTACAGTGGCAGCAGCTTCACAAGTAACTTCATCATTTGCAGCATCAGAACATATAGAATCAGCATCATCAGCTTCTTCTGATAAAAGAATAGTATGAGTGGCTATTGAGGCTTAAACATCATCCTCTAAGTGCTGATCTCCAACTAAGTTCTGATCAAAAGCCAAATCTTGATGCCCACCTAAAACCTAATTTCCATCATCCAGATTCAGAATAGGTATAGTAGGAATATCTTCAATAAAATCAGCATCCAGAATTGGGGTTGTTGGTGGAGTGATTTGAGATGGTGGAGCTTCCAAGTACAGAACCTCAGGCATAATCAGGTTGTGAATATCAATCTTAGCACTTGTGCCTGGATCTTCAGTATGTACTGGTTCATTTACAGGAGACACGGGAGGAGTAGGCAGTCTGTCTTGAGTAGTTTCTAGTTGTGATGAAGGTAAGTAATTCAACAACAATTGATTCTGTTGGGATCAGAGTTTCCTGACCCCCTTCCTTAGCTTCTTCTTCCAGAGTTTCTTCAGAATATGATGATACACTGACAGCCCTCCTGGATCTTTGCTTTTTATGTCTCTTTATAGAATGAGAGACTTTGGGAGCTTCATCAGAATTTAGCTTTCTAAGCCTTTTTAGGGGCCTGGAACTCCCAATTTCAACATTCTTCTAAGAAGAGACCTTCTCAGCTTCTACAACAACAGGTTCTGATATTGGAACCTGTTCCTCAGTTGTTTCCTCAAATCAACAGAATTTAATCAAAACATTCATCACAAAATAAAATTAAAAGTCGATGAAGTAAAGATTAATAAATTGCAATTAAACATGCACAATCACATAATTTGAGAAACAAAGAACAAATCTTGTAATTAAAGAAAATTTCATTGATATATCAGATGATTACATTTGATGAAATTTAGCAATTACATGCAAAAATTACAAGATAGTCCTATTCTACGATTCTTAACATCAACAACATTAGTCCCTAGTCTAAGAGGACCTAACGACTACTTCTTCTACTGCTAACGAAGAGCACTGCAAGATGAATGATTCGTTCTTGCTGACGGAGAGCTTCTCTCCTTTCCTCTTCCAACCTATCAAGATGGAGGTGATACTCCATTGATAAGAATAGGAGTACTGTGTGAAGCTCTTGTGGAACTGAGTTCCAAAGCTCGTCAGGAAGATGGCGATGACATGCCACTCCTGTTACCATTCATCATAACTCAATTCGATGTTAAAGGTTTCATAGTTCAGGAACAAGTTGAAACGAACCATATTTGTTGAGGAGAATAAAAAGAGAGTGAGATTGTGAGAAAATGAAAGATGTATTGGCTGGAAGGAATGGTCGGTTTAAATAGCTAATAGAATACCAAGGGACGTGAGAACTGGTTAAAAATTACAAGTAAAAATAATGACCCCTCGACTCCCTAGACTGATGTGTAATAATAGCAGTCAGTAAAAGATCTAAAGCCAGAGTTAATGGGCACGGGATATAATAATAATTACTGTGCACATGCAGTTTTTCAAGACATACACGTTAACCACTAACCCATAATGATTATGACTGTTTTATCTCACATTAACCAATATTCTGTAAAAATATTATCGTTCAGGTAATGACCAAAAATAAACCAAGTAAATAAATACTGCCACGTTAGCATCAAAACTTGATTATTATCAGGATTTAAAAGTCATCAGAATATGGCTTCTTAACTCGAAAAGTGAATGTGTATTCCTGTAATTCTTCACACAAATACTGATATGGTTTCATCAGAACTTCCATTAGAACTTGTCCTCAGAATTTATGCGATCTGACACATAGACTGTTCATCTAAAACAACATTTATCACCACAGTAATTTTCATCATTCATATGGAGTATAAGTGTGTGCATTAAGCTAAATATCAGACAAAGAGTAAAGTCTGATTCACTTCAGTACACCTTAGAAATAAGGCATAACTAAGAACTTTACTCAAAATTTGTCATTATTCTGAAGCCTACTATTGAATGAGTTCATGCACGAGTCCACCTCAACTGTTTTGTGCTCATTTTATACATCTTTTGAAATTCCATTTTACAGTGGCTTCTCAGTGTAAGTGAGTCGCGACTGCTTATCAGAATTTATGCTGTTATCAAGTATTTCTCCAGTAATCATAGAGTGTGAAAAGTCACCAAGAAAATTTTATTTTGCTTTTCTAATGCATATTACTTAATACCAGCAATGCACTTGGGTCTTCCCTTCCACATTTTTACTCTAGATCTCAAAGGAGTACCTGATATTTATTTCTTTTCTTTTTCTTTTGATAAGTGAGGCTTATCAGCACTTAGTACATCCACCAGATTTACTAACATCAGAACTTAACTAGATAAGAAGCATTATTCTAGTTTTGACTAAGTAATAAGATACACAAAGTAAACTTAACTAAGCTCAATATCAGAATTTGCTTGTGTTAAAAGATTTCCACATAAACAATTACTTCAAACATGGGATCTTTAGTATATTAAAGACTACTAGGTCAGCATCTAGCACAGTTATCCTCATTGGATTGAATAGTCATAGAGATATGCATATCACTATCAGAATTTAGAAATTCACATCAGACAACAATCAACACTTAAGTAGATTTCAATTTAAGCACATAATTCACAAAGATAGTAATATCTGTAAATACTGATCATAAAATCTGATGTATCAGAACATAAACTAAGCAGATTTAGGGAAGGAACCTGAAACCATTCCAAGTTAATTTACTAATCTTGTAAAAGTAGCTTCACACAGTGGTTTTATGAAGATATCTGCTAGTTGTTGATCTGTTGGAACAAAATGCAATTCCACTGTACCTTCATCCACATGTTCCCTTATGAAGTGGTACCTAATGCTGATGTGCTTTGTCATTGAGTGTTGAACTGGATTACCTGTCATAGCAATAGCACTTTGATTATCACAGTAAATAGGAATTTTGAAATATGTTAACCCATAATCCAGTAACTGATTCTTCATCCAAAGAATTTGTGCACAACAGCTTCCTGCAGCAATATATTTTGCTTCGGCAGTTGATGTGGAAATTGACTTCTGTTTCTTGCTAAACCAAGAAACCAATCTGCCTCCAAGAAATTGGCAGCTTCCACTTGTGCTTTTCCTGTCAATTTTGCATCTTGCAAAATTTGCATCTGAGTAACCTATTAGCTTCAAGTCTGATTCTCTAGGATACCATAATCCCAGATCAGCTGTACCCTTAAGGTACTTGAAAATTCTTTTCACAGCTGTTAAGTGAGGTTCTCTTGGATCTGCTTGAAATCTTGCATAAAGACAGGTAGCATACATAATATCAGGTCTACTAGCAGTTAGATAGAGTAGTGAGCCAATCATACCTCTGTAATCAGTAATATCTACTGATGTACCAGTATCCTTATCCAATTTTGTTGCAGTGGTCATGGGACTGGATGCACTTGAACAATCTTGCATTCCAAATTTCTTCAGCAAATTTCTGGTGTACTTAGATTGACAAATAAAAGTGCCTTCTTCATTTTGCTTGACTTGAAGTCCCAGAAAATAGCTAAGTTCCCCCATCATACTCATTTGATATCTTGACTGCATCAGTTTGGCAAACTTTTTACCAAATCTGTCATTTGTAGAACCAGAAATGATATCATCAATATATATTTGCACCTAAAGTAAGTCCTTTCCATGGTTGAGGTAGAACAATATTTTGTCAATAGTTCCTCTGTTAAATCCACTTTCCAGAAGAAACTGAAGCTAAAGTCTCATACCATGCTCTTGGAGCTTGCTTAAGGCCATAGAGTGCTTTATCAAGCCTGTAGACATGATTTGGAAGTTTGGAATCTACAAAACCTGGAGGTTGTTCAACATATACTTCCTCTTCCAATTCTCCATTGAGAAAAGCACTTTTCACATCCATTTGAAAGACTGTAAACTTTTTGTGAGTAGCATAAGCCAAAAATATCCTTATGGCTTCCAATCTAGCAACTGGTGCAAATGTTTCATCATAATCAATTCCCTCATGTTGAGAATATCCTTTTACAACCAGCCTTGCTTTATTCCTTGTAATTATGCCATCACTATCAGTTTTGTGTCTGAACACCCACCTTGTACCAACAACAAATCTGTTCTTTGGTCTTGGTACTAGGGTCCAGACCTTATTTCTTTCAAATTCATTTAACTCTTCCTGCAATGCTTGCACCCAATCAGCATCTTAAAGAGCTTCTTCCAATAATTATAAAGACATTCATTTGATGTAGCAGGTTCTAGTTCTGACACATGCATTAGGATTTCCAATAATTAAGTCAGATGTATGTGCTTTAGTCCACTTCCTTGCAGATGGAAGATTTTCTCTAGAACTGGATGCTCCCCCATGATCCATACTGTGTTCATCAACATTTTCTGATGCTCCCCCTGAAATTATGCTCTCTGAGTTGGATCCTTCAGAATTTGAGTTTCCTAGAATTATCAGAACTTAGCTCATCAGAACTTGATGAATCAGAACTTGAAGAGCAAGTTGTAGGTTTTGATGCTTCTTGAGATGTGGTTGTATCTTCAGTATGCTCCACCTGCACAGGTGCATCTTCCTTTGGCGTAGTCACCACAGTTTCAATAACGTCAGAGTTTAATCCATCAGAGTTTACAGTATCAGGATTTAGACTGTCAGAATTTACAATATCAAAATTTAAAACTTCATTTTCAAATCTCAGCTGATCATGATCACTGAAATCTTCAAGTCCAGTAATCTTCTTATCATCAAAAGAGACATTGATAGATTCCATGACTACCCTTGTTCTTAAATTGTAGACTCTGAAGGCTTTTGTGGAAAGTGGATATCCAACAAAAATTCCTTCATCAACTTTCAGATCAAATTTGGATAGTTGTTCAGGATGAGTCTTAAGAACAAAACACTTGCATCAAAATACATGAAAATACTTCAGATTTGGCTTCTTTTTCTTCACGATCTCATATGGTGTCTTTCCATGCTTGTTAATGAGTGTTGCGTTCTGAGTAAAACAAGCAGTCTGCACAGCTTCAGCCTAAAAATAGGTTGGTAGCTTTGCTTCATCAAGCATAGTTCGTGTATCTTCAATAAGAGTTCTATTCTTTCTTTCAACAACTCCATTTTGCTGTGGAGTTCCAAGAGCAGAAAATTCCTGCTTGATTCCATGGTCTTTGCAGAATTCTGCCATGATCAAATTCTTGAACTCAGTGCCATTATCACTTCCTATGATCTTCACAGAATCTTTGACCAATTTATCCAGTTGCTTGACATGATCAATCAAAATAGATGTAGTTTCACTTTTTGTGTGCAAGAAATACACCCATGTGTGTCTGGTGAACTCATCCACTATGACCATAGCATATTTCTTCTTTGTAATAGATATGACATTCAGTGGACCAAATAGATCAACATGTAGTAGGTGATAAGGCTCAAGAATTGATGATTCAGTGTTGCTCTTGAAAGAAGATTTTCTTTGTTTTGCCTTCTGACATGAATCACAAAGGCCATCAGGAGCAAATACTGATTTTGGAAAACCTCTCACAAGATCTTTCTTGACTAGTTCATTTATATTGTTGAAATTTAAATGAGAGAGTTTTTTCTGCCAATTACAGCCTTCTTCAATTGATGCTCTACTTAAGCCTATGTTAACTTCAGTTGGCTTTTCCTGTTTTAGTTTGTCAGAAGTTAATTCCTCTTTAACTTCTGATTTCTCAGTATCAGACTTTACAGCTACAAATTTAACAGGTTTTACCTTTGGCTTTTCTTTAACAACTATAGGCTCAATTTCTACAGTTCCCTTATCATTCTTATCATCTCCATAATCTAAGCCTTCTTTCCAGTTTCCACTACTTAACAAATTCTGAGTTGTTCTGCCAGAGTTAGTCCAAGTCCTGATAATCTCTCTTTCCTTTTCTAACTCAATTTTTAGAGATTCATTCATTTTAAGTACTTCATCCCTAACATAGAAAGCATCATCTCGATATTTCTGAGTTTGATGGAACATGACTAACCCTTTTTCTAAATAATCATTCCTCTTTTTATAAGCAAGATTTTCAGAAGTTAATCTTTCACATGTTAAAGTTTGATCTCTATAACTAATGAACATGGTTTTAAGATATCTTCTCAACTCATTAATATCATCAGTATGAAAGGCATAAGTAGTTTGAGGTACCTTTAACTCAATAGCATCAGAACTGCTATCAGCATTTGCCATCAAGGCATAGTTCTCCTCACTTTCAGAATCTGAAGTGTCTGTCCAGCTTTTCTTCTTTATGACAAGAGCCTTTCCTTTGTCACTCTTCACTTTCTTACAATCAGGAGATATGTGGCCTTTCTCACCATAATTGTAGCATTTGACATTTGAGTAATCTCCTCTATCAAACTTTCCTCCTTTGCCTTCAGATTTTCTGAAACTCTTCTTATCAGAACTTGCACCTTTCTTAGAAAATTTCTTTCCCTTCCTGAATTTTTCTGTATGCAATCCTTATGAGTCCTTTCACCATAAGAGTACACAGCTTCATCAACTCTTCATCAGCATCCATCTCAGGCAAGCTTTCAGTTTCTGAGTCATCATCACTATCAGAACTTGATGACTCAGTATCAGACTTTGTAATGAGAGCTTTTCCCTTGCCTTTCCTTGAGGTAGCTGCTTTGGGAGATTCCTCCTCAGTCTTAAGAGCAACTGTCCTTGATTTCCTCCTTTCCTCTTGCTTTTTTGTTCCATCTCAAGTTCATGAGTCTTGAGCATCCTATAAATTTCATCAAGAGTTGTTTCTTCAAGATTATAGTTGTCTCTTATAGTTGTGGCCTTTAAATCCCAACTTTCAGGAAGAGCTAACAGGAATTTAAGATTTGAATCTTCAAGATCAGATTCCTTGTCAACTAGTGACAAATCATTCAAGAGTTTGACAAATCTATCATATAAGCCAGTTAATGACTCATCAGACTTTGAGTCAAAGTGCTCATACTCTTGAGTGAGTATAGTCTTCCTGTTTTTCTTAATTCAATTAGTTCCCTGGCATCTTGTCTCCAAGGCTTCCCATATCTCCTTTGCAGTCTTGCAGTTAATTACCCTGTTTGACATAACATTATCAATGGCACTATGCAGCAAGTGTCGTACCTTAGCATCCTTAGCAATTGAAGAGATATCTTCAGCAGTGTAATCACTCTTCTCCTTTGGTACAGACTTTGCTGGTTCACCTGCAACTGCAACAGCGAGTTTGGTTGGGTTGTGTGGTCCTTCATTGATTCTGTCAAGATATTCTGGATCTGTAGCTTCCAGAAACATAAACATCTTCACCTTCCATATGGGATATTCAGATGGTTTCAGTATGGGAACTCTAATAGTCTCATATCGACTATGGATTTGAGTCTTTGGAGATTCTTCAGTTTTGGTGGACTTGGTTGGAGTTTCTGCTTCAGACATGATTGATTTTGGATCTTAAACTGTTTGTGTGTTAACAGATCTGCTCTGATACCACTTCTTAGGTCACACACACTGTAGAAGGGGATTGAATACACTGTTTATCACAATCAAATCGAATTAAAGAACACAAGTAACATAACACAAGCTTTATTAAACTCTGTTACAATATGGAACTGTCCTCTCTCAGTGATGAACAAATTATCACGAAGCTGTTGTAATAACCCCAATTTATGGAATTTTTGAAACACGGATGAATAGTAACTTTTGCAGATGATGCTGATTAAGTAAAATTATCAAACCACGCTATATAGGAGTATTGTTATGGAAATTCTAAGATCGTATTAGTATTCCATAAAGTAAATAAGTGTATGTAAAGATCGTCAGAATCCAAATTCGAACACTTTGATTTTTCCCGAAAATCCACCAGATACCGAAAGAATTGAGTATAAGGTAACATGATTAAAAGGATTTAATTCAAGGATTATAAGAGAGGATCATAAAAGGAATATAAAATATTGAGAAAGGTTTAGGGGAACCCAAGTAATAAGATCCCGGGTATGATCCCTCAAACGATAAACGAGAACGAAAGTTAAGCGAACAGTATAACAGATCAGCGGTCATTAACCAAGTAATTAGGGGTTAATCAAAGAGGTTAATGGACGATGATGTCATCACACCAATAAGAGGAAGACAAGTGTAACAAGATGACATAAGCAGATGACATGAGCATGACAAAGTGGGAAGGATTGGTTGGTTGATTGTGAGCCACACAATTTTTACCATGGTAACAATTTAATTAACAAACAAAAGGTAGCAACCAAGCCAAGGCAAAACAAATCAAAAAACACAAATTAGAAGTTGACTTTTGCTTTCCAAGAACAAAAGCTCTCGGCCAAAACCAGAGCAGCAACTTCAAACTACCATATCTCCTTCAATAATCACTCAAATAGTTTGTTCTATAGCTCTTTGGAAAGGTATTGAGATGACCTACAACTATTGTTCACAAGTCTCATCCAAATAAGCAAGGTAAGACCCTCGTTTTGACAGTTCTTTCAATCTGACTTTTAGAAACTTCAAAACCTAACTTTGTGTTCTTGATTTCTTTGGAAAGATCAAGCTTGTAGGAGGCTCCGTGAGACTTCCTAGCTACTCTAATCACTCTAAGGAAGGTATAACACCTCCAAACCCTAACTTTACTTTGAGTATTACGATGATTTTGATGGTTATAGTAAATGAGAAGCATGATGCTTGTGTGCTTAGAGTTTGGATTGGATTTGTAGTGATTTGGATGTTGAAATCTTGTTTATAGTTAATGAAACTTAAGTATAGCTAGTAGTTCCTGTGTGGGGTTATATAAATTGGAAAATCTTGAGGTTTGGGGACTGATGTAGTAAGGTTTGGATGAGGGTTGGTTGTATTGTTGGTTGTGAGTTGAATGGTTGTTGTTTGGAGTGGTTTAAAACTTGGTAATCGCGTAAACATAGTCGTCGTAATGCCCAATTTCATACAACTGCTTGTTCTTAGTGTTCGGGACAGAGACCTAACTATTGAATCTGTGACTTTGCCATGTTTAGTTAGATTATGTCATAAGCTTCATTTTGATATGTGGTTCGCTTGAATCCGATGTACGGTTTAGGAGAAACGATCATTTTAAGTAACGGCATTTCGCGAACGAAACCATTACCCCTCGCCTTACTTTGAAACCTTGGTTAAGGACCTTAAATGACTAATTGGAGTATGAAACAATTATGTAAAGTGAATTAGGCAGTTGGTAGAATACTCGCGAAAGAATCGCCTTAAAATTCTTAATGGTTAATTTATTTAAAATGGTGGAGCCAAAGGTACTCGAACGACTTATGTGATTTGTTAAGCGTAGAAATGACCATAAGCAAACGTTAGGGTTCAATTGGTTAAAATCTAGTTTCTTAAGCGACCGTGGTTTAATTCCGGCTTATGTTGTTGTTTATAGGTTACCGGATCCACTCTAAGCTTAAGTCTACCCCGGAGCACTCAGGCAAGTTTTCTACCCGTTATACTGTTGTTGTGATGTAAATATATGTATATGCATTATCTTGTGATAAGTGCATGATTATTATTAGCAAATTTTGCGATATATTGGAGCATGCTGATATGGTATATATGCATGTCTGTTTCGTAATCTTGATATCTAATTGTTGATTCAAATGCTTATTAGTTGCATAATATCTATGCTAGAGATAAGCAATAGTTGCGTATACACTTAGTATAGGGGACCCAAAGGTGAACATTTTTCTAAACCGGGAGTCGATGTTCCCAAGTATAATATATATATATATATATTCATATATATATATATTCATATATATATATATGGATATAGTTTTCAAAACTATTAATCGAATATGGTTTATTCGATAACTTTATTTATTTAATGAATATTATTCTGAATATTCATTCGAGGACATATGACTCCGCTTATTTTATTTAATGAATATTATTTTGAATATTCATTTGAGGACCTATGACTCCGCTTATTTTATTAAATAATATTCTTTATTTTATTAAAGAATAATGTTTCGATAATCAAACTTATTTTTGATTATTCAAATAAAGACCGTACTTTCGTATAAGTATATCTTTGGTTAATTATTATTATTCATTTCAAGTATGAGTTTTAAAACTTCTACTTCAACTATTTTTATATAGATCATCCTTTATGAGAATATTATTTAAACAATAATATTCAGATATTTTCTAATATATTGGGACTGATTTATTTTATTAAATCAGCAATTCTCCAAACATTCTTAAAAATGTTTTCGAGTCTTCAAAATGATTTTAACGGTTAGAGCGGATCCCAAAACTTTTTTTCAAATTTAAGATCTTCCTTCTGAAGGGGATTTAAATACTCGCTTCAAAAATCTGAGGGATCCGGCTTCGTGATGTATTTTTATATTCGCAACAAGGTTGCTATTTTGATAAAAGAGTTTTTGATTACTTAACCAACACTCGGGAAGTAAAATTCTTGGAACAAGTTAATCCATTAACAGGCATCGCCTGGGAAATATCGGTGAGTTTTCCTTTCCAACTAGATACGACTTCTTGGTGGAGCCGTATCAACAAGTTTCTACTTGGGGAAAGTGGGGACGAGCTTTACGTTTCAGAGTCATGGATTTCATCTGAACTAGGAGTGCCGTAAGTGGTCGAGTGGCGCTGGCCCAGCCTTATTTATTGGCCCAAATGGCCCGGAAGTTCCGCTAAGACGGTCCATTCCTTAGGAGTCCAGTGTTCGGTTGACAAGTATATCCGACAGGTTCTCCTCTACATGTAGAAAATGGTGGGGTTGCACTACTACGACTGATCATCGTGAGTGGTCTTCCTGGTGCGGCTAACTCCCGTAATTAGTTCATCATCTTATTAGATATTTCTGCAACACTACCCAGAGCACTTCGATAGAAAGGCTACGACTGGGCGATTGTTGAGTGTTGGCAGGGTCGAGTTTTCAAAATGATGTTTTCATCAAATGAAGTATCTCGTAACTTCATTATATTTGATGATATTTCAAAGATTGATTCTCTACAAGTTTTGTCGTGTAGTTTCATCTATGGGATGAACTATTTATACCTTAAATGGTGGTAGTTCAAGTAGTATTCGGAAAAAAAAGATAAAAGTATATTGGAGTATCTTGTAACTTCATCTTTTCAACTTATATCTAGTTAATGATTATCTTATGAATGACAAAGGTTTTCAGAAAAACGTTGAGACAAGGATTAGATATATGAGATCACCTTGCAACGATATTTTTATACAGTTATAAACTGGAACTCTGTGTATATTATCCATGGAAGAGGATTTCCAAGATTTTGAAAAGTATATATACATACATACTGAATATTTTGTGACTTGGTCGCGATAAGATATCAAACTTGGTTCATTTTTTTTCTTGACCAAAACTTTCATAAGTACTATGAGAATGCTCATATATTGTTAATCATTATACATATTATTACGGTGAGCTTGTTGCTCACCCTTGCTTTCTTTTTTCATCACACAACAGCAGATAGGCAAAATGAACAGGATCAATCTCCCAATTCGCGAGCGGATAGGAAACGTTCCGCAGTTTCCTGTAGGCGTTGATGCCGTTGTAGCTGAGGTAGGGTCTACCAATAGGCTAGGCTTTCAACTTTTGATGTACCAGACTTATATATATTTATGAATTGTAATAATGGCAAAGAATATGTAAATTTATTCAGAAACCCTTTTGAGGTGTAATGACTTATAATTGTGGAATAAAATGACTTGTGTTATTGTTTGGTATTCATCTCTGAGACTATAACTTGTGGTGTGTGTGTATGTTGTGGGGTCATAGTACGCAGTAGTTGGTTAATTATTAAGATTAAGTATTATTAAGGGAAATGGAACTCGTGACAACCCAGATCCCCGACCCCGGATTTGGGGGATGTTACATAAATGGTATCAGAGCTAAGCGTTATAAACCTCAGAGATGATGTGACGTTAAAATAATAAGTTCACTAAGATAATAAGGACTCTTGCCAAGTTCATAGTCGGACTACCTAACATAGTACTGACAGTTAAAACCCTTATGGGAACCCTTATAAATATCGTGAGAGAAGCGTAGTTCGTTATCATATATGGTAGCGGGACTCCGAACCCAGAGGTTGAGGAGCAACAGTGCGATGATGTTTTATTACTTATTGGAGATCAGATTGTGGATCCGATAGAGCGTCCTAACGTAGGATCGGATGATGTTCATATTGAGGATATAGCGGTTGAGGATGTTGTCCTAGAAGGGATTGTTGCTGAGGAGGATCCCGTGGGGGATCCTGAAAAGAATGAATAAAGGACCACTGAGGAATTGATAACCATGGTTAGGGAAACTACCAGAGGTAGGATTGGTCGGTCACTACTGGAGGTTCGTTCAAGTTCATAAAGATAGTAGCCCCTTTAACGCGGCTTACTCATAAGACTGAGAAGTTCGAATGGACAGAGAAATACGAGAACAGCATTCAAGAACTGAAGCAAAGGTTGGTGACGGCTCCTATGTTGGCGTTGCTAGATGGAAAAGGAGATTTTCTGATTTGTAGTGACGCTTCGCATAAGGAATTAGGGTGCTTCTTATACAACACAACAAGGTAATCGCGTACGCGTCAAGACAATTAAGGGAATATAAAACTCGATATCCCCACCCATGAGCTTGGGCTCGTGGCAATAGTTTTTCCCTAAAGAATGGAGGCACTACTTGTATGGAGAGAAGTGTGAGATTTACACAAGCCATAAGTGCTCTAGTGCATTTTCACGCAGAAAGAGCTCAACATGCGCCAGAGGAGGTGGTTAGAGTTAATCAAGGATTACGATTATGAGATTCTTTATCATCCAGGGAAAGCCAAAATGGTGGCTAATGCCCTTAGTATAAAGGAGAGACTCAAGATGAAAATGCCTTTGGGAGAGTTGATAAGAGATTTTGAGAAAATGGGAATAGAAGTGAAGGTAACCGGAGCCGGTACCGAAACGCTGTTTGAGATTGCAATACAGCCCGAATTATCGAAAAAGATCATATTGTGCCAAGAAAAAGTGATGAATGAAGGCAGAGAGCCAATGACTGGAGAAGAGATTAATACCAAGAAAGATGATAAGGGAATAACGAGGTATTCCTACAGAATTTGGATTCCAAATGTTTAAGAGCGTAAGGACTGGATCTTAGATGAAATCCATAGCTCGAGGAATTAGATTTAGGGCAAACCCCGAATGTGATAGTCAGGGAGGTTGCCATTAAGAAAGAAGGAGCCCATAACATAATGAAGTGGTAAACAAGGATTTTAACGTATAAGATAACCCCAAGTATGGGAGAAGGATGAAACATTTCATACTAAGGAAATAGAAAGTCGGGTAAGGAAAGGAGACCCGAGACGGTACTCCTATACGGCAATTCATGGACCTGTCTAAAAAGAACTTAGACTATTATCCCCAACCACCACCCTGAGGAGACAGTGCAGTGGGAAACTCTTTCAGGACCTTTAAGTCGCTAAGCTCTCAGAGTTCCAAGGAACAAGCAAACCCAGTAGAGGCGAGAGCCTGGCTAAAGGAAATATAGGAATCATTTGAGATTCTAAATGATGGACGAATCACAAAAGACTATTTTTTTCACTTACCCTCCTAAGAGAGAGGCCACCCGCTGGTGAAAGATCAAGAAAGGTACAGAGCTAGAGGTTATAATAAACTGATTAAAGTTCAGTCAATTGTTTCGGGAAAGTACTTCCCAAGGTTATGGAAATAGTGTAGAAGCTTTAGAGCCAAAACAAAGGCGGACGAGTATGATAAATTATGAATCTAAGATTGTAAAAGTTGTCAATATTTGTTCTGAGGGCTAGAATCCCAGAACGACGTGATGTTTGAAGTCAATGATTAGTGGGTTCGTGAAATGATTGCAAGAGAGAGGTAGATAAAATGAAACTGAAGTGGAAAGGAATATAAAGGCAATAGAGTTGGAGGAATGATAAGGGAGTTAGATATGAGGAAACCCTAAAGACTCGTAGTAATAGAAATAGAAAAGTATGTAATCGTTAGGATGAGAGTGATTCAACATGAGTTAAAGCTGATGGATAACAGCATGAAAGATACATATATTTTATCCCCTTTAAGTTGGGAGGATTCGAGGAAACCTTGAGATAGTCCGAAGGATAAACAAGGAGACGCGGATAGGCTAAGGAGACAAGAAAGTAAGAAATTAGGAAAATTGGATGAAGGAAGTGACCTTCAAGAAAGTGAAGTGTAAGACCGGGGGCATGATACCCGAGAAAGGGAGACGCCAAGTATAAAAGATATCCCAATACTGAGATGACTGTTGAGATAAACAACAAAAGTAAATAAGGATTTATTAAGAAGAAGTTCACGTTGAACACGACCAATATCTTCTAGAACATCCCTGTTATCATTACTAAATCAGGCAAGAAAAGTAGATAACCGTAGTTATCTTTTGGAGGCCATATTGATTGACCTCATTTTGAATACAGATGTTATTGTAAAATTAGGCATATACTATCGAGATGGGAATGATTGAATAAGATACCCTTATCAGGGATATATGACTTGATTTATCCATGTAAGGATGCAAGTACCTTTTTAAAGGTGGAATTAAGGACATAACCTCAATAGCTTGAGATGAACCATGGGGGATGCATAAAGGATGAAATTTCACCCTTAATAGGGACATTATGAGTTGGGTAGTATGGAACGAAGGACTAAGGTAACAACAACCTTTAAAGATCAGTAGAGAACTTTTTCAGAAGTACTTAAACAATGGTTCTAGTATTAGTAAATGGTATCTTGATATGCCCTGTACCTAGGGAGTACCAGATGAAGAATTTAAGGATAACCTTAGAGGTTTTACAAGGAAAAAGGTAATATTCAAAGTTCTCAAGAATAGAAATTTTGATAAAGGGAATGTGACGTAATTATAATAATGCCAGGTGGGGCACGTGTTGAATCATAAGAAAGTATAGATTGACCCAATGAGGGTCGAGATTGGTGAAAACAAGAAGGACCCAAGATAAGAGATGTCCTAAGTATGATCGAGAGTCGGTCGTGACAATGCTCACATCTAAAGACCGAGGCAATAACTTATGGAAAAATGGTGATATTTTTTTCTCACTAAAGCTTAAGGAAGAGCATTTTCACACAAGCAGTGATTTGAAATGAGGTAGAAAATTTATTGGAGGTGGTTAAAATGACATTGATTGTAAGGAAATTTTACTATCAGGAAAGGCCAAAGAGGTGGCCGACACTCTAAGTGTAAGAGAGCAATTATAGGCGCTCGTGCCAGAGGAATACAGTGACGATGGTTAAAGTCGTGAAGCTTGTATTATGGTTTGGAAGATTGACATTCCTTCTGATGACTGTGCAATACCCAACCATAATAGTAGTTTGGTAAAGGTTTAATTCGTGTAACCGCCATGAGCGGACTATCTATCTTAGAAGGTACTATCTTGAGATAAGTCAGGACCATGTTACGAAATGACTAAATGAACCTTTGAGATGCATGTCTCCCAATAAAGACATATGGTTAATAATGGTATTAACCTGCTATCATTGCTTTGATTAAAACTCTTCTGCAATTTTATCTGCTTCATGTCATGAAAGTACGTCAGGATCTGGAGTGTTCTTCATGAATTATGAATGGTGATTATGTTAACTCCTTAGAAGAATTTAATATGACAGGTATGGACTCCGTATGGTTAGCTATTAAGATTCCAAGGAAAACGAATGACGACTGTAGGTCAGTGGTGGACCATAGTAATGCAGCAATGATTCTTTGAATAATGAGCTGATTATAACCGTGAGAGTTGTAGTGTAATGGATGTTGAGATTGGGTACCACTAATCGGGTTGTGGTGATGTATAAGTTATCATTAATAGACTAATTAAGTCAATTATTTACCTATTGAATACTTATTCCTTCTTATCAATAGAGAGTCGTATTACTATACGAGGAAGGTTGCGATGCAAGCATAGAATTCTAGTAACGATGATGTCTAGAAAGAGATCCCAGATTCGATTTTCGATGTTGAGGGAGTTTCAAAGGTGATTGTGTATAAGCTCGAGCAAGAGCATGGGTCCATAGAATGATGGACAGAATATTAAAAATATTTAGGCATATGAAATGCGATGCTATAATACTTGATGTTGATATATATATTCATATATGTTTTGTTCTCATATGACAAACCTCTATAGTTCAGAGGTAGATTCCAAGCTAGATATTTTGTGGCAGTATATTTTATATATATACAATTCTCTTCAATTCATTCTTTTCTCTCCTTTTCAGTTTGTATAAGCTGAGAAGAATAACCCTTCCAGAAGGGGAGGTATTGCCGAATGACTATCTATCTATGTGATGGAAGCCTAGTAGGATACCACATATTGTTTAATTACTTGTCAAGTACTAAAGGCTGGCCACCTTCTGTACTAACTATGCAATAGAACAAGTGTTCATGATCATAGTGATCTCTCAATAAATTCTGTTACTTCTACACGAAGGATCAAGCTTTCGAAGATGGAGGCAGCGAAAGATGAAGTGGTACCAAGTATGGTGGTATTCGGAATGGAAAGGCATTCGTGATACTAAGGTTGACGCATTTATTAAAAGGTTATAAAACTCTAGCGAGTAAAGGTATATCTAGAATAGTATTCTGTACGGAAGATAGTAACGTTTACGAACAAGAAAAGAAAGAGTATTGAGAAGCAAAAGCTATAATGCTAGAAGCTATGATTAGAGTCTGTGCAATAAGACTTGAAAGAATTTGGAATGATCACTTAACGTGGATTGAGTTTTCTTACGACAATAGATCATATGTCATTATCGAGATGTCGCCTTATGAGATCTTTGAGGGAAGACAATGTCGATCTCCCTTATGTTAGGATGAAGTTGCAGAGCGCAAGATGCTCGGACTAGCAGTGGTCCAAAGGACCAGGGATATAATAGATCTAATCAGAAGACGGCTGGTAGTAGCCCAAGATGGACATGAGAAACATGAAAGGACAAGGAATATGAAGTAGGGGACCTAGTGTTGTTATAGGTATTCCCTTGGAAAAGATGGATGTGGTTCAGAAAGAAAGGAAAGCTAAGCCCACGAAGTGTTGGACCCTTGGAGATATTAAGACGTATTGGGAAGTTAGCATATGAGCTAGCCCTACCCCCGAACCTGTAGCAACTTCATAATGTGTTCCACGTATCAATGTTAAGGAAGTGTAATTCGGATGCCAGACAAATAGGGGCATATGAGCGCATAGACATGCACCCAGATGTAACCTATATGGAGCAACCAGGAAGGGTTATAGATTGAAAAGGAACAAGTGCTTAGGAGAAGGGTTATCAAACTAGTCAGAGTTTGATGGTCGAACCATAATGTAGGAAAATTTACTTGAGAGTTAGAAAGTGCAATGCTAAGAGAGCATCCCTATTCATTTTCTATCCGATTCCGGGATGGATAACCCCAAATTTTGGAATTTTTGAAACACGGATGAATAGTAACTTTTGCTGATGATGCTGATTAAGGAAAATTATCAAACCACGCTATATAGGAGTACTGTTATGGAAATTCTAAGATCGTATTAGTATTCCATAGAGTAAATAAGTGTGTGTAAAGATCGTCAGAATCCAAATTCGAACACTTTGATTTTTCCCAAAAATCCACCAGATACCGAAAGAATTGAGTATAAGGTAACATGATTAAAAGGATTTAATTCAAGGATTATAAGAGAGGATCATAAAAGGAATATAAAATATTGAGAAAGGTTTAGGGAAACCCAAGTAATAAGATCCCGGGTATGATCCCTCAAACGATAAACGAGAACGAAAGTTAAGCGAACAGTATAACAGATCAGCGGTCATTAGCCAAGTAATTAGGGGTTAATCAAAGAGGTTAATGGACGATGATGTCATCACACCAACAAGAGGAAGACAAGTGTAACAAGATGACATAAGCAGATGACATGAGCATGACAAAGTGGGAAGGATTGGTTGGTTGATTGTGAGCCACACAATTTTTACCATGGTAACAATTTAATTAACAAACAAAAGGTAGCAACCAAGCCAAGGCAAAACAAATCAAAAAACACAAATTAGAAGTTGACTTTTGCTTTACAAGAACAAAAGCTCTCGGCCAAAACCAGAGCAGCAACTTCAAACTACCATATCTCCTTCAATAATCACTCAAATAGTTTGTTCTATAGCTCTTTGGAAAGGTATTGAGATGGCCTACAACTATTGTTCACAAGTCTCGTCCAAATAAGCAAGGTAAGACCCTCTTTTTGACAGTTCTTTCAATCTGACTTTTAGAAACTTCAAAACCTAACTTTGTGTTCTTGATTTCTTTTGAAAGATCAAGCTTGTAGGAGGCTCCCTAAGACTTCCTAGCTACTCTAATCACTCCAAGAAAGGTATAACACCTCCAATCCCTAACTTTACTTTGAGTATTACGATGGTTTTGATGGTTATAGTAAATGAGAAGCATGATGCTTGTGTGCTTAGAGTTTGGATTGGATTTGTAGTGATTTGGATGTTGAAATCTTGTTTATAGTTAATGAAACTTAAGTATAGCTAGTAGTTCATGTGTGGGGTTGTATAAATTGGAAAATCTTGAGGTTTGGGGACTGATGTAGTAAGGTTTGGATGAGGGTTGGTTGTATTTTTGGTTGTGAGTTGAATGGTGGTTGTTTGGAGTGGTTTAAAACTTGGTAATCGCGTAAACATAGTCGTCGTAATGCCCAATTTCATACAACTGCTTGTTCTTAGTGTTCGGGAAAGAGAGCTAACTATTGAATCTGTGACTTTGCCATGTTTAGTTAGACTATGTCGTAAGCTTCATTTTGATATGTGGTTTGCTTGAATCCGATGTACGGTTTAGGAGAAATGACCGTTTTAAGTAACGGCATTTCGCGAACGAACCATTACCCCTCGCCTTACTTTGAAACCTTGGTTAAGGCCCTTAAATGACTAATTGGAGTATGAAACAATTATGTAAAGTGAATTAGGCAGTTGGTAGAATACTTGCAAAAGAATCGCCTTAAAATTCTTAATGGTTAATTTATTTAAAATGGTCGAGCCAAGGGTACTCAAACGACTTATGTGATTTGTTAAGCGTAGAAATGACCATAAGCAAACGTTAGGGTTCAATTGGTTAAAGTCTAGTTTCTTAAGTGATCGTGGTTTAATTTCGGCTTATGTTATTGTTCATAGGTTACCGGACCCACTCTAAGCTTAAGTCTACCCCGGAGCACTCAGGCAAGTTTTCTACCCGTTATACTGTTGTTGTGATGTAAATATATGTATATGCATTATCTTGTGATAAGTGCATGATTATTATTAGTAAATTTTGCGATATATTGGAGCATGCTGATATGGTATATATGCATGTCTGTTTTGTAATCTTGATATCTAATTGTTGATTCAAATGCTTATAAGTTGCATAATACCTATGCTAGAGATGAGCAGTAGTTGCGTATACCCTTAGTATAGGGGACCCAAAGGTGAACATTTTTCTAAACCGGGAGTCGATGTTCCCGAGTATAATATATATATATATATCATATATATATATATATATAGTTTCAAAACTATTAATCGAATAAGGTTTATTCGATAACTTTATTTAATCGAATATTATTTTGAATATTCATTCGAGGACTTATGACTCCGCTTATTTTATTTAATGAATATTATTTTGAATATTCATTCGAGGACCTATGACTCCGCTTATTTTATTAAATAATATTCTTTATTTTATTAAAGAATAATGTTTCAATAATCAAACTTATTTTCGATTATTCAAATAAAGACCGTACTTTCGTATAAGTATATCTTTGGTTAATTATTATTCATTTCAAGTATGAGTTTTAAAACTTCTACTTCAACTATTTTTATAAAGATCATCCTTTATGGGAATATTATTTAAACAATAATATTCAAATATTTTCTAATATATTGGGACTGATTTATTTTATTAAATCAGTACTTCTCCAAACATTCTTAAAAATATTTCCGAGTCTTCAAAATGATTTTAAAGGTTAGAGCGGATCCCAAAACTCGTTTTCAAATTTAAGATCTTCCTTTTGAAGGGGATTTAAATACTCTCTCAAAAATCTGAGGGATCCGGCTTCGTGATGTATTTTTATATTCACAATAAGGTTGATGTTTTGATAAAAGAGTTTATGATTACTTATCCAACACTCGGGAAGTAAAATTCTTGGAACAAGTTAATCCATTAACAGGAATCGCCTGGGAAATATCGGTGAGTTTTCCTTTCCAACTAGATACGACTTCTTGGTGGAGCCGTATCAACAAGTTTCTACTTGGGGAAAGTGGAGACGAGCTTTACGTTTCAGAGTAATGGATTTCATCTGAACTAGGAGTGGCGTAAGTGGTCGAGTGGCGCCGGCCCAGCCTTATTTATTTGCCCAAATTGCACGGAAGTTCCGCTAAGACGGTCCATTCCTTAGGAGTCCAGTGTTTAGTTGACAAGTAAATCCGACAGGTTCTCCTCTACATGTAGAAAATGGTGGGGTTGCACTACTACGACTAATCATCGTGAGTGGTCTTCCTGGCGCGGCTAACTCCCGTAATGAGTTCATCATCTTATTAGATATTTCTGCAACACTACCCAGAGCACTTCGATAGAAAGGCTACGGCTGGGCAATTGTTGAGTGTTTGCAGGGTCGAGTTTTCAAAATGATGTTTTCATCAAATGAAGTATCTCGTAACTTCATTTTATTTTGATGATATTTCAAAGATTGATTCTATACAAGTTTTGTCGTGTAGCTTCATCTATGGGATGAACTATTTATATCTTGAACGGTGGTAGTTCAAGTAGTATTCGGAAAGAAAAAGATATAAGTATATTGGAGTATCTTGTAACTTCATCTTTTCAACTTATATCTAGTTAATGATTATCTTATGAATGACAAAGGTTTTCAGAAAAATGTTGAGACAAGGTTAGATATATGAGATCACCTTGCAACGATATTTTTATACAGTTATAAACTGGAACTCTGTGTATATTATGCATGGAAGAGGAGTTCCAAGATTTTGAAAAGTGTATATACATATATACTGAATATTTTGCGACTTGGTCGCGATAAGATATCAAACTTGGTTCATTTTTTTTCTTGACCAAGACTTTCATGAGTACTATGAGAATGCTCATATATTGTTAATCATTATACATATTATTTCGGTGAGCTTGTTGCTCACCCTTGCTTTCTTCTTTCATCACACAACAGCAGATAGACAAGATGAACAGGATCAAGCTCCCAATTAGCTGAGGTAGGGTCTACCAATAGGCTAGGCTTTCAAATTTTGATGTACCAGACTTATGTATATTTATGAATTGTAATAATGGCAAAGAATATGTAAATTTATTCAGAATCCCTTTTGAGGTGTAATGACTTATAATTGTGGAATAAAATGACTTGTGTTATTGTTTGGTATTCATCTCTGAGACTATAACTTGTGGTGTGTGTGTATATTGTGGGTTCACAGTACGCAGTAGTTGATTGATTATTAAGATTAAGTATTATTAAGGGAAATGGAACTCGTGACAACCCAAATCCCCGACCCCAGATTTGGGGGTGTTACAGATTCTAAGGTTACAATGAATATTATTCTCGATAATGATAACACATATAGTGTAAACCCTATGTCTGTGTTTATATACTACACAGTTACAAGATAATCGCTAATTGATATGGAATATAATTCTGCTTCCTAAAATATATCAATCAGTTATCTTTTCTTCCAAGTATTCTATTCTTCATAGAATTCCTTCTTCATGCATATCTCTTCTTGCGTTTGTCTTGATCTTCTTTCCTTTCAATCAGCCGCTTTCCTTATCTGAAAGTCTCCTTAAGTCCTGATATTATCTTCTGATAAATATCTCCTGATAACATAAGTTCTAACAACTTAAGTTCCGACTTCAGTATAAGTACTGATTTCCAGTTAAGTACTGATTTGTTCAGTTTAAGTAAGATATGAAAACTAAACACAAATCATATTAGATATGACATTATCAAATATATCTAACACCAAATAAGCATAATTTTCATAGAGGATAGAAAAAGCTGTATCTGTTAAGCATGTCTCTGTAATTTTGTAAGTTCTCTTGTAAGCAGCTGTGTGTTATTCAAGCATCACAGAGTTCTCATCTTTATATATATCTCTGGTGGATAAGTTCAAATCCACCGGAAAGTTTTAAAGCCTTGTGTTTTGATTTCTATTTTACTTTCATTCCGCACTTCTTGCAAAATCAAACACAGTTATATATTAAGTAAGAACATTCTTAAAATCAGAAAAAGAAGCCAGAATTACATTCAACCCTCTTCTCTAATTCATGTTGCATTGTTTGGGAATAACAATTGGTATCAGAGCAAGCTCGTGAAGTACAAAGAGTGTAAAGATCACCACAATCAACAAGATGATCAGAAATGATGTTGGAGTAAAAATTCCATTTCTGGACAAAGACAACTATCACCACTCGAAGTGGAATATGCACATACATCTTCTTTCTCAAGATGAAGCTTATGTGGACTACATTGAGAAAGGTCCTCATTTCCCTACGAGAGCTGCTACAGGAAATGAACCATCAGTTCCAAAGCCTAGGAATGAATGGTCTGATCCACACATTGAACAAGTCAGGAAAGATAAAAAGGCCATGAACATACTGTTTAATGGTGTTGATTGTAATATCTTGGACTATAACGTTTAATTATTTTTATCAATAAATGATAATTATGTGATTATTATGTGATTTTTGGTGAATTATTTGATGATTGGTGGTATTATTTGAATGTTCATATGTGGTAAAGTCTAGGTATGTTAATTTTATTATGTCCAGAATAAAATATAGAGAATTAAGATATTTTTCTGGTAATTTTTGGATTATTATATGATTTTATATTGGTTTATGAATTTATTAACTATTTTCTAAATAATTACAAAATTATTTTATAAAGCCGGGAATCGTCCAACCGTAACTGTTTTTATGTTTTTATAACCCGAAACTCTTCCGAAAACTCCTTCCTAACCTAATCTGGTAATTTCGGACATTTTCCATGTTTTGACTTTTTCGATCCGGATTACGGTTTGACCTGTGCGCGGCCCGGCGTGATATTTTCGATATGCTAACCCTTTTCGATAACATTATCTTCGTACAATCGTTTTATAAAAGCCCGGTCTTGACAATTATCCGAAATAGGATAACTTTATCCAAAATAGGATAGTGCTTATCCAAAACAGGATAGTGCTTATCCAAAACAGGATAGTGTTTATCAAAAATGAACGTATTTATCGATCCAACACGATCCAGAACGTACTAATAATCCGTAAATATAAATAGCCCTTTCTTATTTCATTTTCACGCGTAAAATCATAACCAGACAGTACAAGCCCTGAAAAACCAGAGAAAATTTTATTAAAACACCGTATTCTTGAAAATCAATCGCACAAACGAAGGCGTTATCGAATTCCGATTCGGGCGTGTAATATATCAAACCGAAGCTCTCGAAATCTTCTTTCTGAATCAACCATCTGTTTTTGCCCAGAAATCAAGGTATTATTCTGATTTAATTATTTAAATTCGAATTAATTATGGATTAAATTATGAATTTTTGTTCTTGATGTTTTTGACATGATTTGATGGCATAATCGTGTAGATCTTTTCTTCCTGGTCAATTTGGTATATTATATGTCAAAAATTGAGTTCAATAGCACATAGAAATTGATGTTTGATTCTCTGCATGAAGAACTAGGGTTTATGTTCTTGAATTTTATTAATTCGAAATTAGGGGTTTCTATTCTGTTGAGTCTGGGTGAAAACCGTGACCACCAACGCATTCAGGAGATTCTCAGGAATCGAGTCATAATTTTTATTTGATTTATAGAGTAGTTTTTCGAGCAGATCGGAAAAATGAGGTTAGCGGCGGCGGAAATGTTCCGACGAGTTTTCCGGCCAAACGGTTGATTTATTGCACGATTTGATTGTGTAATTGAGTTTCTGGAGGAGTAATTATGCAACCCTGTTGTTTTGGCTGAGTTCTGGGTTGTTCTAAAGGTGGTTGGAGAGCTTGGTGGCCACCGTTAATGGACGGCCGGCCACCAGAGCTGTGGACGGGGAAGACGACAGGGGCAAACTGCAGTTTGACCCCCTGAAGTTTCGCTGTCTTGCAAAATCAGTACTTTAGTTTTTAAATTTACAAAATTAAGATTTTTGTTTTAATAATTTTCAGAAATCATATTTACATTTAATTTATTTTCATAAAATCAGTTTTAATTATTTCAAACTCGAAAATTCATTAATTATTATTCTGAAAATCATTTTTATTTAAAAATAAATCTTAATTATTTAATTTAATTAATTTTAGTTGATAATTAATTATTTAATTAGTCAACTAATTTAAATATTAATTGAGTAGTTAATTTAATTAGTTATTAATTAACTTTAATTGATTATTTAATTGGATTTAATTATCTTTTTTTGGTTTAATAATTCCGAAAAATAGTTTCGAGCTTTAAAATATTATTTTAAATTATTTTCAAAACTCGATAATTATTATAAAATTATTTTAAAGTCAAATTCGGGTGTTTGAACCCTATTATTTAATTATAAAATGATTCAGAGTCCAATTTTTTTGACCTCAAATCTTCTTTGGAAAATTATTTGGATTGAATATCTTACATGCTATGTGTTATATGTGACCTGATTTCTCTATAAAAGGACTATTTGTGTATTATTTGACTGTTTTTGCTGTAACTTTCAATCCGTAAATCGGATTTGGGTAAAACGAAGTGTAGATAAAAACTTGTGACGGACTATGTGATGATTAGAATAGTATGAGATTGAGTATTGATAGATGATTATGATGCCTAGAAGAGTAAGCAAGGCATAGAAAGAGAAAGTCAATGATCTGTAGATAGAATTGAAGAATAGAAAGAGAAGGCAAGTGATTGACGAATAGAAGCAAGGCATTGAAAAGAAGGAAAGTGATTGATGAGTAGAATTGTTAGATGAGTACAAGTAAAGATGGAAATTATCTATGATAAGGCAAGTCCTTCTGAACCTTTCTTCGAGATATATTGCGAATATTTATGAAATTTCTCATAACATGTTGTTATTATTCAAAATAAATCTAGTTTTATATTGCAAGCACTTTAAACTATTTAACCTTGAATCTTGATTCTTGTTGATCTTGAGCCATAAGCCTTATTCTTCAGAAACCATTAATTGTTGAATTCTCAGATACAAGCCAGACATATACAATACTACTTCATAAATACATACACCCCATAAACCTAGTATTTTAACAGAATTTCTTGAGCATGCAAAAACTTATACACCCTGGAATACTCTATCACATCAAAGGTCAATACCATGTATTATCATTGAACCATTGTTCTTCCGATACTTGATTTTTCATCAGGCTTAAAGCCTTCCTTCATATTTACACCTTGATATACCCTGGTGATAACTGTGAAATGTTTTATGTTCAGAGATAAATGTTTTATCAATATTGATTATGATTCTGTTTTATTAAATTGCTAATGGTTATCCTATTGAATTGTTTTAGAATTGGATGGTTTTATAAATGAGGACCAGATTCGTGGTTAGACCAGATTCGTGGTCATATTAGGCCAATGCGTGCCTTGGATCCAGTATATAGAGCAAAGTCGGGAGCCTTGCTCGGGGTTAGTGCGTGACTGATCAGCAGCCTAACCTTGGTTTTTAAAAATAAAAAGAATATCCAATTCTATTCACTGCTTATATAGAAACTTGATTCTTATGAATTATTTCAACTGATCATTATTGAACCTCAATTATTACTATTATGACTTGCTGAGCTAGTTAGCTCACTCTTGCAAATCTGTTATGTTATTTTACAGTTGAAAAAGGAAATGGTTGATAATGAGGATTTCCAGTCCAGTGTGCGAGCTAGGATTTCAGGATAAGTTGGAACGAGTTAGCAGGAGCTTTATAAAGTTGATGAATTATGTAAGATTGTAAGGATGATATCATTATCAGTTGTAAGCAAAACTAGTTGGGATTTGGTACGATGTAATAAAAGTTAAGGTTGTGGCTTGTTTTCATACTTTAACCTGTTGCGATCCATGATTATGGTAATAAGGGTCTTTGCATATATTACTTTCATAAGCAGGTATTTATATATTGAGTGTGTGTGTGTGTTGTGAACCCCAAACTTCTGACCCGGGTTTGGAGTGCGTCACAGGTTTGGTATCAGAGCTACATGTTATAAGTCCCTAAAACAAGCTTAGATTGTCGGGAATGGGTAGAGGGTTAAGATTAGTATTATAAAATAGAAAAGTAGAACGTCGAGAGGTTGAGCGTGATTAAATAGTAAGTTTTAGTGTGATCCGTGATGAGATTCGAGATCCTTACCTAGCGACGCGATTTTCAGATAGCGGCAATGGCAGACTCTTTTATTTCGGTACCATCTGATCACTCGGGGCCGTCAGTTGGAGGACCATCAGCTGATCCACGCCATGCTCGTCCACTGGTGTTAGCCATTTCACATCCTGTTGCGGCGATTGCACCTTTTCAAGTTCTTATCTCATCCCCTAATGCGAGACTACCTATTCGAGAATTCCCCACATTATAATTCTGGTTCTATCGGATATTCAACTGTGGGTGCATCTTTTATGTCTCCCTTACACCTTGTTCTATACCGTTAGTTTTAAAACCCATCTTATGAAGTAATAACACCTCTGAGGATGGATTCGAGAACTACAACATATAGTGAGTACGCGAGGAATTAAGAAATGTGAGAAGAAACCTAAAGAGAGGATTCGTGCATTCCGGATAATAGCTTCTACCAGATTATATGGAGCTACTAATAAGTATACCCCCCACGATTATCTTGTGGAGTAAGCTAAATGGATTTTTAAAGAAATTTGAGAGAATTGGAAATCGAGAGTTTTCTTGAAAAATTAGATGACAATGTTATGATCAAACATGATACGAATAGAAATAATGTGATATAAATCGACCTTGTGTTATAAAATAAATCTGATGATTTTTGGGTAGATTTGTTAAACTTAGTAATCATAAGAGATAATGATGGGAATATTACAAGTATAGAAGACTAGAAGTGAAGTTATGAATAAGATAGTAAGCAACGGTAAATGGAGTTTTTGTTGACCAATGAAGGCAAAATGGACCCAATAAGGGGTAGAGGGTATATGGAATTGAATGAATTGTTATCTGAGTGTTTATCTAATTTGATACTTAGTACTGAAGGATGACAACCAACTCATATAGTAATGACGATCAGGTGTATGATTTTTTAAAATTTTAAACAGTTTTCGAAAGAGATTTTCATAACAATATTTTTCTAAAAGTCCTTGGAAAAAAAACAAGTTTTAAAACTTGGTTGTCAAACTACTACTTGTGTTTGTTGTTTGTCATAAGATTCAGATTATCCAGGAGAATACTTGTCCTAAACGTTAATATGGTTCATTTAGAAGGCCAAGTGGACCCACTATATTGGGAAAGATTTGATTATTCCTAGCAAAAGAGTGCAAATATTGTTCGATAAGTTTAACAACAGGACCAATGTACAGAGAAGCTGTTTATTCAAGTTCTGAGATGATTAGAGTTCGAAGAATATGTCGATTTACGAGAAGCCGAGTACGAGCAAAGAAGATTAAGGAAATCTTTAGATTTTCTAAAGGAAGAATGTTATTAGCAAGGGAGTGGATATGATCCGTAATGTAAGCAGAATTTGGAAGTTGTGATTGCAAATCTCGTAAAGAATGCAAATTGGGTCGAATTATAGAAATATTGAATGTGGAAGCGTGACGTTAAAGATACAAGACCTAATAAATGGGAAATTATTCTAATGATCAAATTAAGAAAGCATTTTTGAGAACTTTCTAAAGTTGATATACGGACTCGGGGTGGGATCTATTGATCAGACAAACGTTGAAGCTATAAACAGATGAAATGTGGATGTCAACCAAAGATATCATTCTTCCTAATAATCCTATTGGGACAAGCAGTTTTATGATGTGACGCTTTGTCGAAATGACAAAAAGTCGGGTGGGATGCCACCTAATCATGTACTGTGTGCCAAATAGTATGAAAGACTGGGCATCTTGAGTACAAATATGGTTGTCTCATTCCTATCTAAATCATCATTCATTCATTTTTCTTCAATCATACTTTGTTGGTTTATGGATCCTTCCGATTGTTTCCTTGTACTCTTATTCCTTACAAAAGGTTTCCAATCAGAATCATATTATACAAATTCCTTCTTGCGTAAGGTCTATTCCTTGAATATTTCAAAAGGAAGTGAAATGAACCCATGTAGCTGATGAAATTATATGATAAGTGTAGATAATTGCAAGCATCGATAACGGGATTATTGCGAGGACATCAAATCATAGGTGAAGATCTGTATACATGATACATTGCAAATATGAGATTTTGGCATGACTTGAAGTAGTTAGCAAACCGTATGAGAAAAATTAACTAGCGGAATAAGAAAGTAAACCTGCGTATATCGGATAAGACAAATGATTGATTGGACAGCAGAAGCGAATGAAGAAATTCTTAATAATAACCAGGTAATCGATTAATACATTGTCAAGATGAAGTATACCTCAATCGTGTGAGAGATACTTGTTATGAAGGTTCAAGATCGAAGAAATGCTAGTTGCGAATAAACTTCAAAGGTGTTCTCCAAGGAACGGTTGGGTTTTCCTACTTAAGTAAATGATTTATGGTAAATCTGATACTCGTAAATGAGGTAGTTAAAGAAGTTCTGTAAAAAAAGACGTAAGGGGAGATGAAGATATGGTGATTCATGTAAGAACCCTTATTTTTGTAATATTTTAAAACTTCAGTGAATAGTAACTGGAACTAATTATGTAATACGTATGGAGTTCATCACAAATATGAATAGTGGAATTTTGGAAATCCGAGATCATATTCTTGTTTATCGAGGAAAATAAGTGAATATAAAAGCCGTCGGAATTCGAAGATTCACGATTATACTACGTGTTTTCGTATCCATAAGGAATGGCGTAGAACCGGGAATACTACGTGGAATAAAAATTATATCAAGGTGTTTCTATGATCAAGAGAAAGGAATAGAATTGGTTAAAGGATTATAAGCGATAAAAGAATTCACTACGAAACGAAATGTTATGCGATTAAACTATCGGAATGGAACGACAATCGCGTGTATGATAAATAATCAAATGAGAAATTATTTCCATGCAAGTTGGCCATGCAAAACCAAGATAAGTAGTAGTTAGGAGATGTAACTAGAGAATTAGAAGCTAACTAGAATAGTTAGTGGAATAGTAGTAGAATAGTAAGTGAATAGTAAGTGGGAGACAAGAAAGTACAAGGCCATACCTCCTCATTTCTACTCATCTAAATTGTCAAACAAGCAATTTTTTTTACTTATTATTAAGCCCATATATACACACTATCAAACACATCTTATACACTCCCACACTTTAACAAAAAATCAAGCCAAACCCCCCCACCCCTCTCTTGCTCTCGGCTGCTTCATGCAGAAAAGGAGAAAAGCTCTCTTCTTCACTTCACTTCTCCATCCATCCCTCTATTAAAAATTCTATAAAACTTCACAAAGCTTCCTTACATCCTAGTAAAGGTATGTCTATGATTTCATGGCGAAATTCTTAATGGTTTGTGAGAAACAGATTCTTGAAGTTCAAGAACTTTATGGACTATTTTGACTAACATGGTTTCTTGGTTTTGTTTCTTAAGGATCTAGCCCTTATAAGTGTTTTTCAAGCAAACCAAGCCCTAATCATCTTAGTACTAACCCTCCTAGTTCTCAAGAAGGTATAACTTCCAACTCTTTAAAGTTTTAAGGGCGGGTTCAAGAGTTATTTATGATATAGTGTCAAGATCCAAAAGTTTGTGTATATGTGAGGTTGTTTTGCTCATATTTTTGCTAAGTACTTGAGTTTTTGAGTTTTATGCTTGTATTTGATGCTAGATAAAGTATATAAGGTGTATGTGGGTGGATCTTGAGAAGTAAAAAGTGTTGTGTTGGTCATAAGTAGTGATTGTGTCAAGAACAAGTAATAGAAATGGAATGTGGATCCTATTGCACTTGGTCTGCCTTCTGCAGTGTATTCGTCCATGTAAATGTTTGAAACTTGTGAGTCACTGGCAATGAATGGGTATATATTGATTTTTAGTTTCTGTACATGTGTGGATCGTCGCGAAGGGATTTACAGTTTAGGAGTTATGATAGTATTAGTATAGAGCATTCATACGAAAAGCCAACTGCACATAAGGCCACTTGAATGATGATTTTGAAAGGCTAAAAATGATGTTGGAATCTTGGAAAAATCATGATAATTAAATAATGCAACAAGGCAGACTTTCCAAAAAGAATTTTAAGAAAATATTAATTTTTCGATTTTATAAAAATGTTTTAGTAAAGCGAATCGATAATCGCGTACTAACTAAGATCGTTGGTTATTGATTTTAGATCGCCAACAAAAGCCCCGAGACCATACCACTCCTAGCACTCGAGGCAAGTTTACGAAACCCTATCACAAATTATCCATGCTATATATAATGTTGTGATATTGATGCCATGATTTACATTTTAAAAATATATGCTTCTCTGTGATATCAATACATTCAAATTATGCGATTGTTCACGAAAACAAACTTCGTTTTATACGAGTATGAGAAATTGAAATGTAATTTTATTATAATACAAGATAGTGGGAGTCGGAGATATTTTAAATCGATTTAATTCCGGAACGAGCCGGACGCGGAAGATTTCTATTTCAATAAACAAGAACTTTCGCGTAATATACATATTAAGCGAACGATTGAGATTTGATTTATAACTATAAGAGACAATCGAATATTCACTCAAGGGATATCTTATTGTTTATTTATTTATAAGTAATACATAAAGAGTTACTAAAATATCTGGAAAATACTTAAAGAGATATTGAAAAGTTTTTAAATCAATTCACTCTATCTAAAACATATGTAACCATTCGAAGGTTAATTATAAGATGTCAAATCCTGTCTTAAGTATTTAATTAAGATGTTTATCAATTCATTGAACCTTATTGAGAAACATTTAGTACTTAAGGTTTTATCAATTCATTGAACCATTCTTAAAAATATTATGAGAACGTAAATATTTAATATTCCGTACTTCTAAAAATCATTTAAAAATAGACATAGTTCCCAAGGATACTTTCTAAATTGTTCAAAATTCTCGGAAGAGATCAATCACCTGAAACCTATCAAAACCTTAGGGAACTTAGTCTAGAAGCATAAAGGTTTTGCTTCCTCGCTCAACGAAAAACAAGTGAACAATATATGTAAAACTCTACTACAGTTAAGGGTTTGAAAATGATTTTAAATTCAAAACTCCGACAACTCCCAAGGATGAATTGTATTAAAAGTGATGAATACATCATCTTATTCAAAGGTCAACTCAGAACGATCTATTCCTTCGATATAGGATTTTGTGTAAATGATATAATTGTTTTGGGACTAGAATGTGGCCTCCCCGGCACGGAGAGGTATCGGGTAGTGACCAAGCGCGGAGTGGCGCAATATAAAGTTATATGGTCTCTATGACCATTGACTTTCGGACTTGCACAGAAATGGGCAACCATCGTGTAATGTCTTGATAAGCCCAAAGGAGGCTAGGTTTGTATTCCTTCTACTAGTAGAGAAAATTTCGTATTCGGCTGATCACCGGTACGTGGTTTATTCCAGTATAGTCCCTTTCCTCCACTTTGGATAAATTATTGTGAAACCTACAGCAGAAGGCCGATAAGGCCGAGTTTTAAATAAGGATGTTGATGTATATATATCACATCCATTTGAGAATCTTGGTTCAAGCATCATATTGAGATTTTAAGATGAAATGAGTACGAGTATAAACTGATTAAACTGATACATATAAAGTTGAGTTTATCATAAAATTGACAAGCATATAAACTTTTAGAAACCTTGGATATACAATGCTTAATGGTTGTTTTTCCCTAAATGATCATATTTAAATAATGGATATCTATATCTTGCTGAGCGTTAGTACTCACTCTTGCTTTTATAAATATCACATCACAACAGATTACTAGCATGGCCCGAACCAGGATGACTGCCCGCAAGCGGGTAGGGGACGCACGTGAGTACCGTAGACTGTTCGTCTGCCAGCCACCTCAGGTAGACGAGTAGAGATAGTTTCCTTTTGAGTACTTGAACCAAGACTATTTGTGACCCGAGCCAGTGTCATATAGAGATGTTCTCGGCGTTCACCCTTTTGAGATAATTTCCTTTGGTCTGTAATAACTTAAATACTTTAACGTTAATTTAGTAATATTTCTAAGCATATAACCTGTGTGTCTGTGAGTTTAGTTAAAAAGTCGAGTAATGATGTGAAAAGAGGATTAATTATTTATTAGACAATATTAAGTGATCGTAACAACCCAAATTCCCGACCTTGAATTTGGGGGTGTTACAGAAATGGTATCAGAGCTCTAGGTTATAAGTCTCAGAAATGTTAGGTGAATCAATGAACTAGAACTCACATAGAGTTCGTAGTCGGGCTACGAGGGTAGAACTAATGTAATAACCCCAAAATTTTCAACTTTTTGTAACCCTTGTGAATAGTGTTTTAGCTGAATGAAGAAACTTTTCATGCCACACTATGTAGGGGTTCTGTTATGGATATTCTGGGATATTATTAGTACTCTATGAAGTATATAAGTGTATGTAAAGATCGTCAGAATCCAATTCCGAACACTTTGGTTTTTCCCGGAAATCCACAAGATACGGAGAGAATTGAGTATAAGGTAACAGGATAAAAAGGATTTAAATTAAAGGATTATAATAGAGGATCATAAAAAGGAATATAATGTATTGAGAAAGGTTAAGGGAACCTAAGTAATAAGATCCCGGGTGTGATCCTTCAAACGATAAACGAGAACGAAAGTTAAGCGAACCGTATAACAGATCAGCGGTCATTAGGCAAACGATTAGGAAGTTAATCAAAGGGATTAGGGGGAATGATGTCATCCAACCAATAGAAAGAGGACAAGGAAGGGAGGATGACATCATGAGGATGACATAAGCATGACATGGGAAGGAAGGAGGTGTGGTAGCTTTGTAACCACACAATTTCAAGGGCAAGAAAGTAATTGACTAAATCAAATATAAAACAAGTCAACCAAGCCAAGTAAAAATCATTCTCATCAAAAATCAAAAGCAACCAAGGCCTTAGTTCTTCATTGCTCTCGGCTTTCTTGTTTTTTTAAAGGCAAGAATTTCAAAATCAAAGATCCAAGCTTCCTAAATTGGTAAGATAATTCCCTAATCATCTTCATGCTTAGCTAGGACTATATCATGAGTTTAAACCATTAATTCTTTCTCAATCTTCTTCATTTAATCAAAGAAGAAGACAATGAATAGTGTTTTCAAGTTTTTAACTTGAACTTTTTCTTGTTTTTCTTGAAGATCCAAGCATTCTTAAGACTTCTCAAAGCTTCTTAAGGCTTCCTAGCTCCACCCACCACTTCAAGGAAGGTATACCATCTCCAAACCCTAGATTCCTATATATTATAAGATGATTTTGATTAGTGGGTTGATATTGTAGTTTGTTGTTATGATTTAGAGTTTGGGATTTGGAATGGTAGTGAAATGGAATGGTAATTGTTGTGGTTTTGATTTAAAGGAACTTAAGTATGATTAAAGTTAAGTTTAAGCATAAGTATGAATGATTAAATTGAATTGGTTGGGGTTGTTATGATGTGATAAGGATGGATGTTTGTTGTGTGTTGGATTTGAGGTTGGTTTGTGGTTGGTTTTGTATGGTTTAAAATTGGGAAATCGCGTAAACATAGCCGTCGTAACGTCCGATTTTCTTTGGACTGTTTTTGTGCATAGCATTAGGACCCGAGAACCCCCTGCTAGATTATGACCACTGCCATGTTTAGATAGCTCATGTTACTAGCTTCGTTTTGATATGTGGTTCGTTCGATTCCGATGCACGGTTTAGGAGAAACGACCGTTTCAAGTAACGGCGTTTCGCGAACGAAACTTTTTCCCTCGCCTTACTTTGAAATGTAGGTTAAAGACCAAAAAGGGTTAATTAATGTATGAAACATTTATGGTAAGTGTGTTAGGCAGTTGGTAAGACATTCGCGAAGGAATCACTTTAAAACTCGTAAAGGTTAAATTATTAAAAATGGTGGAGCCGAGGGTACCCGAGTGACTTAAGCGAATCGGTGAGCGCAAAACAAGCGTTAGAGTCTAAGTTAGTTAAAGTATAGATTTACAAGTGATTTTGGTTTAATTCCAACTTACTTGTTGTTTATAGGTTACCAGACTCGTCCCGAGCCTTTCTCACCCCCAAGTCACTCAGGTAAGTTTTCTATCCGTTATACTGTTGTTGTGATGTATACATTTGTATATGCAAATTCTTGCGATATATTGTAGCATGTGATATGGTATATATGCATGCCTGTTTCATATTCTTGAAATATATATCTGTTGGTTCAGTTGATAATACCTATGCTAGAGGATAGCGGTAACTTGCATATACCCTTAGTATAGGGACCCAAAGGTGAAAATATTTTCTAAAACCGGGAGTCGAGGATCCCGAGTAGATTTTTGTATATATGGATATGGATATATATATATATATATTTATATATATATATGGTTATAGTTTTTCCAAACTATTAATCGAATAAGGTTTATTCGATAACTTTAAACTTTATTTTATTATTGAATATTATTTCGAATATTATTCGAAGGCGTATGACTCCTTTTGTTTATTTATCTGAATATTACTTGAATATTCATCGGAGGGCTTATGACTCTTTTATATTATTTATTGAATATTATTTTGAATATTCATTCGAAGGCTTATGACTCAGTTTATATTATTTAATGAATATTATTTGAATATTCATTTGAGGATCTATGACTCCGATTATTTGTCGAGGTATATTCTTTATTTTATTAAAGAATAAGGTGTCAATAATCAAACTTATTTTCGATTATTCAAATAAAGATAGTACTTTCGTATAAGTATATCTTTGGTTATTTAATACTCATTTCAAGTATAAGTTTTAATACTTCTACTTCAATTATTTTTATAAAGATTATTCTTTATGAGAATATTATTTAAATATTAACATTCAGTCATTTTCTAAATATACTGGGGACTGATTTACTTCATTAAATCAGTTTTACTCCAAACACTCTTTAAAGTGTTTTCGAGTCTTCAAAATGATTTTTAAAAGTTAGAGCGGATCCCAAAACTCATTTTTATATTTAAGATCTTCCTTTTTAAGGGGATTTAAATACTCGCTCAAAACCTGGGGAATCCGGCTCTGTGGTGTATTTTATATTCGCAACAAGGTTGCTGTCTTGGTAAAAGAGTTTTTGATTACTTACCCAATATTCGGGAAGTAAAATTCTTGGAACAAGTTAATCCATTAACAGGCATCGCCTGGGAAATATCGGTGAGTTTTCCTTTCCAACTAGATACGACTTCTTGGTGAAGCCGTATCAACAAGTTTCTACTTGGGGAAAGGGGGAACGAGCTTTACGTTTCAGAGTCATGGATTTCATCTGAACTAGGAGTGGCGTAAGTGGTCGAGTAGCGCCGGCCCAGCCTTATCATATTGGCCCAAATGGCCTGGAAGTTCCGCTAAGGCGGTCCATTCCTTAGGAGTTCAGTGTTCGGTTGACAAGTAAATCCGACAGGTTCTCCTCTACATGTAGAAAATGGTGGGATTGCACTACTACGACTGATCATCGTAAGTGGTCTTCCTGGCGCGGCAAACTCCCGTAATGAGTTCATCATCCATTTGGATAATTCTGCAACACTACCCGTAGCAATTCGATCGAAAGGCTACTAATGGGTGGTTGTCGAAGCATTGACAGGGTCAAACATTTTTATTGGTGTATCCATTGAATGAAGTATCTCGTAACTTCATCTCTTTTCAAAATATTTCAAAGATCAAATATTTTCAAGTCTTAACTTGTGGTCTCATCTATGGGATGTTTTCTTAAAACTTATAATACTTTGAACGGTGGTAGTTCAAGTAGCTTTATAAATGATATAAGTGTGGTGAAGTATTGGTAACTTCATTCCTTGTTTTTACTTATATCTAGTAAGTAATTATCTTACACATGATAGAGATTCTAGTAAGTATCCATTTAGATACTTATATTATTGTTATCACTATATATTATCTTGCGAGCTGTAAGGCTCACTCTTGCTTTATTTCTTCATCACACAACAACAGTTAGGAGAGATGGCCAGACTCCAGCAGACCCAGCGCAAGCGCGTGGGAAGCGTCCCGCGTCTTCCCGATGATGTTGTAGCTGCTATAGCTGCAGAGGTAGATCCATTGTAGTTCAGACCATCTACTTTTGAGAATCAAATTATGTATAATTATAACTTGTGGCAGATAATGGCAATTAACTGTAAATTATCAAGTAATCATTTTGGGTTGTAATAATTTTAAATTGTGGATTTAAAGACTTGTACTTATTTCAATTTCATCTCTGAGACTATAACGGGTTGTGGTGTGTGTTAGTGTGGGGTCACAGCATGAGGTTATTTATTTTTAATTAAGTGAAGTGATATTGTGGAAAGAAAGACCGTGACAACCCGGATCCCCGACCCCGGATCTGGGGGTGTTACAGAAATGGTATCAGAGCTAAGCGTTATAAACCTCAGAGATGATGCGACGATATAATAATAAACTCACAAAGATAATAAGAACTCTTGCCAAGTTCATGGTCGGACTACTTAAAGTAGTGCTGACAGTTAAAACCCTTACGGGAACCCTTATAAGTATCATGATAGTAACTTAGCTCGTTTAATGTGTAGGCGCCTGAGATAGAGGACCCAGAGATGTTCGAGCGTGAGCATGATGAGGCATTGCTAGATGTTGAGGATCAGGAGGAGCCTGAGATGGAGGAGGATGAGGAGGACCCCTCAGAGGAGCCTGAGACGGAGGTCATTGCTGTTTCAGATGAGGAGGACCCCTCAGAGGAGTCAGAGACAGAGGTTATTGCTATTCCAGATGAGGAGGACCCGGATGAGGTCCCAGTAGCTGAGGAGCGTGTTGGATCTATGGTAGTGTATGCTGGTATCCCTTTACCCACACTTCCGGTGGTCAGAGCCCTACCCCTCCACCACTATCTTGGATTCCTGATGATGACAGCTCAGAGACCCATACTTCCGAGCCTAGGCAGACCGAGGAGGCACCCTCAGCGGCTCCGGATTCACCACCTCTTGACCCTGCCCACAGGCAGTCTTCGTTAGCTCATGGATATGTTCAGGATGAATTGAGGACCCGAGTGGCTGTTGCCGAGGGCCGACTAGATGAGGCCAGGAGGGAGTTGGATGCAGAGAGGGCGGGTAGGCGTACCCGAGCTTATGAGACCAGGGCTTCTATACCCCGATCCTTGAGGAGGGAGCTTACGGGGATAGAGCTCACATCCCGAGCGAGGCTCAGATCGCTCCAGGGGGACAGGCATGGTAGGATCTCCAGGCGGCAGGCCGACTATATCTTCCGTCGTGCGATGGAAAGGGTTTGGGAGCTGACCCGCTCCGGTGTGTGATTCAGGATTGATGATGGAATAGTCTAGTTGTCTAGTTAGCCGAGGCCTTAGTAAGAGCCAATTTTCCGGGATAGTTGACTTGTATATAGCATCCCTTTTTCTGACTAGACAGATAGACTCTTGTGTATCACTTTTGGGACAGATGACGGTAGCACTGTTGTACTTTTGACCAGATCAAACTATGTATTTCTCGTATTATGTATATATTTGTTTCCTTTCGGTTCAGTTCCATAGTGACGGGATCACTGTTTTTATCATTATTATTACTGCACTTCGTATTAGAACTTTCTTAAAATAATAGAATTGCGATATACGTTCTCCCCATTATAAGAGCTGTGCAAGGCACAATGTTGTATATGATTGTGACCTAACGTTGAATTTTCCCAATGATTGTTTTTATTATTATCAGAATCATGCCGCCAAGAAAGATTGGAACTAGGGCGAACCCTGGATCTGAGGACCAGGGAAGCCATAATCAGGACAATAGAAACCAAGAACACAGTGAAGAGGAAGATGAGGATTATGTGGAACAGGATGACTCCCTGTATGAAGAGGAAGAGGAAACATATGATGTTGAGGGATTTGAGAGAGAGGCTGAAGAAGGAGAAACCGAGGTTGAGCAACCAGTACCAAACCCAGGCATGGATCCCATGAGCCAGTTCATGCAACTCCTAAGGAAGAATTTGGAACGTCAACCCAACCCACCCCCTCAAGGAAGTAACAATGCTGTGGCAAACTCTTTCAGGGCTTTTAAGTCCCTTAAGCCCCCTGAGTTCCACGGATCAGCCGACCCAGTTGAGGCAAGGGCATGGTTAAAGGAGATGGAGAAATCTTTTGAGATTTTGAGTATCGATGAGGCACAGAAAACTGTATTTGCTACCTACCTTCTGAAAGGAGAAGCTAACTACTGGTGGGAGGCCAAGAAAAACATGGAGACAGATGCTATTATAACCTGGGAGAGATTTAGTCAGTTGTTTCTGGGAAAGTATTTCCCGAGGTTTATGGAAAACCAGATAGAGCTCAAGTTCTTGGAGCTAAAGCAGAATAACTTGTCTGTAGCAGAGTACGAGGCGAAATTTACTGAGTTATCAAGGTTTGTGCCGGAGTTTGTGAGCACCGAGGAAAAGAAAGCTAGGAGGTTTCAGCAGGGACTGAAACCGTGGATTCAGAATAGGGTGGAAATCCTTGAGCTTACGGACTATGCCACTCTGGTGCAAAAGGCAACGATTGTAGAAGTCGGAAGTGAACAGATGCAGAAGGAAAGAGAGAAGAAAGGAATAAAGAGGAAAAGTATGAGCATGGGTGGAGGTTCCGCAGGAAGGAGCTTCCCAACTAGATTTAATCGAGGAGCAGTGTCCCTGCCAGGAAGGAACACTGGGTTTAAGCGACCAATGAGTGTGAGTGTGAGCCAGGGCGGCCAGAAGTCAAGAATGTCCTATTCCAACCAGTCTCGACCCCCATTGCCAGCCTGTAACATATGTGGAAGGAATCACACTGGGGAGTGTAAAGGAAAGCCAGTAACCTGCTTTAAGTGTGGGCAAGTGGGCCACTATTCTCACAAATGCCCTTCGTCAGCCCCTGCCATCATTCCAACCACCACTTGTCATCAGTGCGGATGCCCAGGTCATTGGAAGAGAGAATGCCCAATGAACAAACCAGCAGCTTCGGGAGCAAGCAGGGCTGCTTCTAATAAGCCACCTACTGCGAGGACTTTCAACATGACAGTCCAGGATGCTATGAAAGATTCAGATGTGATAGCAGGTACCCTTTCTCTAAATTCAGTCAGTGCAAATGTTTTATTTGATTCGGGAGCAACTAAATCTTTTATATCAAGGGACTTTGCGCATAAGTTAAGACTTAAGGCTAAACCCTTGATAGAACCCTTACAAGTAGAAATAGCCAATCATGAAATTATTCCTGTTAACCAGATTCACCCCGCCTGTGAGATAGGCACAGGGGAGCAATCTTTCAGTGTTGATCTGATTCCTTTTAAATTAGGGGAGTTTGATGTGATTTTGGGAATGGACTGGCTATCTAGCAATGATGCTCAGATAGACTGTAAAGGGAAGAAAGTTAAGTTAAATATCCCCGGGAAGAAAGAAGTTATATTTAAAGGAAAGAGGCAGACACAAAAATTTTTGACTATGGCTCAGGCCAAAAGGATGCTACGAAAAGGAAGTGAGGCTTACCTAGCCTATGTGGTGGACACGCAGAAGGAGGTGCCCAACTTACAAGATATTCCAGTAGTCAACGAATTTGAAGATGTATTCCCACAAGACCTTCCGGGATTACCACCCGATAGAGTGATTGAATTTGCTATTGAGTTGGCCCCAGGGACGGCGCCAGTTTCAAAAGCACCTTACCGGTTAGCCCCGTTAGAAATGAAGGAATTAGCTATCCAATTGCAGGAACTCTTGGATAAGGGTATGATAAGACCCAGTGTGTCTCCGTGGGGAGCACCAGTTTTATTTGTTAAGAAGAAAGATGGGAGCATGAGGTTGTGCATCGACTATAGAGAGTTGAACAAGCTAACCATAAAGAACAGGTACCCATTACCTAGAATAGACGATCTGTTCGACCAGCTAAAGGATGCTGTTTATTTTTCCAAGATTGACCTGAGAACTGGATATCACCAACTAAAGATTAAACCCGAAGATATTTCCAAGACAGCGTTCCGTACCAGGTATGGGCATTATGAGTTCTTGGTAATGTCCTTTGGATTAACCAACGCCCCAGCGGCTTTCATGGATTTAATGAATAGAGTATTTAAGAAGTACTTGGACAAGTGTGTGATAGTTTTTATCGATGATATTTTGATCTACTCAAGGACTGAGGCAGAACATGCAGAGCATTTGAGGATAGCTCTAGGAATACTCAGAGAGGAGCAGTTATATGCCAAATTCTCGAAGTGTGAATTCTGGCGGAATGAAGTACAGTTTTTAGGACATGTGATCAATAAAGAAGGAGTATTGGTCGACCCCTCCAAGATAGAGGCGGTCTCAAATTGGGAAAGGCCAACCACACCCACAGAGGTAAGGAGTTTCATAGGATTGGCCGGCTACTATCGTAGATTTGTACAGGACTTTGCGAAGATCGCAGCCCCTTTGACACGATTTACTCGTAAGACAGAGAAGTTTGAATGGACGGAGGAATGCGAGAACAGTTTTCAGGAATTAAAGAAAAGGTTGATAACGGCTCCGGTATTGGCATTGCCGGACGGAAAAGGAGATTTTGTGATATATAGTGACGCGTCGCACAAAGGATTAGGATGTGTGCTTATGCAGCACGGTAAAGTTATTGCGTATGCGTCGAGACAACTGAAGGAATACGAGGTTAGATATCCTACTCATGACCTTGAGCTCGCGGCAATAGTATTTGCTTTAAAAATTTGGAGGCACTACTTGTATGGAGAGAAGTGCGAGATTTTCACAGACCATAAGAGCCTCAAGTACATATTTACGCAGAAAGAGCTCAACATGCGCCAGAGGAGATGGTTAGAACTAATCAAGGACTATGATTGTGAGATTCTCTATCATCCAGGGAAAGCCAATGTGGTGGCTGATGCCCTTAGTAGAAAGGAAAGACTCAGAATGATAACGACTTCGGAAGAGTTGATAAGGGATTTTGAGAGAATGGAAATAGAAGTAAAGGTAACCGGAACCGGAACTGAAAAGCTTTTTGAGATCTCAATGCAGCCAGAGTTATTGGAAAAGATCAGATTGTGCCAGGAGAAAATAATGAATGAAGGCAGAGAGTCAATGACTGGAGAGGAGATCCATACTGAGAAAGATGATAAAGGGATAATGAGGTATTCCTACCGAATTTGGGTTCCGAATGTTCAAGAACTTAAAGATGAGATTTTGGATGAAAGCCATAGTTCAAGGTATTCCATTCACCCGGGAAGTACCAAGATGTATAGGGATTTGAAGGAATATTACTGGTGGCCCAACATGAAGAGGGACGTAGCAGAATGGGTAAACAAGTGTTTGACTTGCCAAAGAGTAAAGGCAGAGCACCAGAGACCCAGTGGACTTTTACGACCCCTGGAGATTCCCGAATGGAAATGGGAACGGATAGCGATGGATTTTGTTGTAGGCTTGCCAAGGACGAAAGCCAATCACGACGCCATTTGGGTAATTATAGACCGACTGACAAAGTCAGCTCATTTCATTCCTATCAATGAGAGATACACAGTCGATAGACTGGTGGACATTTACCTTAAGGAAATAGTGACGCGACATGGAGTCCCAGCGTCCATTGTCTCAGACCGAGACCCCAGGTTCAACTCCAGATTTTGGAGGAGCTTTCAGGAATGTGCGGGGACCAAGTTAAATATGAGTACCGCGTACCATCCCCAAACGGATGGACAGAGTGAAAGGACCATCCAGACACTAGAGGATATGTTGAGAGTCTGTGCGATAGACCTTAAAGGAAGTTAGGATGATCACTTGCCGTTGATCGAGTTTTCTTATAACAATAGCTTTCATGCTAGCATCGGAATGCCGCCTTATGAGGCCCTGTACGGAAGAAGGTGTCGATCTCCCTTATACTGGGATGAAGTAGGAGAGCGGAAGATGCTCGGACCCGAAGTGGTCCAAAGGACCAAAGATATAGTGGATCTTATCAGAGGGCGACTTGTAGCAGCCCAAGACAGACAAAAGAAATATGCAGACCTAGCCCGAAAGGACAAGGAATATGAAGTAGGGGACTTAGTACTGCTGAAAGTATCCCCTTGGAAGGGATTAATGAGGTTCAGAAAGAAAGGAAAACTAAGCCCAAGATACATTGGACCTTTTGAGATATTAAGACGGATTGGAAAGTTAGCTTACGAGCTAGCCCTACCCCCTAATTTGCAACAAGTTCATAATGTGTTCCATGTGTCAATGCTAAGGAGGTATCATCGGGATGCCAGGCACATAGTGGAGTACGAGCAGGTGGATATGCAGCCAGATCTAACTTACGTGGAGAAGCCAGTAAGGATTATGGATAAGAAGGAGCAGGTGCTTCGGAACAAAGTGATCAAGCTAGTCAGAGTACTATGGCAGAATCATAATGTGGAAGAATCAACTTGGGAACTAGAGAGCACAATGCTAGAAAAGTACCCCCATTTATTTTCTGTTTGATTCCGGGACGGAATCCTTTTAAGGAGGGGAGACTGTAATAACCCCAAAATTTTCAACTTTTTGTAACCCTTGTGAATAGTGTTTTAGCTGAATGAAGAAACTTTTCATGCCACACTATGTAGGGGTTCTGTTATGGATATTCTGGGATATTGTTAGTACTCTATGAAGTATATAAGTGTATGTAAAGATCGTCAGAATCCAATTCCGAACACTTTGGTTTTTCCCGGAAATCCACAAGATACGGAGAGAATTGAGTATAAGGTAACAGGATAAAAAGGATTTAAATTAAAGGATTATAATAGAGGATCATAAAAAGGAATATAATGTATTGAGAAAGGTTAAGGGAACCTAAGTAATAAGATCCCGGGTGTGATCCTTCAAACGATAAACGAGAACGAAAGTTAAGCGAACCGTATAACAGATCAGCGGTCATTAGGCAAACGATTAGGAAGTTAATCAAAGGGATTAGGGGGAATGATGTCATCCAACCAATAGAAAGAGGACAAGGAAGGGAGGATGACATCATGAGGATGACATAAGCATGACATGGGAAGGAAGGAGGTGTGGTAGCTTTGTAACCACACAATTTCAAGGGCAAGAAAGTAATTGACTAAATCAAATACAAAACAAGTCAACCAAGCCAAGTAAAAATCATTCTCATCAAAAATCAAAAGCAACCAAGGCCTTAGTTCTTCATTGCTCTCGGCTTTCTTGTTTTTTTAAAGGCAAGAATTTCAAAATCAAAGATCCAAGCTTCCTAAATTGGTAAGATAATTCCCTAATCATCTTCATGCTTAGTTAGGACTATATCATGAGTTTAAACCATTAATTCTTTCTCAATCTTCTTCATTTAATCAAAGAAGAAGACAATGAATAGTGTTTTCAAGTTTTTAACTTGAACTTTTTCTTGTTTTTCTTGAAGATCCAAGCATTCTTAAGACTTCTCAAAGCTTCTTAAGGCTTCCTAGCTCCACCCACCACTTCAAGGAAGGTATACCATCTCCAAACCCTAGATTCCTATATATTATAAGATGATTTTGATTAGTGGGTTGATATTGTAGTTTGTTGTTATGATTTAGAGTTTGGGATTTGGAATGGTAGTGAAATGGAATGGTAATTGTTGTGGTTTTGATTTAAAGGAACTTAAGTATGATTAAAGTTAAGTTTAAGCATAAGTATGAATGATTAAATTGAATTGGTTGGGGTTGTTATGATGTGATAAGGATGGATGTTTGTTGTGTGTTGGATTTGAGGTTGGTTTGTGGTTGGTTTTGTATGGTTTAAAATTGGGAAATCGCGTAAACATAGCCGTCGTAACGTCCGATTTTCTTTGGACTGTTTTTGTGCATAGCATTAGGACCCGAGAACCCCCTGCTAGATTATGACCACTGGCATGTTTAGATAGCTCATGTTACTAGCTTCGTTTTGATATGTGGTTCGTTCGATTCCGATGCACGGTTTAGGAGAAACGACCGTTTCAAGTAACGGCGTTTCGCGAACGAAACTTTTTCCCTCGCCTTACTTTGAAATGTAGGTTAAAGACCAAAAAGGGTTAATTAATGTATGAAACATTTATGGTAAGTGTGTTAGGCAGTTGGTAAGACATTCGCGAAGGAATCACTTTAAAACTCGTAAAGGTTAAATTATTAAAAATGGTGGAGCCGAGGGTACCCGAGTGACTTAAGCGAATCGGTGAGCGCAAAACAAGCGTTAGAGTCTAAGTTAGTTAAAGTATAGATTTACAAGTGATTTTGGTTTAATTCCAACTTACTTGTTGTTTATAGGTTACCAGACTCGTCCCGAGCCTTTCTCACCCCCAAGTCACTCAGGTAAGTTTTCTATCCGTTATACTGTTGTTGTGATGTATACATTTGTATATGCAAATTCTTGCGATATATTGTAGCATGTGATATGGTATATATGCATGCCTGTTTCATATTCTTGAAATATATATCTGTTGGTTCAGTTGATAATAACTATGCTAGAGGATAGCGGTAACTTGCATATACCCTTAGTATAGGGACCCAAAGGTGAAAATATTTTCTAAAACCGGGAGTCGAGGATCCCGAGTAGATTTTTGTATATATGGATATGGATATATATATATATATATTTATATATATATGGTTATAGTTTTTCCAAACTATTAATCGAATAAGGTTTATTCGATAACTTTAAACTTTATTTTATTATTGAATATTATTTCGAATATTATTCGAAGGCGTATGACTCCTTTTGTTTATTTATCTGAATATTACTTGAATATTCATCGGAGGGCTTATGACTCTTTTATATTATTTATTGAATATTATTTTGAATATTCATTCGAAGGCTTATGACTCAGTTTATATTATTTAATGAATATTATTTGAATATTCATTTGAGGATCTATGACTCCGATTATTTGTCGAGGTATATTCTTTATTTTATTAAAGAATAAGGTGTCAATAATCAAACTTATTTTCGATTATTCAAATAAAGATAGTACTTTCGTATACGTATATCTTTGGTTATTTAATACTCATTTCAAGTATAAGTTTTAATACTTCTACTTCAATTATTTTTATAAAGATTATTCTTTATGAGAATATTATTTAAATATTAACATTCAGTCATTTTCTAAATATACTGGGGACTGATTTACTTCATTAAATCAGTTTTACTCCAAACACTCTTTAAAGTGTTTTCGAGTCTTCAAAATGATTTTTAAAAGTTAGAGCGGATCCCAAAACTCATTTTTATATTTAAGATCTTCCTTTTTAAGGGGATTTAAATACTCGCTCAAAACCTGGGGAATCCGGCTCTGTGGTGTATTTTATATTCGCAACAAGGTTGCTGTCTTGGTAAAAGAGTTTTTGATTACTTACCCAATATTCGGGAAGTAAAATTCTTGGAACAAGTTAATCCATTAACAGGCATCGCCTGGGAAATATCAGTGAGTTTTCCTTTCCAACTAGATACGACTTCTTGGTGAAGCCGTATCAACAAGTTTCTACTTGGGGAAAGGGGGAACGAGCTTTACGTTTCAGAGTCATGGATTTCATCTGAACTAGGAGTGGCGTAAGTGGTCGAGTAGCGCCGGCCCAGCCTTATCATATTGGCCCAAATGGCCTGGAAGTTCCGCTAAGGCGGTCCATTCCTTAGGAGTTCAGTGTTCGGTTGACAAGTAAATCCGACAGGTTCTCCTCTACATGTAGAAAATGGTGGGGTTGCACTACTACGACTGATCATCGTAAGTGGTCTTCCTGGCGCGGCAAACTCCCGTAATGAGTTCATCATCCATTTGGATAATTCTGCAACACTACCCGTAGCAATTCGATCGAAAGGCTACTAATGGGTGGTTGCCGAAGCATTGACAGGGTCAAACATTTTTATTGGTGTATCCATTGAATGAAGTATCTCGTAACTTCATCTCTTTTCAAAATATTTCAAAGATCAAATATTTTCAAGTCTTAACTTGTGGTCTCATCTATGGGATGTTTTTCTTAAAACTTATAATACTTTGAACGGTGGTAGTTCAAGTAGCTTTATAAATGATATAAGTGTGGTGAAGTATTGGTAACTTCATTCCTTGTTTTTACTTATATCTAGTAAGTAATTATCTTACACATGATAGAGATTCTAGTAAGTATCCATTTAGATACTTATATTATTGTTATCACTATATATTATCTTGCGAGCTGTAAGGCTCACTCTTGCTTTATTTCTTCATCACACAACAACAGTTAGGAGAGATGGCCAGACTCCAGCAGACCCAGCGCAAGCGCGTGGGAAGCGTCCCGCGTCTTCCCGATGATGTTGTAGCTGCTATAGCTGCAGAGGTAGATCCATTGTAGTTCAGACCATCTACTTTTGAGAATCAAATTATGTATAATTATAACTTGTGGCAGATAATGGCAATTAACTGTAAATTATCAAGTAATCATTTTGGGTTGTAATAATTTTAAATTATGGATTTAAAGACTTGTACTTATTTCAATTTCATCTCTGAGACTATAACGGGTTGTGGTGTGTGTTAGTGTGGGGTCACAGCATGAGGTTATTTATTATTAATTAAGTGAAGTGATATTGTGGAAAGAAAGACCGTGACAACCCGGATCCCCGACCCCGGATCTGGGGGTGTTACAACTAACATTAAGAACCCTTAGGGGTGATTTAAGTATCAAAGGATAGTAATGCGTGTGTTAAATGACTTGTAGGTACCCGATGTGTTAGATCCTGAGACTGTAGAGGCGTACGAGAGAGAGCATGATGAGGCCCTTTTAGCTGAGACCGAGGTAGCTGACCCTGCCCCCACTGTGGGCTTAGAGGTATTCAAGTACCCGGAGACTGACCCTGAGGAGGAGCCCGAGACTGAGATAGCCCCTACTGAGGATATTCCATACGGCAGCACGGAGGTTCCATCTCTAGAGATGATGAGGGTGGATGTGCATCAGAGGTCGATAGAGCGTTTGTTAGATCGGCTCTCAGCAGCCCAGGCTCGAGTCGCTGAGCTCGAGAACGAGACGGGAGTAGCAGATTTGATGGATAGGATGATAGCTCTGCAGGCCAGAGTCACTGCACTGACTGAGGAGTTAGAGGCGGAGTTAGGGGCAGCCACCCCAGTGAGGACACCCACACCGCCCCCTGTACTAGTTAGCCCCGCACGGACTGAGACCGACGACGGCATGGACCCTATTCTTGACGGTGTGGCAGTGACTCTTGCAGATTCCCCACTTCCACCACCCATACCAGTCATATCCCCAGCAGATCATGACTGAGTGGTAGGTCGCTATGCTACTGATCTGACAGTGGCCGAGGCCCGTAATGCCGAGCTGAGTGACCAGCTTTCCATCGAGCGGCACATGTGGATAGAGGCCCGAGGCAGGCGAGGATACCCCAGCGCCCGACACGTGCGCAGTACCATTCGCCGTATAGAGTAGAGGACCATCGGTAGGATTTACCGCTTATCCCCACAGCGTGACTTGGTGAGTAGGCGCGAGGTTATCAGGGTTGTGGTCCACGCTATGAGGCGGATTCGTGATGTTGCTCGTGGCTAGTGGACACTGTTAGTAGTTGGTTGTTGTTCCTCAGCGGTGGTACTTCGTTGTTTTGTGATAGTTGTTTTGGTTGTTATCTTTGATAGTGCCACCAGCTAAGGATTATTATATTAAGGCATATTGTACTTTTATTATTCAGTATGTTGTACCCAGACCTGGCATATGGCCAAATTATGTATAATTATCGTGTTGATTAGTTGCGATTTCTAGATTGTGGTTTAATCTTCTTTCATACCTGCATAATTATATACTGTCATAACAAATCAGGAAGCATGAGGATTGGCAAATGAAAATAACCTAAATAAGTTTATGTAACAGGAAAATTCCGCCAAGGAGAATAGTAACAAGAACTCACTGGGTTGCATCTGGCGGCCAGGGCAGTAATAATGAACAAGGACATAGAGCACAGACCCCACCATTAAGAATTAACGAAGAACGAAATGAGATAATGATGAGGACTATGAAGAGTCAGAGGCTGAAGATACTCAGGGGATAGAAGTGCCAGTGAACCTTATGAAGCAAGTTGTAGAATTTCTGAGGCAAAACCTGCAACAGCAACGACCACCCAAGTAACCCCAGCAGGCCATGGCTAATGCGTTTAAATCTTTCAAGTCGGTCAAGCCCCCAGAGTTTCACGGTGTTGCTGACCCAGTTCAGGCCAGGGCTTGGCTGAAAGAGGTAGAAAAGACCTTTGAGCGAATTGGCACTGAGGAAGCCCACAAGACTAATTTTGCCACTTATCTCCTAAAGGGTGAGGCTAACTATTGGTGGGAAGCCAAGAAAAATATGGAGCCCCAAGGGATTGTTACTTGGGAAAGATTTACTGAGTTGTTTTTAAAGAAGTATGTCCCAAAGTTTATGGAGATTCAGATGCAGCGAAAGTTCCTAGAGCTGAAACAAGAGAATATGAGCGTAGCGGAATATGAAGCTAAGTTCATAGAATTGTCGAGGTTTGTGCCACAACTGGTGGGCACCGAAGAGCAAAAGGCTGAGAGATTTCAATAGGGATTGAAGCAGTGGATTCAGAACAAGCTGGCAATTCTGGAGATAACTGACTATGCTACCCTAGTGCAGAAGGCCACAATAGCTGAAACAGGGAGTGAAATGAGCCAGAAAATGAAGCAAACTAAGAAACGAAAGTTTGATGGTCGAAGCAGGAGTGTGGGAGGGGAGAGCTCCCCTAGTAAGTTTGTCAGGGGGACGGCCTCCCAACCCAACCGCAGTACAAGATTCGGGGGATCAGGGAGCGTGAGTGTGGCCTGGAGCGGGAACCAAACGGGAATGTCTTATCATAGCCAACCACGACCTCCTCTGCCAGAATGTAAGAGCTGTGGTAAGAAGCATTATGGGGAATGTATGCAGAAACCGGTGACATGCTTTAAATGTGGTAAGGTGGGGCACTATGCCACAGCTTGTAACCAGGAAGCGGCTAAGTGTTTTCAGTGCGGAAAGATAGGACACATGAAGAAGGACTGCCTTGCGGCAGCCCCAGCTAGCTCGAGGGGTAGTGTAGCTGCATCTAATAGAGTGCCGACTGCCAGGACCTTTAATATGACTGTGAAAGATGCCGTAAGGAACACCAATGTTATAGCAGGTACGCTCCTCCTAAACTCCAATCCCGCCAATGTGCTATTTGATTCTGGAGTTACTAAGTCTTTCGTATCTAAAGAATTTGCTGAAAAATTGGACTTAAAAGTGGAACCTTTGAAAGAATCTTTGCAAGTGGAAATAGCTAATCAAGAGATTATCCCTGTAAATCAAGTTTATGCTAACTGCAATCTAGAATTAGGTGGAGTGAGATACCCAGTAGATTTATTTCCCTTTCGATTAGGGGAGTTTGATGTGATATTAGGAATGGATTGGCTATCTAGAAACCATGCCCAGATTGATTGCGAGGGGAAGAAAGTAAAATTGAAAACACCTAGTGGTAAGAGTATAATAATTAAGGGGAAACGGCAAACCAAGAAATTTCTAACTATGGTGCAGACCAAGAGACTTTTAAGGCAAGGATGTGAGGCCTACTTGGCTCACGTGGTGGGTACCAAACGAGAAACCCCTGAGATCCACACCATACCTGTAGTTAATGAGTTTGAGGATGTATTTCCCAAGGATCTTCGTGGACTACCCGAATCGGGAGATAGAATTTGCCATTGATTTAGCTCCCGACACGGCACCAGTATCAAAGGCCCCGTATCGTTTGGCCCCCGTCGAAATGAAAGAGTTTGCTGATCAACTGCAAGATCTATTGGATAAAGGAATAATTAGACCGAGCGTGTCCCCGTGGGGTGCACCCGTATTATTTGTGAAGAAGAAGGATGACAACATGAGACTGTGCATCGATTATCGAAAGCTGAACAAGCTGACCATTAGAAACAAGTACCCATTGCCAAGAATAAATGACCTCTTTGACCAACTAATGGATGCAACGTGTTTTTCCAAGATTGACCTTAGGACAGGTTATCACCAACTTAAGATCAAACCGTAAGTTATACATAAGACTGCATTTCACACTAGGTACGGACATTATGAGTTCCTAGTTATGTCATTTGGTTTGACTAACGCGCCCGCGGCTTTCATGGATCTGATGAACAGAGTCATTAAGAAGTATCTGGACGAATGCGTGATAGTCTTCATCGATGATATTCTAATTTACTCTAGATTGGAGGAGGAACATGCAGAGCACCTCAAGATAGTATTAGAAATCTTACGGAAAGAAAAATTGTATGCCAAATTCTCAAAGTGTGAATTTTGGTTGAAAGAAGTTCAGTTTTTGGGTCATGTGATTAGTAAGGAAGGAATTCTCGTAGACCCTGCAAAGATAGAAGCTGTCCCTAATTAGGAATAACCAACCACGCCCACCGAGGTAAGAAGCTTTATTAAACTGGCCGGGTATTATTGAAGGTTTGTAAAGGATTTCGCCAAGATAGCAGGCCCGTTGACTAGACTTACTCGGAAAACAGAAAAGTGTGTTTGGACAGAGAAATGTGAGGAAAGTTTCCAAGAATTGATGAAAAGGTTGGTATCGGCCCCAGTGCTGGCCCTACCAGACAATAAAGGGAACTTCATGATTTATAGTGATGCGTCCCATAAGGGTTTGAGATGTGTGGTGATGCAGCACGGTAAGGTGATTGCCTATGCATCCAAGCAATTAAAGGAATATGAAGTGAGGTACCCCACCCATGACTTAGAATTAGCCGCCATAGTGTTTGCCCTTAAGATGTGGAGACATTACCTATACAGAGAAAAGTGTGAGATTTATACTGACCACAAGAGTCTTAAATATATCTTCACCCAGAAGGAGCTAAACATGAGGCAGAGAAGGTGGTTAGAATTGATTAAGGACTACGATTGTGAAATTCTTTATCACCCGGGGAAGGCCAATGTGGTGGCTGATGCCCTTAGTCATAAGGAAAGGTTGAAAAGGATCACCACGTCAGAGGATTTGATCAGAGAATTTGAAAAGTTAGAGATTGAGGTCAAGGTCGCTGAGCCAGGGACCGAAGGCTTGTATGAGATGGTTATGCAACCGGAGCTACTGGAAAAGATTAGGCGATGCCAAGAAATAGTGTTGAGGGAGAACAAGGAACTGGTAAGCGGAGAGGAGGCCAAGTGTGAACCAGACGAGAAGGGAATTAGGAGGCATGCTTACAGGATATGGGTCCCTAACGTCCAAGAATTAAAGGATGAAATTTTACTTGAAGGACACAACTCTAGATATACGGTCCACCCAGGGAGCACCAAAATGTACGAAGATTTGAAGGAGTACTATTGGTGGCCTAACATGAAGAAGGATTGTAGCGGAGTGGGTCAGTAAGTGTATAACCTATCAGAGAGTAAAGGCAGAACACCAGTGACCAAGTGGACTCTTGCAACCCTTAGAAATTACGATGTGGAAATGGGAGCAGATAGATATGGATTTTGTGGTAGGATTACCCCGAACTAAGACTAACCGTGATGCAATATGGGTAATCGTAGACCGACTAACCAAGTCAGCACACTTTCTTCCAATCAAGGAAACCTACACAGTGGATAGATTAGCGGAGCTATACATTAAGAAAATTGTGGTAAGACATGGAGTGCCAGTAGCTATCATATCTAACCGAGATCCCCGATTCAACTCCAGATTTTGGAGGAGCTTTCAGGAATGTCTAGGAACCAAACTAAACATGAGCACTGCTTACCATCCGCAAATAGATGGACAAAGTGAGCGAACCATTCAAACATTGGAGGACATGCTGAGAATGTGTGTAATTGATTTTAAGGGTCCTTGGGATGAACACCTGTCTTTGATAGAGTTTGCCTACAACAACAGTTATCATGCGAGTATCGGAATGCCCCCATACGAGGCGTTGTATGGCCGAAGGTGCCATTCGCCCTTGTATTGAGATGAAGTTGGTGAGAGAAAGTTACTAGGTCCCGACTTGGTGCAAAGGACAAGGGACATAGTTCAATTAGTCAGAGGACGCGTAGCAGCAGCCCATGACCGACAAGCGTAAATATGCTGATCTAGCACGGAAGGACAGAGAGTGTGAAGTGGGTGACCAGGTATTTCTGAAAGTGTCACCATGGAAAGGATTGATGAGATTTGGAAAGAAGGGGAAGTTGAGCCCCCGTTATATTGGACCTTTCGAGATTCTAAGACGGATAGGACCCGTGGCATACGAGTTAGCTTTACCTCCAAATCTTCAACAGGTTCATAATGTTTTTCATGTATCAATGTTGAGGAAGTATAATGCGGATGCCAAACATATAGTGGATCATGAGCAAGTTGACCTTCAACCAGATCTGTCCTATGTTGAGCAGCTAGTCAAAATCATTGACCGAAAAGAGCAAGTACTTCGGAACAAGAGTGTCAATCTAGTCAGAGTCTTATGGAGGCATCACAACGTCGGGGAGTTGACTTGGGAATTACAGTGTCACATGCAGGAAAAGTACCCCCATCTATTTGTGGATTGATTCCGGGACGGAATCCTTTTAAGGGGGAGACTGTAAGAACCCTGATTTTTGTAATATTTTAAAACTTCAGTGAATAGTAACTAGAACTAATTATGTAATACGTATGGAGTTCATCACAAATATGAATAGTGGAATTTTGGAAATCCGAGATCATATTCTTGTTTATCTAGGAAAATAAGTGAATATAAAAGCCGTCGGAATTCGAAGATTCACGATTATACTACGTGTTTTCGTATCTGTAAGGAATGGCGTAGAAACGAGAATACTATGTGGAATAAACATTATATCAAGGTGTTTATATGATCAAGAGAAAGGAATAGAATTGGTTAAAGGATTATAAGTGATAAAAGAATTCACTACGAAATGAAATGTTATGCGATTAAATTATCGGAATGGAACGACAATCGCGTGTATGATAAATAATCAACTGAGAAATTAATTCCATGCAAGTTGGCCATGAAAAACCAATCTAACTAGTAGTTAGGAGATGTAACTAGGGAATTAGAAGTTAACTAGAATAGTTAGTGGAATAGTAGTAGAATAGTAAGTGAATAGTAAGTGAATCGTAAGTGGGAGACAAGGAAGTACAAGGCCATACCTCCTCATTTCTACTCATCTAAATTGTCAAACAAGAAATTTTTTTTGCTGATTATTATGCCCATATATACACACTATCAAACACATCTTATACACTTCCACACTTTAACAAAAAATCAAGCCAAACCCCCCACCCCTCTCTTGCTCTCGGCTGCTTCATGCAGAAAAGGAGAAGAGCTCTCTTCTTCACTTCACTTCTCCATCCTTCCCTTTATTAAAAATTCTATAAAAATTCACAAAGCTTCCTTACATCCTAGTAAAGGTATGTCTATGATTTCATGGCCAAATTCTTAATGGTTTGTGAGAAACAAATTCTTGAAGTTCAAGAACTTTATGGACTGTTTTGACTAACATGGTTTCTTGGTTTTGTTTCTTAAGGATCTAGCCCTTCTAAGTATTTTTCAAGCAAACCAACCCCTAATAATCTTAGTAATAACCCTCCTAGTGCTCAAGAAGGTATAACTTCCAACTCTTTAAAGTTTAAGGGTGGGATTTAAGAGTTATTTATGATTTAGTGTCAAGATCCAAAAGTTTGTGTATGTGTGAGGTTGTTTTGCTCATATTCTTGCTAAGTACTTGAGTTTTTAAGTTTTGATGCTTGTATGTGATGCTAGATAAAGTATATGAGGTGTATGTGGGTGGATCTTGAGAAGTAAAAAGTGTTGTGTTGGTCGTAAGTAGTGATTATGTCAAGAACAAGTAATAGAAATGGAATGTGGAGCCTATTGAACTTGGTCTACCTTCTGCAGTGTATTCGGCCATGTAAATGTTTGAAACTTGTGAGTCACTGACCATGACTGGGTAGATCTTGATTTTTAGTTTCTGTACATGTCTGGATCGTCGCGAGGGGATTTACGGTTTATGAGTTATGACTGTTTTAGTGTATAGCGTTCATACGAAATGCCAACTGCACATAAGGCCACTTGCATCATGATTAATTAAATAATACAGCAAGGAAGACTGTCCACAAAGAATTTTAAGAAAATATTAATTTTTCAATTTTATAAAAATGTTTTAGTGAAGCGAATCGATAATCGCGTACTAACTAAGATCGTTGGTTATTGATTTTAGATCGCCAACAAAAGCCCCAAGACCATACCACTCCTAGCACTCGAGGCAAGTTTACGAAACCCTATCACAAATAATCCATGCTATATATACTGTTGTGATATTGATGCCATGATTTACATTTTAAAAATCTATGCTTGTCTGTGATATCAATACATTCAAATTATGCGATTGTTCACGAAAACAAACTTCGTTTTATACGAGTATGAGAAATTGAAACGTAATTTTATTATAATACAAGATAGTGGGAGTCGGAGATATTTTAAATCGATTTAATTCTGGAACGAGCCTGGGCGCGGAAGATTTCTATTTCAATAAACAAGTACTTTCGCGTAACATACATATTAAGCGAACGATTGAGATTTGATTTATAACTATAAGAGACAATCGAATATTCACTCAAGGGATATCCTATTGTTTATTTATTTATAAGTAATACCTAAAGAGTTACTAAAATATCCGGAAAATACTTAAAGAGAATTTGAAAAGTTTTTAAATCAACTCACTTTATCTAAAATGTATGTAACCATTCGAAGGATAATTATAAGATGTCAAATCCTGTCTTAAGTATTTAATTCAGATGTTTATCAATTCATTGAACCTTATTGAGAAACATTTAGTACTTAAGGTTTTATCAATTCATTGAACCCTTCTTAAAAATATTATGAGAACGTAAATATTTAATATTCCGTACTTCTAAAAGTCATTTAAAAATAGACATAGTTCCCAAGGATACTTTCTAAATTATTCAAAATTCTCGGAAGAGATCAATCACCTGAAACCTATCAAAACCTTAGGGAACTTAGTCTAGAAGCATAGAGGTTTTGCTTCCTCGCACAACGAAAAACAAGTGAACAATATATGTAAAACTCTACTACAGTTAAGGGTTTGAAAATGATTTTAAATTCAAAACTCCGACAACTCCCAAGGATAAAATTGTATTAAAAGTGATGAATAAATCATCTTATTCAAAGGTCAACTCAGAACGATCTATTCCTTCGATATAGGATTTTGTGTAAATGATATAATTGTTTTGGGACTGGAATGTGGCCTGCCCGGCACAGAGAGGTATCGGGTAGTGACCAAGCGCGGAGTGGCAGCAGTATACAGTTATATGGTCTCTGTGACCATTGACTTTCGGACTTGCACGGAAATGGGCAACCATCGTGTAATGTCTTGATAAGCCCAAAGGCGGCTAGGTTTGTATTCCTTCTACTAGTAGAGAAAATTTCGTATTCGGCTGATCACCGGTACGTGGTTAATTCCAGTATAGTCCCTTTCCTCCACTTTGGATAAATTGTTGTGAAACCTGCAGCAGAAGGCCGATAAGGCTGAGTTTTAAATAAGGATGTTGATGTATATATATCACATCCATTTGAGAATCTTGGTTCAGGCATCATATTGAGATTTTGAGATGAAATGAGTACGAGTATAAACTGATTAAACTGATACATTTAAAGTTGAGTTTATCATAAAATTGACAAGCATATAAACTTTTAGAAACCTTGGATATACAATGCTTAATGGTTGTTTTTCCCTAAATGATCATATTTAAATAATGGATATCTATATCTTGCTGAGCGTTAGTACTCACTCTTGCTTTTATAAATATCACATCACAACAGATTACTAGCATGGCCCGAACCGGGACGACTTCCCGCAAGCGGGTAGGGGACGCACGTGAGTACCGTAGACTGTTCGTCCGTCAGCCACCTCAGGTAGACGAGTAGAGATAGTTTCCTTTTGAGTACTTGAACCAAGACTATTTGTGACCCGAGCAAGTCTCATGTAGAGCTGTTCTCAGCATTCACCCTTTTGAGATAATTTCCTTTGGTCTGTCATAACTTAAGTATTTTAACGTTAATTTAGTAATGTTTCTGAGCATATAACCTGTGTGTGTGTGAGTTTGGTTAAAAGGTCGAGTAATGATGTGAAAAGAGGATTAATTATTTATTAGACAATATTAAGTGATCATAACAACCCGAATTCCCGACCTTAAATTTGGGGGTGTTACAATTCAACTGAAAGGATTTTTAGGAAGTGATGCTTTTAAGCCAAAGGAATTCATTCACAAGATTATGAGGGTGTTGGTTGAGACCTTGTGTTGTCTATCAGAAGTTGAACGAGTTAACTAATAAGAACAAGTGTATATTGTCAAGGATAGACGAATTGTTAGTGAGAGATCTTGAATTGGAAACATGAACAAGAAGAATTGTGGAATAATTTATAATAGTACTCAGTAGTGACATTTGGTTATAAACAAAGGATATGAGAAATGGTATGATATAATAAGAATTGTTTGCTATAATCTTAGGTTGAACTAAAATATGAGTTGTACTAGTTAGTACTATATGTGATGGTGAAATGGTGATCATTTTAGAAGATGGAAGTTGATTGGTCTACTTGTGAGTAGATTGTTGGTTGTTTGATTGATTGTTGGTGTCGGCTTGAGTCCGGCTGGTAGTCAATAATATAAAGGAGATGCTGTCCAAATTTTCGAAAAATACACTACTCTTAAAGATAGAAAGTATACTTCCGTGTGTTACCGATATTCATGTTAATATTCCAAATGATAGTGATCTCGGTTCTTGAAAGAGGTTGTTACAGCCAATCCGACTATATATAATTTGTCTTTGATTTCATTTAGCTAGTCATCAGTTGGTGTAATTGATCAATTAAGTAAGTTAATTGGCTTAATTTTATCAATTAATGGTCAGTTAGATGGAAATCAATTCCAATTAGATTAAGTCAAATTTTGATGTGACTTTCAAATCCGAAATCAAAGCAATGAGGAATTTGGGGAAGGTAAGAACACCTGTAGAGTTCAGAAGTTGCTACAAGTGTGTAAGGCTTTACTTGGATGAATATGCCCTTAGTAATGGATAAGAGAGATAGAAAGTTATTTGTATTGACAGGAGAAAAGGATGTTTTTAAGAACGAAAGATTTAAGATAGAGCAAAGAGAAGGAAGGAAGGAAAGAAGAAAGGAGATGGAATTAAGAAGAGATTTGTACCTACACCAATATGGATTTTATTAACCATTAAAAGAAATTCTATCATCTGCAATAAAGTTTTATCAAAGGGTGTCTTGTTTCTGAATTGTTTTGATAATCATACAATAAATGATTTATCAAGTATTTCTGTTTTGGATAAAAGGTGAGCTACAGTTTTAGTTCAGTTTCTGATTGATATTGATACTTAAGTTGTTAAATATCAAAAGAGGTATTAATATAGATGATTGATGTTTACTTCAGTATGGGATGTTGTGAGCATCAAAGTTCGTATTAATATCTAATTTGATATGACATCAAAATAGGTAATAATATCAGGAGTTCGATTGTGAATGAGCTATGAGAATGAAGAACGGAAATAGGAAAGAAAGTGGAATCAAAAGGATGATAAAGAAAATTTATATTTACGATATGGGTAACATGAGGGACAAAGGTAAGGTGAAAAATTTAGGAAACTTTGGCAAATGAAGATAGGGAATGTATCCCAGGAGAACGATCAAGTTTTGAGGCCTAAAATAAGATATCTAGTGACCAGACATAAAGATAAAATGGGGAGGCAACATGTAGATAAATGTTAGACCTACCCAAGAGCTAAGGCGGGACATCAAAGACTAGATGGATATATTTCATCAGGAAACGTCATAGTGAAGTCACCTAAGAACCAAAGTTGTCCAATAAGTGGGATAGTTGCTGCTTAAAGAAAGGGTGATATGTCATCAGATCCCGAAATTGATTGTAAATGATCTATATTATCTGATTTGAGAACTAACAGGAGTATTCAGAATGTGAAGAATTATGTCAAACCGGAATAGTATATACCACTCCTAGATGAACGGGCAATAAGTAAGGAAGAACTAAAAGGTAGGAATTTGGCTACGATAATGCAAGGGATTCAAACTACTCCGAGAATATGATACGAGACGTGAATTCCAAGGAAGACTTTCTGATAGTGTGGCATAAGGAAGAATAAGTATTATATGTGACTAGACGTCAAGGAAGAGCATTGCAGTCAGTTCGTATGAGAACTCCCTAAAACTAAAAATGATAATAAGAGTTAGAATGTGCCGTTGATGCCTTCAGATTAGTATACTTTCTTCTAAATAGTAAGAGAATTTCGCTCGGCAAATCTACTCAATTGTGATTCAAGAAAATTAAGGAATGATGTTACGGCTGTGCGCCAATCGTATCCAATCAAGATTTTCTCGTTAATTTTTACTCTAATATAATTTCGAGAACGTCAGGAATCGAATACGCCGTGGTTTTAGTATATCATTCACAGGTGGACGAGAAGATTAAGAGAACGAATAAAGAGCCTCGAATGCGATTGGAAGTGATTACAAACTAGGTGAATTGAATAGAGAAACATGTGAGAATGAGATTTAGCAAACAGTAACTATTGAAAACGTTCATGAGCACGAATTTCTAGAATTAGACATAAAAGAAAATTAATAGATGTTATGCTGGTCCTTTTGGAAACAGTAAAATAGAGAAGATAAGTGTAAGTGAGTTGGCTTCACCGCCACACGTATACATAGTTCATAGGGTTTTTATATGTGTATATTCACGAAAAGTAATTAAGCTCCATTATGGAGAGTTGAGTTAAGTTATAGGAGCAACTAATAGAATATGTTGTCAGCAAGAGGCTGTTGAGTAATGAGAAAATGTATGCTTAGTCTTCTTGTTGTTCTACTTGCTACTCTTGCTTTATATATCACCAAGATTACACAGTACTAAGACAAGATAATAAAACAAAACCTATCAAGTCTAATACTAGGCTGCTTTATTACTTTATTCCAGCATCTTTGAATATCTTCATAATAGCATGGAAATGGCAATGTTTCTTTGTTCTCCAAAACCCATTTATATAGGCTACCACATTCCTTTTGCAAACACTCGATGCATGTGACTGTGTTGTCACTATCAACAAATGTTTGAATTGATCATCCGTCGGGTATATGATCATCCGTCGGGTACATGATCATCCGTCGGGGTGCCTTGTTGATCATCCGTCGGGTAGCTTTGTTGATCATCCTTTGGGTAGCTATTTGGCACTTTACTTCATTTCATTTATGCAGAATTACAAGACATCTTATATTTATAATTAATCAACCTATTCTGCATATCTAACTAAAGTCAACATGACTTATATGCTACTACATAATTTATACAAAGGTGTTTGCAGAAGTGTGCTTCATGACTTATTGTTACATAAGCTACCCACTCGATGGATGTCAAATCATCATCCGTCGGGACTATATTGAGTCATCCGTCGGGACTATATTTGATCATCCGTCGAGTGCTACATTTTACACTAAGTAAAATCTATTAAGGTGTTTTGTTAATGAAATCATCAAGTTCACAACATCTTCCCAACAATCTCCCCCAATTTATGTCTACTAGAATTGTAGCCATAAATTAAGAGAAGCTTGATGATAACAAAACACCATAAAAATACAGATTTAAATGGAAGTAGATAAAACTGTAAAGTGCTGCAAAAATCACTTGAAAAATTTACAAGGCAAAGTGTACAAAGATTTGCTCACAGTCTTTTTCAAGGTGCTCCTCTAGTCTGAGCAGATTGATCTATTTCCTTGATGATCTAGATCTCTTTCCAAGATTTCTGTTGTTTTCTTCTATCTGTTTTTGGAGCTGTCTGTGGAATTCCAGTACATCAGATTCTGAGAGATTTAGCATCCATTGCATTTCCAAAAGAGTCTCATTGCTAGAGATGCTCAACTGGTCTTCTACTCTGAAGAATCTTCTAATTCCCTTATCATCCATGAATTCCATCAGCCAGTAGGGCCTTATATGCACTCTACTTCCAGTATAAGGAATAGTTAGAGTCTTTGGGAGGGCATCTTTGGTTCTAATACTCCTCAGTTCTTCAATCTTCTTTAGAACTAGTCTTCTAGCTGTCACATTGAATCCAAAGTTCTTCTTAAATGATGAATAAACCTTTATCAGCACAGATTGGCTTTCTTGAAGGATCCTGTGAAGTGGCCATTATATCTCTTTTCCTCCCTTGTACTTGAATACTAACCTTTCAGGTAGATTCCTGTAAGCATCAATCCCTCTAACTTCTTCCAGTTCATCTAGATAGAGGTGTAGATCTGAGAATTCCTTGATGTCACAGATGTACATGATATCTCCCTTGTTGACTTTGGTTTGATCTTTGGTTAGGGACTTGGATCTGAGAGTTGAGGGCTTCACTTTCTTGACTGATCTGGTCTTTGTCTTCTTTGGCTTCATGAAGTGAGGTAGATTGAGTTCAGGAATTGGTAGACTATCTCGGTCTATTGGCTCATCCTTTGGAATGATAGGTTCACCATGGAAATTCTTGGATGGATCTATCTTGAATTCTTCATGTGCCACATAGGGCATGGATGTTTGAGTTTTTGTAGAAGTAGACTCTTTGGAAAAGTATCCTTCCATCTCCTCATCACTGAAATCCAATTTTCTCTTGATTATTTGCTTGTACCTTGGCTTCTTTGTCTGTGGAGGTTCATTTTGCATTACTTGATCTTGAGATTCAGCAATTGCAGATGGTTGTGCAGAAATTTGTTGTGTGGGTTTCATAACTTGCAACTTGGCCAAGATATCAACTTGCTCCTTCTTTTGTTTGAGATTTTTAGCATCTAGAGCAGCTTGCTTATTTTTTTTCTTCAGTCTTGCCTTTTCTTCCCTTTTTGCTTCGGCAAAATGAGGGTGTCCAGCCACCACACAAATTTCCTTACCATTTATGAAAATCTTAGCTATTCTCCTTTTTAGAACTGAATCTGCAGGATCCTTGTAGAATGTTTTAGACCTAACCAACAGCTTCTTCTCATCAGGCTTTGGTGTCTCATACATTGTGTCCAAAGGGTTCTTTAGTGAAGATTTTGGATAGTTCACCTTTGGCTTCAAAATTAGCTCAGCCTTTGGAGATTTGATGCAGGATGGCTATCCTATTTCCAGATTGTTCATGCTCATATCATTCACATAGATTTTCCTGACTTGAGAGTGATGAATGGCTGATTTTTCTGGCTTTTTTTCTAGACCAAACCTCTTTTGAATATCCTCATCAATCTTCTCCCAGTTGATTGGACTCAACTACTTCTTTTCAGCTGCTCTCAATGTGGCTGCTGCTTCATTAATCAGATCAATGCTGTCTTTAATTGGTGGCTTGGTGAAAGCAATTGTAGGCACAATTACTTTGTTAACTTGAATATTAAATTGTTTCTTCCCCTCACTTGAGCCTTTCTCCCCCTTTTTGTTATCATCAAGTTGTGTGGGAGGGAGTTGAGTAGCCACTAACTGTTGGAGTAGTGCAGTCTGAGTTTCTTGATTGTTAAGTATCTTGGCCATTGACTTCTCTACAAAAAATAATCTTGAGTCTATGGCCTCAACTTTCCTATTAAGATCAGCCTCCTTCCTTAACTTTTGAACAATTTCAGTCATGATGGTTGCCGGAAGTCTAGCATCCAACCTTTCTATGATATCCTACTTTACTTCAGAAATTTCTTGCTTGATTGCATCCACACTTTGACTGTGTTGGAGGGCTTGAATTTTATGCAGCTGAAGTGCTTCATGATGTGTTGTGAGTAGCTTCTTTGTGCCGGCATTAGTAGATGCCTGAATGGCTGCTTGGGTGTCATGAATTAGCTTGAATAGTGTTGATTGGAGATGTGAGTAGGAGCATTCTTTTGTTAGCATCCAGGAAGGAACATCTGCATCTCCTCCTATGTCCATGCTATCTTCCTCATCATCCCCACCAGCATCCCCAAAAGAGCTTTCATCCAGTTCAAAATCACTGCCAATATTGGAAGGCATAACAGTGATTGCATCCTTTGCTCTCTGTAAAGATTATGTAGTATGTACCAAGTTCAACAATTTTTCAGCCTCCTCATTGCCCTGTACAGCTAGAGTTTAGTAAGCTGTAACAGGGTGAGTAAATGTCTCAGCATCTAGGAAATAGAATCTATAACAGCTTGATATTCTTGCGGACATAGCCTTTTCCTTTCCGCATCACTGACATTCATTGACTTACTTGCAATGGTTTCCATCCTTATCACTCCTGTACCTGCATTTCTCTCATGATCTCTCTTTTGTTGCATCAAGGTCTCACCTTGGCTCCCCAACCTCACACCTTCACCTTCACCATCTAAGGTGGGACTCGTCACACTCAATTTTGCCAGTCCTGAAGAAATGGACTACATTGGTTCACTCTTTTCCTCTCCTTTTTCCTGGGAGCAACCCCGACTCTCACTCATTTCACTCCCTCCCCTCAGTCCTAGGAGTGATTGCACTACTACTAAGTCTTCTGCACTTGTAATAATTGATGAAATTTGAAGCTGTGTAGAGACACTAGACGGATAAGGAATATCCGTCGGGTTAGCAGTTTGATTATCCGACGGATAACTGCTGCTAAGCTTATCCGTCGGGATTCAATCACTACTCGACAGGATGAGCAATATCCATCAAAAGAGTAGAAATAAATGAGTTTGGAGTGGAGACTATTGTGGACTCTGTGCAGATTGATGAAATTTTTGGCACAGATGTCTCAATAGTCTCAGAAAAAATGGCAACTGAGCCAATAAATCATCTAGAAGATGATGCTCACTTGCTTGGATTTTTGGCTTCTCTATGAGAGTTAAAGATGGAGAATTTGGAAGTGATGTTTATCATGTCAACATCCAAAGAGTGTGTGGGAGAATTTGGTGTTTCAGGTGCTTCAATTGTTAGAGATTTTGGCTGTGACTCCACATTTATTGGAGTCACATCAACCTGACTTTGAGAAGGTGCAGTGACTGTGTATTTAACACCAATTTGCACAGTGTGTGAACCCTGTGCATCCCCAAGGGTCTTTGATTTCTTCTTTCTAGTGTATGTTTGGGGTGAGCTTGTGTCCCTTACCCTTTTGGCATGTCCTCTTGGCTGAGAGCTTGTTTCAATAGTAACATCCTTTTGGGAGGATGAAACCAGTAGTGAGCTAATATCCTTATTAAGCACTGTAGTTTGTTGGGAAACTACAGTGTGGCTAGGCTGGGAAACACTCACCTCTCCAACCTCATCCTTAGGATTTCTTTGATGTTCACCCTGTCCCTCACCTTTCTTTCCCACCTTCACACTCCCCTCTTTAGGTTTAATGGATTTTGCAACTGGCATCTTTTTAGAGACACCAGAGGGAGCTTTATTTGTCTTTGATTTTGAAATTTTGGATTTGGTAGCTTGGGTAGGCAACTGTTTGGGTCAATGACACAGTTGCCATAGCTACACTAGGATGCAAAGAAGTTTGTGAGGTTGGAAGAGTAGAGACAGTGGAAATTACCTCACTTACCTGAGGTACTTCTATTACTGGGAAGTAGAAGAGTGGCACCTCTTTATGATGGTTTGCCTTGTTCAAATCTGCAATGATTCTCCTTTCTTGAAACCAACAATCTAATTTGTTGGTTGGGTTCTCAAACACAATATCCTCAGAGAGGTGGTTAGCAAGCATCATTAAAAATCTAGCATAGTAAACATTTTACCCCTCTTATTTAGCTATCCTAACTTAAACCCCAACTCAATTATGACTAGATCACTAAAGTTAAAAATTTATCAGTTACAAGCATGTAAAGCATGTTGAGCATAGAGATATTAACTGGATAAAAATTGCTAATTTTACCAAAAAATACCTTAGTAACTACATCACACAGATAACTTCATTCCTTCCTAAGACCCAACCTCCTAATTTCACTTAATTTAGAAGTAGAGAGTGCATAGCTCATGGAATTAAGCATATTAACAATATCAGTGTCTGTGTGTGGTGAAGTTACAGTATTATCAGGAATTTTGAATCATGCTTTAACCATATCACTATTAACACAGAATTCATTACCTTGATAGTAAAAGTGATAGTCTTATCACTTGAGTTGTATGTTGCAGTAGTCCACATTTCTTCAACAATCTCACAGTAAATGGTGGGTGATTCCAGCATGGCATAGTTGAGTTTGCAGTTCTTCACAAAATCCTTCATTTTGTAGTAGTCGCCAGACTGCTGAATCCCCTTGTTCACTAAAGCCGTTAAGTTGTTCTTCTCATAGATAAATCCAGTTTGAGACATGATCTTGACGACTAGTGCCATTGTTAGAGAGTAAAAATTGCAGAGAGAGATGATAATTACTTTTGAGAAAGAGAGAAGTTAGAGCATATGATTTGAGAATGATAAAAGAAAAGCAATGAAAATGAATTATGCTTTTATACTATCTCAAAAATAATAAAGTAAAATAAAGTAACCAATAAGAATTGCCCAAAATAGCCGTTTAAAAATAAACTGTAAAAATTCCATCAATTATCTATCGTGTTATACTTACAAACTGTAAGTATACTCGATGGATATTGTTTAGAGAATCAACGTCTAAGAATAAAACAATTTGACGGATGAGGATAAATCAGTTATCCATCGAGACATAAAATATTCCAGAAAAATAATTGATTTTATTAACAAATAGTATACCGACGGATGATCAAGCTCGATGGATAATGATCATCCGTCGAGATGTAAATTTTGACTTAGCAAAAATTTCATCCAAGACTGAAAAATCAATTAAATTTTGGCTACAATACAACTTGCAAATTACATGAAAAGATTCAAGAGTAATTAAGCATACCTAACTCACTTACCAACCTTGAAAAGGTGGATTCATCCAGTGGCTTGGTAAATATATCTGCAAGCTATTTTTCACTTGGAACAAAATGTAGTTCTATAGTACCATTCATTACACGTTCTCTTATGAAGTGGTACTTGATGTCTATGTGCTTTGTTCTTGAATGTTGTACTGGATTTTCAGTGATGGCAATTGCACTTGTGTTATCACAGAAAATAGGAATTCTTTCCACTTGCAGACCATAGTGTAGAAATTGGTTTTTCATCCACAAAATATGTGCACAGCAACTGCTAGCAGCAATATATTCAGCTTCAGCTATAGAAGTAGAAACTGAATTTTGCTTTTTACTGAACCAGGACACAAACTTGTTTCCTAGAAATTGACAGGTTCCTGTTGTACTTTTTCTATCAATTCTGCAACCTGCATAATCTGCATCTGAATAACCAGTTAGATCAAAACCAGAATCTCTAGGGTACCAAATGCCAAGTTTTGGTGTTCCCTTGAGATATCTGAAAATTCTCTTAATAGCTAACAAGTGGGATTCTCTAGTATCAACCTGAAATCTAGCACAAAGACATGTAGCAAATATTATATCTGGCCTACTAGCTGTTAAGTACAGAAGTGAGCCAACCATGCCCCTATAACTTGAAATATCCACAGACTTTTCAGTAGTGTTTAATTCAAGCTTAGTTGCAGTGGCCATGGGAGTTTTTACAGATGTGCAATCCGTTAGATCAAACTTCTTTAAGAGATCATAAATGTATTTAGTTTGACTAATGAATATTTCATCACTAACTTGCTTAACTTGCAAACCAAGAAAGTAAGTTAGTTCTCCAATCATGCTCATTTCATACTTACTTTGCATCAATTTGGCAAACTTTTTGCAAAGTTTTTCATCTATAGAGCCAAAAATAATATCATCTACATAAATTTGAACAAGTATACAAGAGCCATTAGCATTTTTAAAGAATAAAGTTTTGTCTACACTACCTCTAGTGAAGTGATTCTCTAAGAGAAACTTTGACAAAGTGTCATACCAGTCTCTAGGTGCTTGCTTTAGTCCATAAAGTGCTTTCAAAAGAAAGTAGACATATTCTAGGAAAATTTGGATCTTCAAAACCAGGAGGCTGACTGACATAGACTTCCACCTCCAAATCTTCATTTAAAAAGGCACTTTTGACATCCATTTGATAGACCTTGAAATTGGTGTGGGCTGCATAGGCTAAGAAGATTCTAATGGCTTCAAGTCTTGCAACAGGAGCAAATGTTTCATCAAAATTTCTTCCTTCTTGTTGACAATAGCCCTTAGTAACCAATCTAGCTTTTGTTCCTGACTACTATGCCATTTTCATCCATCTTGTTTCTGAATACCCATTTGGTGTCTATTCGATTCTTTCCTTTAGGGTTGGGTACCAGCTTCCATACTTTGTTCCTTTCAAACTGGTTTATCTCCTCCTGAATAGCTAAAATCCAATCAGGATCCAATAAAGCTTCTTCTAACTTCTTTGGTTCTTCCTTAGAGAGGAAGCTGCTATATAGACATTCTTTTTGGGTTGCTCTCCTTGTTTGAACTCTAGAAGATACATCACCAATGATGAGCTCAAAGGGGTGATCCTTTGTCCATTTCCTTTGTTGAGGTAGATTAGCTCTAGATGAAAAGGTCTCATTGTTATCTTGATGTGTGATTGAGTTTTGATTATTAGAAACTCCCCCTGAGTTTATGGATCTTTGATTTGAGAAAGGGGACTTTCTGTAAGTGATCTATTTTGACTTTCAGCTTCTTTTGATGACCCGACGGATGGTGAATTTTAAGTACCGACGGATGAAGCTAGTTGTCTCCCGACGGATAAAGCAGATTGTCTCCCAACGGATGAAGCATTTTGTAGCTCGACAGATGTTGAATTATGTGCTTCATTGGTAGTAGATTTTTCTGCATTATCCTTTGATACTATTTCTTGATCACTTTCATCATCACTGCCATCACTAATCATCTCCACACTGTCAATTTTGAGGCTCTCATAGTAATCTCCATCTTGTAGTCCTTCAATCTTTTTATCATCAAACACAACATGTATTGATTCCACAAAAATTCCTTCATCTGCTTTAGCATCAAACTTCCCATTCTGATCAGTTTGATTTCTCAAGATATAACATTTGCAGCCAAAGACATGAAGAAAATTTAGAGTTGGCTTCTTGTTCTTGAAAAATTGATAGGGAGTCATGCTATTTTGCTTGATTAACCAGAGAAATATTCTGAGTGTAGCATGCAGTATTTACAGCTTCAGCCCATAAATATGTTAGTAACTTAGATTCTTCAAGCATTATCCTTGCAGCTTCAATAAATGATCTGTTCTTTCTTTCTATTACTCCATTTTGTTGTAGAGTTCTTGTTGCTGAAAACTCTTGCAAATTCCCATTTTCTTCACAAAATGCTCTCATGACAGAATTCTTGAACTCAGTTCCATTGTCACTCCTGATTCTTCTAACTTTAAAATCAGGATGATTGTTGACTTGCCTTATGTGATTGATGATGATTTCACTAGCCTTATCTTTAGACTTAAGGAAATATGTCCAAGAGAACTTTGAGAAATCATCTACAATTAATAGGAAAACTCTTTTCATTGAGATGGACAACACATTGACTGGTCCAAACAAATCCATGTGTAGCAATTGTAAAGGTTCTTCAATTGTTGAATCAAGCTTCTTTCTGAATGATACTTTAATTTGCTTTTCCTTTTGGCAAGCATCACACAGTCCATCCTTAGAAAACTCCACTTGAGGAATGTCTCTAACCAATTATTTCTTTACAAGTTCATTCATGGTCTTGAAGTTTAGATGGGATAGCTTCTTGTGCCATAGCCAACTTTCATCTTGATTTGCTTTACTGAGAAGACAAGTAACAGATTCTGTATTTGGTGAGTTGAAGTCAGCTAGGTACACATTTCCTTTTCTCACTCCAGTGAGAACCACTTTGTTGCTCCTGTTGTTTGTCACAACACAGGCTTCTGAGTTGAAGGTTACTGAATTACCTTTATCACAAAGCTGGCTGATACTCAACAAATTGTGCTCGAGACCATCCACTAAGGAAACCTCCTCAATGATGAAATTGTCTTTTGAAATCAAGCCATATCCCACAGTATAACCCTTACTGTCATCTCCAAAAGTAATACTTGGGCCAGCTCTCTCCTTGAACTCTGTGAGCAGGGTAGAATCTCCAGTCATTTGTCTTGAACAACCACTATCCAAGTACCATAGATTCTTTCTGTTTCCCTGCACATATTAAAATCAAATCAAGTTGATCTTGGTACCTAAGTTTCCTTGGGTCCTGCCTTGTTAGCTTTCTTCTTCTGTTTCTTAGGTTTGATCTCATTTGACTTGGGGATATCAGATTCATTCTTAGTCATTTGAGTTGAACCTTTGAAACTATTCATTAAAACAGAATTATCATGCATATTTTGGTTAACAGGAAATGGCATGCTATTAGTAAACATGGTATTCCAGTAGGGCATGCTAAATTGCATTTGAGGCATACTAAATGCAGCATAATAAGGATTAGGTGCAAATGGCATATTAGCAAATTGTGCATTCATATTTTGTGTAGACATAGCATTCATAGGCATAGAAGGCAGGGCATTCATGTTGGGAAAAGGAGGTGGCATAGATATAGAAGTAGGCATAGTAGTTTTGCAATTAACAGACAGATGATTTACACTACCACACTTAACACAGATTTTTCTTCGAGCATACTTATCAGGTGTGTAGTTGTTATATTTGTTAATACCTACTTTACCATTTCTATTGTTTTTCCTTTTAGCCTCTGTTTTAACCTCGATCTTTTCTAGTCTGTCATTCAATTGCTTGATAGACAGATGACCAACATTCATTTTCTTCTCCTTCCTCACTTGACTAGATTCTCCTGAAATGATGTTTTTGGAAACTGATCCATATTTTTCATTTAACTTGGCAAGTTTGGCTTTACTCACAGGTTTGCTTACAACCGACGGATAAGGATTTATGTCACTCGACAGATAATCCTTTTGGTTATCCGACGGATGGCTCTCATCATCCGTCGAGTCCACATCTGTTAGCAATCCTTCAACCAAATTGGATTACAGCTTCTCCTTATTCTTCTTCCAGGCTGCATCACAAAAGGACTCAATACCTTGAACTTTGGTGATTTGAGCATGAACATCTCTAGATGTTTTCCATGCCTTAATCACCTCCTATTCTCGTTCAAGCTGCTTCTTCAAAATCTCTTCTTTCTTCAAGGACTCAGTTAATTCATCCTTAGCAATCTTACACTCAATTCTCATTTTTTCAAATTCAATAAACTGAGATTCTAGCACATTATTTCTCTCACTTAAAAAAAATTATTTTCTTTAATTTTAGCATTTTCCTTAGTGAGGGACTTAAGTGTAACACGCAAATGATATAATTCTGTAACATGTCATTTATTGCATCATTACACTCAGCTTTAGATAGATGTGCAAGGTTACTGGTAATTATCTGATTACTTGAAGAACTTGTCTCTATTTCATCAGACTTGGCCATTAGGGCTAGATTGACATAGCTGACATCCTCATCCTCATCCAGACCATCTGCTGCCCAGTCATTTTCTTGGGTAATGAAACCCATTTCCTTTTGTTTGAGCAATTCAAAATATTTCTGTTTATAATCCACAGGCTCAAACTTCTTCTTGCTGGAATCTGACTTTCTACACTCACTGGCAAAGTGCCCTGCCAAGCCACATTTGAAACATTTGAATTTTGATTTATCCACCATGTTTCTATTTGGCTTAGTTGCTCCAAAGTTCTTCTTGAACTTGAGCTTGGAAAATCTTCTGGAAAGAAATGCTAGATGTTCATCAATGTCATCCATATCATCTTGGCTCAAAGAATCTTCATTTTCTGCTACCAGCCCCTTGCCCTTGTTTTCACAGACCTTTGAAGTAGACTCAACAGCTTCTATCTTCATCTCCTTCTCTTTCTCTAACTCAGCAACCAGTGCAATGGACCCTCCTTTCTTCTTTCCTTTCTCCATCCACTCATCTTGCTCTATTTCAAGCTCATAAGTTTTCAGGATGCCATACAGTCTCTCCAAAGTAAACTCTTTGTAATCTTGAGAGTTTCTCAATGAGACTGTCATTGGTTTCCATTCCTTTGGAAGAGATCAAAGGAACTTAATATTGGAGTCTTTTGTCTGATAGACTCTTCCATGCAACTTCAGAGCATTTAGTAGTTTTTGAAATCTACTAAAAATGTCAGTGAGGGACTCACTATCTTCACAATGAAAGTGCTCATATTGCTGAATTAGCAGCTGCATTTTATTTTCCCTAACTTGTTTAGTGCCTCACAGATAATTTGAATTATATCCTAAACTTCCTTGGCAGTTTTGTAATTGATGATGTTGTCAAACATGTCACCATCAACTCCATTGAACAGAATATTCATTCTTATCTTTCCTGACTTGTTCAATATCAGGATCTGACCATTCATGCCTTGGCTTGGGAACTGATGGTTCATTTCCAGTTGCAGCTCTAATTGGTACATGATGACCTCTCTCTATGCAATCCACACAGGCCTCATCTTGAGAAAGTAAATGAAGATGCATCTTTACCTTCCAGTGATGGTAATTGTCTTTGTCCAGAAAATGAATCTTGACTCCAACATTCTTCTTGTTCATCTTGTTGTTTGTTGTGATCTTTAAACTCTTTATTCTTCAAGAGCTTGCTCTGATACCAATTTTTAGTCCCTTAACAATGCAACAAGAATTACAGAAGGGGGTTGAATGGAATTCTTGAAACTTTTTCTGAATTATAAAATGTTCTAACTCAAAATATATATGTGTGTGTTTTGATTTGCAAGGTACGGAATGATAAGTTAAAATGAATCAAAACACAAAGTAATAAAAACACAAGTCTTTAAAACTTTCTGGTGGATTTGAATGTATCCACCAGATATATATATATATATATATATATATATATATATATATATATATATATATATATATATATATCGAGAGGACCCTATGAAGCTTGAATAGCTCATAGCTGCTTACACATAAGAACAACTAAACTTACAGAGAAATGCTAAAGGATACAGCTTACAATTGTTTCTCTGAGAAAATGTATGCTCAGTCTTCTTGTTGTTCTACTTGCTAATCTTGGTTTATATATCACCAAGATTACACATTAATAAGACAAGAAAATAAAACAAAACCTATCAAGTCTAATACTATGTTGCTTCATTACTCTATTCCAGCATCTTTGAATATCTTCATAATAGCATGGAAATGGAAATGTTTCTTTATTTCAAAAACCTAGTTGAATAGGCTGCCACATTCCTTTTGCAAACACTCGACGCATGTGACTGTGTTGTCACTGTCAACAGATGTTTGAATTGATCACCCGTCGGGTACATGATCATCCATCAGGTTGCCTTGTTGATCATCCATCGGGTAGCCTTGTTGATCATCCGTCGGGTAGCTATTTGGCATTTGACTTCATTTCATTTATGCTGAATTACAAGAAATCTTATATTTACAATTAATCAACCTATTCTGCATATCTAATTAAAGTCAACATGACTTATATACTACTACAGAATCTATACAAAGGTGTTTACAGAAATGTGCTTCATGACTTATTATTACATAAGCTACCCACTCGATGGATGTCAAATCATCATCCGTCGGGACTATATTAAGTCATCCGTCGGGACTATATTTGATCATCCGCCGAGTGCTACATTTTACACTAAGTAAAATCTACTATGGTGTTTTGTTAATGAAATCATCAAGTTCACAACATCTTCCCAACAGAGACCGTGGTCTAATTCCGGATTATGTTGTTGTTCATAGGTTACCGAACCCACTCTAAGCTTAAGTCTACCCGGAACACTCAGGCAAGTTTTCTACCTGTTATACTGTTGTTGTGATGTAAATATATCTATGCATTATCTTGAGATAAGTGCATGGTTGTTATTAGCAAATCTTGCGATATATTGGAACATGTTGATATGGTATATGTTGGATTTTTAAACGCAGCGGGGCGTGGAAAAACACTTTTACACATACAAAATCCAAATAAAAGCATATAAATCGTGAATAAAAATTCGAGGGATCGAATCTAACCTTTTAAAATTAATTCGGAGACAACGATCATAGATCCTTAGCAGTTGCTCCTCAAGTGTGAAGCACTCCACCGGTATCCACCAAGAAAACGACTTTTAGGAGGAGGAAGGAGGTGGAGAGAATTGGGTTTTCCAAACTTTTTGGGTTTTGTGTGGGTTAGAATAAAATAGGGTCTATAATAGGCAAATTTTTCAGCTGAATTTTCCCATAAATATTATTATTATTATCCCATTTATTATTCTCATTAATAATTAAAACACCTTTTAATCATTAATCCATTTTCTAAACACTTTAGAAATAATTCTCTCTCTTGATTTAATTTCCAAAAATTAAATCCTTTAATTAATAATATTAAGAACTTTTTTTAATTAATTTATAATCAATTAAATCTCATTTAATCAATTATTAAATTTGACAATTAATTATTTATTTCATAAATAAATAATTATTAGCCATTATTAATTAATTCCTCCACCATTAAATCATTCTCTTTTTATGGTGTGACCCTGTAGGTTCAATATTAAGCCGGTAGTAGAATATAAATAATAATAAAACTATTTTATCATTATTTATATAAATTCTCTAATTTATTAAATATGATTAATTAATTAATCACATTTATTCTACATCGTGAGTGATGCTTCTCAACATATCGCGACTATCCAGATAATATGAATTCACTGCTTAGAATACCAAGAACCTGTCAGTGAATAGTTACCGTACAATAAACTCCTTCTACCCTACAATGTCCCGAGTAAATACAAGGCATGAATCTCGTGTCAAGCCTATCTAATTCAATCACTTTGCTTACCATTTACTATGCGTAGTTCTATGCAAATTAGAAACTCCTTTCTAATTTCATTTACTCTGGCCAGAGATTCCTGAACTAGCATAAGTGGATCAGCCTTGAACATTCGCCTCCTTCACTGGAAGAGGTAGATCCTTTATTGATCATACACTATCTTCATGTACAAATTCCTATACCCAGAAGAGCCCTAATAATTGTCCCTGGAGACTAAGAACTAAACCAAAGCACAGTTCAGTGTACACAAGATGACTATGATGACCTCAAGTCTAAGGATACTTGTACAACTATCACTAAGCGAACAACTGCTGACACGTGAGTGAACTCCATCAGTTGTTCAGCTGGGCGAGTCATGTTCAGTGAACTTATTCTATAATAAGCACCTACATACTAGCTATAGTATCACCACACAAATGTCTATGAGAACAGACATCCTTCATAATGAAGCAAGCATAGTATGTACCGATCTTTGCGGATTATTAATTACCAGTTAGTAATCCTATGACCAGGAACTATTTAAGTTTAGAGTTATCATCTTTTTAGGTCTCACTATTATGATCTCATCATAATCCATAAAAAGCTTTACTCTAAACTATGGTATATCTTATTTAAACACTTAAATAGATAAAGCCCGTGATAAAAACAAAACAAGTCTTTATTAATATCAATGAAATCAAAACAGATTACATAAAAGTTATTCCTAAATCCTAATACATGATTGGACTTAGGACATATTCCTTTCAATCTTCCACTTGTACTAAAGCCAATCACTCTGGTATCTAATACCCATCTCATCTTTATGACGATCAAAGTGACTTTCAAAAAGTAGCTTTGTGAGTGGGTCTGCTATGTTGTTGTGTGTGTCAACTCTAATTCAATACAATATAAGAAATGTTACCGCGCTCCCACTAACCCTTTTGTAGATGCATGGTTCATCTACGTTTTTGATAAAATCAAACTCTTTGATTATCTCATCAAAACGAATGTTCCATCTTTCGAGAAGCTTGCTTTAAACCACATTAATCGCAAGCAAAATCCGAACTGATTTTAACAGGGCTACATGTAAAAAGTTTCATCAAAGTCAATCCATTGTCTTTGTTTGAATCCTTTTCCCAAAATTCTGGCCTTATAGGTCTCCACGAGGCCATCTGCTATAATCTATCTTTTGTATACCGTATACATAGATTCCATTCTGGATTTCATAGCACTATGCCATTTCTCTGAGTCAACACTACTCATAGCCTCATTATAGGTTACAGGGTCGTCATCATCAATGATCGACAACTCATTGTCATTCTCAATGACAAGTCCATAGTACCTCTTAGGTTGGCGAGACACTCTCCCTGATCTATGAATGGGCTGTTCCACAAAAGGTTGTTCAGTCAGAACAGGTGTTTCCACTCGATCTGTAGTAGTTTGTGCTTCTTGAACTTCATTAAGTTCAATTTTGCTCCCACTGTTTCCTTCAAGGATAAACTCCTTTTCCAAGAAGGTAGCATGTCGGGAGACAAACACCCGATGATCGGTGCAAAAGTAATACCCTAAAGTCTCTTTAGGATATCCCACAAAACTACATCTTACGGATCGATATTCCAGCTTATCTGGGTCAACTTTCTTGACATAAGCTGGACATCCCCAAATCTTAACGTGTTTAAGACTCAGTTTCCTTTCTTTCCATATCTCATACGGAGTTTAAGGAACAGATTTGGAAGGCACCTTATTCAGTAAATATGCTGAGGTTTCCAATGCATAACCCTATAGGAATACTGGAAGATTTGCATAGCTCATCATGGACCGAACAATGTCTAACAAAGTTTAATTTTTCCTTTCAGATACCAATCTGGAGGAGTCCACTGGGAGACTATACCATTTATTTTGAGATAATCTAGAAACTCTCCGTTCAAGTATTCACCACCTCGATCTAATCGAAGAGTTATAATACTATGTTTGGTTGTTTCTCCACTTCATACTTATATTCTTTGAACTTTTCAAAGGCCTCAGACTTGTGTTTCATCAAACACATATCCAAATCCAGATCTATCATCTATGAAAGTAATGAAGTATGAAAATCCACCCATGGCTTGCGTAGACATTGGTCCACATACATCTGTGTGTACCATTCCTAGCAAATTTGCAGCCCTCTCTCCATGTCTACTAAATGGAGACTGCAATGCCACTATAAAGTGAGATTTTCATCATCCCTTTTCTTTTATTAGTTTGTTCAATCTGAAATAAATTATGTCACATACATACAGACCATTATTTAAAGCACCATGTCCATAAAGAATATTATCTCCAAGAATAGAACATTCATTATTCTCAATAATAAATGAAAATCCAGCCAAGTCTAACATGGGAATAATATTCCTCACAATCGAGGGAACAAAATAACAATTATTTCAAATAATAGTCTTGCCCGTAGGCCTATGTAAATGAAATGATTCTACATCTTCAGCAGCAACTCTTGCTCCATTTCCATCAGTAGAATCACCTCCTCTTCCTCAAGAGTCCTACTTCTCCTTGGTCCCTGCAACAAATTGCAGATATGAGAACCACAGGCGGTATCTAATACCCAAGTAGAAATGACATATTCACTTCTATCATGAACATACCTGAATCAGAAGCGGTAGTCTCACTACCCTTCTTCTTCAATTCTGCAAGGTAAACCTTGCAGTTCCTCTTCCAGTGCCCCACCTTGTTACAAGTGAAAGCAAACAACTTTGCTCTTGGGGTCTTCAGCTTTTGGTGGAACCGGCAGTTTTCTCACCTACTTTCTTCTTCTTGGAAGAGTTCCTCTTCCTTTTCTTAGGATTGGAACCTTCACCAATTAGAAGAACAGAACTCTTCTTAGGGGGAAAATTTGATTCCGCAGTCTTCAACATGTTGTGGAGTTCAGGCAGGCTGACATCCAACTTATTCATGTGAAAGTTCACAACAAACTGCGAGAACGAACTCGAAAGCGATTGCAAGACCAAGTCTTTGCTCAGCTCCCCATCCATGACAAAACCAAGTTGTCCAAGACGTTCAATCAAATTGATCATCTTAAGTACATGGTCATTCACAGATGATCCCTCAGACATCCTACATCCGAACAACTCCTTCGATATCTCATATCGAGCTGTCCTCCCCGCCACATCATACAACTCTTGTAGATGAATGAGGATAGTGTGAGCATCCATATGCTCATGTTGCTTCTGTAGCTCAATGTTCATGGAAGCTAGCATGATGCATTGAGCAACATTTGCATCATCTATCCACTTACGATACACAACATGTTCATCATTATGCGCATCGCTAGCAGGTTCAGTAGGCTTAGGTGAGTCAATCACGTATTCCAGCTTCTCAATCCTGTGAACAATTCTCAAGTTTCGAAGCCAGTCAGCATAATTAGGACCAGTCAATTTGTGAGCATCCAGTATGCTCCTAAGTGATAGTGCAGAAGACATAACGTATATTGTAAATCTGTAAATGATAAACACATTACAACACTTAGCAAATATTCGATTTCATTTCAAAACACTATATTAATCGGGTCTTTACTCATAAGTGGCTCCCACTAGTTTTCCTAATTTATTCAACCCCCTACATGAAAAATTAAGCATTCATAATGCTAGTGGGAATAGGGATCCTACATTCCATTACACAACCCCGGCTGTGGCACGAAACGCCATGTAATGTTCAATAGGCAGACAACTCTTGTCAATTACATCTCATGTTATTCCCTAATCAAACTTTAGCCTCTTGAATAATTAAGTCACGACTGTGGCACGACAAACTCAATATTCTAAGTCAAGTCAAACCCAACATTCCGTACAATTGAATCAGTCCCCAAAGGCCCACGACTGTGGCACGTAACGACCTTTAGATTCTTATTCAATGTACACATCTCTATGTAATAGACAAGTATTTCTTATTTCGAAATCAAAGCCCTCGGCTGTGGCACGAAACGACAATGATTCAAAAATAAGAACTACTTTCTACCATGTTGGAAGGCTATGACCGACACAAGCCCGTTGTATCATTGGCCAATTACTACTTGATATTATTTAATTTTAGAGGGATTATATTACGTTACAATCATAATCATATTATAAAGAGATTCTTCCTTTTAAATTAAATATTTCAAATCAATAATCAATAATCAGACGATTCCCAGATCGGGTGGAGCATTGTCAAGAGGCGTCACTTAATAACCCTTTCTTACAGATAGAAATCTGTTGTTCACAGAATCATCCTTTCTCTCATATCGAAAATTCATATTCAATTACGTGTTTCACAAACACAAGAATCTCATGATTGTATTCATAATATTATTCTTAAGGTTATGAAACAATTTCACTATACTAGGTTGTCTAACAATCGCCTTATGTTTATTTAAGTTCACCTAAATCTATCATCGCATGATAAACTAAGCATATATCACATATATAAACATGAATAAACATCAAGGTAGCACTACAAGAAAAATGTCCATAGACATCGGTTTTTGGCCGATGTCTATGTTGTTTGGCAACCGATGTTGATGTCGGTGATGTCTATTCTAGACATCGGCCATAACCCGATGTCTTTACTTGCTTAGACATCGTTTCTGGCAAAAAAACTGATGTTCATGCATTGTTTTTTTTACAAAAAATGTTAAAAATAAATAATTTAATAAATAAATTACACCTATTACAACAAATTAAACATATAATGAGCTATGTTTTTTTCCACATAGACATCGAATATTTTCATTTAGGTGATGTAAAATCAGATATTAAACATCGATTTATTTAGTAAAGGTGATGTCTATGTTGGCACTTAGACATCAGTTTTATCCCAAACAAAGTGATGTCTATGTTATTTTTAGACTTGAACATGTCAATCTTTGACATCGATTTTTTTAGGAAAAAGCGATGTATATCAACTTTTTCAACATCAGTTTTTCTTCACTAAAAGTGATGTACAATTGCCTTTGAGACATCAGTATTTATATATTAAAAGTGATGTACAATTTTTTTTGACATTAGTATTTATTCATTAGAAGTGATGTACAATTATTTTTTTGACATCAGTATTTATTCACTGAAAGTATTTAAACATTGAACTAACTAAAAACTTATATTGAGCAACATAAATATCAAGTATCTAGTTTTATTACAGAATCGTTCAAAACCAAACTATTATTATATGCTTGCTAAGCCATCCATGCTAACATAAATATCAAGAATATAGTGTCTTAGTTAAGCCATCCCTGCTAACAGCTGCACTAAGAGGATCAAGACTTCGTTTTATAACTTCTTCATGAGTGATCAATACTCGTTTACACAATACATCTTCTATCTTGTAGCTTCGCACCTAACAGTGACAAATAAAATCTGAAAGAAGAAATGAAACATTAGAGGCTAAAATAGCAAAAATGAGACTGATTCGTGAAGAGCAAAAAAATGGATGCACATTAAGTATATGCTACTGAGTAAGAAACTTACATTCTTGCTCTTATTAACAGTGACACGGCTGACCCCTGGGATGGGCTTCATCCTAATATTAAAAATGGCCTTCCTACTCTTCTCCTCACTCCGACTCTGCTTTGATCTACCATTTGCGTCTCCTTGCCCTGCCCAGAATGAAATTTTCAATAACTTAGAAAGTAATGTGCTTGTGGATTACAGTTAACTGAAAAGCCAACTAGAGGCATATACTTACAACCGTCACTATAAGCTTTAGAAAGTAATGTGCTTGTTGATTACGAAATTAAAAAATTAAAAACCAAATAAACCTGGGAAATATTCTGATATTGCAAGACATTAATATTGTATAAAAGAAACATGCAAACTGAAAAACCTAACCTGGGCAAGTGAACCTTATGGGGCAGATACACCATAGTATTTTAGTGTCAAATCACAGTGAGTGCTTCCATGTTTTAATTTTGTGGACACGTGGAGTTGCTCAAACCTACCACAAACAATCTCTGTTTGATTAATATTAACGATCTTGGCAGCAGCTTAACCAACCAATATATCAATTAAATATCGTGTTCTATTTTGCACATCCTTCCCTGAATGAAATGTCAAATCCTCATTTGGCTGGTAGCTTAGCAGACTATTGATTGCCTGTCATTCTTCTTTAGTAAATCTTTCCTCTTCATTTTGTGCATCTTTCTCCTCTGGTAAGGCATCTTTAGGAGTACGACTAACAAAACCTATACACAACACAATGTCCCATCATCAGGCAACATGCAAACTCCCCATGATCGAACCAACCCGAATCTATTAAAGGCGCAGCTGCCTAGCAAAACATGTACACAACACAATGTGATCAATGGTACTGATCCAAAGGAAGAAACGAATAATAACATCAACAATCATACTCACACCAGCTTCGTACTAACACAGGAACAAACATAAAACGAAACCATCCACAATTACAAAATAAATACAGCCTAGACGTCTATCCAAATAATGGCCCTTGGCAGTAATGTATAATAGTTAACGCAACTTGTTCTATCATGGATATTTTTTAACTGCTCCTGGCTGTAAATTTAGGAGACTGGATAAATGAAAAGAAATATTGCAACGGGGAGGAGGCTCTTGGATTATTGAGCACTGGACACACAGACTAGAGATTGAACTTTTATTGTTTCATAGCATTGTCAAGAAATTACAGTTTAATGTTTGAAATAGACAGAGTGTTACCTATATATAATATGGACTGCTGCGGGGGTTGAATCACCAGGGTTCAATGTTGTATATAACCTCAACCTAAGGGTTCAATCATCTTCAGAACCTTCTTTCTGCCATAACTAGCAGATCTGCATAATAAGAGCAAAAGAGTTGAAAAATTAAGTTCAAACATAAATTCAATACATATTAGTGAGGAACATTTTTGCTTTAATTAACTTTGGCACCCATCATATAACTTATGATTTAATACAATATAATTTAGGGTCCAGCAATATAGAAATAACTAAAAAAAGAAAAATATTATATATGGGCAGGCCTAGCTATATACCTGAACACTGAAGGTGGCGAGATTAAAACCTTCTGGGGTGAACCCATGTCTTTTCCAAACTCTCAAGAACGCGGTATGTGTCCTAATAGCAGGATCGAAATCCCCTTCCAGAACTTAGGAAAACACTACAAGGAAATACAGATTATAAATTGTCCTGCCAAAGAAGAAAGAAACTAAATTTGGGATAGATCACATCATAGATGTTTGGACCATTTTGAATGTTTATAATTGTGACATGAGTTCTCCAAAGCTATGAATACTTATTAGTACTATACAGGGCTCTGCTTTCTGAGTGAAATAAAATGACTTGAAACTTACTCCTTCATATAATTATCAAGCAATTCAATTCAACTATATTCTTAGGCCCAATGTTATTAAGAGTTATTCCCCTGATTTCTACATCGTGAAAAAGCCCAAAAGAAAACGGTATTCGGTCATAATTCTATGACATTAGAAAACTGCAAAGAGTACATTGTGCCAACATTTTATGATTCCTTCAGTTATAAAAAACACATATCATCGCCTCTTGTATGTAAAGCATTTATCTAACAAGTGAAATATAGATTTATCTACTATCAAGCAGGCAGAATGACTGTTTGAAATATGAAACTATTTACGTCCAGCTGGTAAATAACTTTGCAAGAGAAAATGAAATTTAGGAGCTAAACCCCTAAATATCGATGGCCTCAAAGAGCAGATAAGAGAAGGTTGGAAAGACTTATAGCCAAATTTCAGAAAGGAAAATGAAGACAATTTTGAATCACACGAAGTTACTAACTCAACTGAACGAACATGATCATGCATACTGGTCTTATATAGAACACGTCGATGTATATATCCAGCATGCTTCTTACAAGCAATAGATGTCATAACTTTGTACGAATAGCATAAAGCTAGCCATGTCTGTATGCAAGCATAAATTAGCCATGTCTCTCTGCAAGCATAAATCAGTCCTCATTTTATACAACTTTGAAAATAAAGATACAAGTATTGTATATTGCTACTATTAAATCAAGAAGGAGGTTAAGATTCTGCTACAATTCTAGTTATCATTGCAAATGCAAAAACATTAGCGGTAGATTAATCGAAATATGCAATGTCCAAGCTTTCCTAAAAAGGAATGAAATAGTCTAAGTTGCAAACTATCTTTGCCCAACTAGTGGTCCACCTCTATATATTAGTCTAACTAGTCAGTTAGCCAGAAGTAGAAGAATGTTTCAAGAATCATTAGATGACATCTTTAAATTTGTTTTCATATACATGATACATTTAACCTATGAAGTATCACTTTACTTAGCTCCTGATGTGAAGGTAAATAAATACTTGAAATTATAACATTAAAGATAAATATCAAACAAACAAAACTCACTGGGAAAAACAATATACTAAACAAAAATCAAACATTTTTCCTCGGTTACAGGTGAGACTGGATTCCGTTCAAAAATTTCATCGCTGCAAGAAAGCCAGAAAAAAGAAGTCTAATTAGCCCGAGTAATTGTTTTCTAGAGAACATTAAGGACTTCTGCATTCGTGCAGAAAAAGAGAGAAAAAATTGCAGAGTCGAGATGCACTGTTACAAGTTGTTCAATACTCTGACAATAAATCATGAACTTTATTATGTAATCATTTAAACAATAAGAACCAAATACAAACAATAAAAACTGGAAACATTCATGAACATACTAGTGTACAACACTCGTCCAGTTATATACTATATTATAGAAGATAGATGCTACAAGTAAAGAGTATCTTTCATGTTTTTATTCAAAGCTCTTTTTTCAGGTTGGCTTAAAAGAAGTGCAGATTCGGTGAAATGAACAGCTTAAAAATCATCCATGAAGCGCATCCACATATTATTCAGGTTCCATTATTAAGTTCCAAATAAGTGTACGGATTATTTAGAGCAAATACGCAATAATAAACATTCACAAATACACACTCCAAACCCATTTCCAGTCCTCAGAACATAGAAGTCATTGCACTTTTAACAGACTAAAAATACAAACATATTAGCATAAACAAGTATAACACGACCAATTCAAATCTCAGTCCACAAATATTATAAATCTTTAAATTAAAATTCATACCTAAATATCTGAATCCCAGTCGTATGCAATAAAGGTCCTGTACACAACAAATTCAAATTAATTAGTAATTTCGAAATAGATGGAAATTAATGAAAACATCATAAAGTAAATTAGGGTTTCAATTTGAAAAATTCCCAATTTATAAAATTAGGGTTTTGATTTAAAAAACTCGTAATTTATAAAGTTTGATTCGGTTAATCTTTCACGCAGAGAAGAGAAGTTCGATTCGAGTTTAACCATTTGAGTTTCTAACAAGATAAGGTTACCAAGCTTATCTTATTACCAATATGGAGAAGGAAAGTAGAGAGTACAGAGCGAAGAGAGAGAGGGGGGAGGGACGTAAGATGAGTATAGGTGAGAGGTGAGTACAAATGAGGGAGAGAGGATGGTGGTGAGTTAAGGTGAGTACAAAATCGAGAGAGAGAGATGAGTGAGAGAGAGAGAGAGTGGTGAGTAAGAGAAAGAAGGAAAAAATGGGGGGAAGAAAAATATTGCCCAAGGCGGGGGTGAAATTTTGGAATAAATGGGAAAATTTTGACTAAGTGGGAAATATATTAAAGTGGGCGCGTTTTGAAATTTTTTAGGCAATTTAGACATCGGTTGTAAAATAACCGATGTCTTAAAACAATATAGACATTAGATTAACACGAGGTAATGTTATTAAATATTTTAACATCAGTGGCATTGGCAACCGATGTCTAATGTGTGATGTCTATTGACATTTTTCTTGTAGTGTAGGCATGTTACATCATCTAGCACATTCGTCTAAGAAATATACATCTCTATGTATCACATGAAGTATTTAAAAGCAATTTAAACAGTTAAAAACAGCTTAAAAACACTTCTGTTAGCTATAAATAGTTCGAAACAATTTCATAAAATATCATATAATATACCATTAGAAGCGTCTCGAAAAGACGAATCCAACGGCACCAAAATCTCCCTAATCTGACCTCGCACGCGCCCTCACGCGCCGAAAGAAGTTTCCCCACGCGCCGACACGCGCACACGCGCTATCAGGCGCGTGTCTGAACTCCGCCACGCGCACCCACGCGCTTCACGCGCTCCACGCGCCCGAAACCCTGATGCTGACGTCACCAGCGCGTGTCTTCCACGCGCCGCGCGTGGCACGCCAGCGCGTGAGCCCCACGCGCGCGTGGTCGACGCGCGGTCCTCCCCTGTGCGTGAACTGTCGCCGTTTTTTTTTTCTTTTCAGCACGAAATTCCGTGCCGCTTACCTGACTTTTATGTCTGTTGAATGCACGTAAAAGACAGAGACAAGGACAGACACACAGAAGTAGTACAGCAGCAGAAGTAATTCATATATATATATATAAGATTTATTTAATTACAAATTTTAATTTTAAGAACTTCAAAAATTCATAATAAAAAATCTATACAACCTAAAATTATGAAAAAAATACCCAGACGATCTACAACACTTGTAGAACCCAGATCAACATTCAAAATTATTCTGAGAAACGATTTCTCATCAGACAAAATTAATACATGATATAACTTGTAAAAATTATAATTAATTCATACAAGCACATAAAATTCTGAAATTTTTACCACAAATATATATGCATACAACCTATGCTCTGATACCATTGTTGGATTTTTAAACGCAACGGGGTGTGGAAAAACACTTTTACACATACAAAATCCAAATAAAAGCATATAAATCGTGAATAAAAATTCGAGGGATCGAATCTAACCTTTTAAAATTAATTCGGAGACAATGATCAGAGATCCTTAGCAGTTGCTCCTCAAGTGTGAAGCACTCCACCGGTATCCACCAAGAAAATTATTTTTAGGAGGAGGAAGGAGGTGGAGAGAATTGGGTTTTCCAAACTTTTTGGGTTTTGTGTGGGTTAGAATAAAATAGGGTCTATAATAGGCAAAATTTTTAGCTGAAATTTTCCCATAAATTTTATTATTATTATCCCATTTATTATTCTCATTAATAATTAAAACACCTTTTAATCATTGATCCTTTTTCTAAACACTTTAGAAATAATTCTCTCTCTTGATTTAATTTCCAAAAATTAAATCCTTTAATTAATAATATTAAGAACTTTTCTTAATTAATTTATAATCAATTAAATCTCATTTAATCAATTATTAAATTTGCCAATTAATTATTTATTTCATAAATAAATAATTATTAGCCATTATTAATTAATTCCTCCACCATTAAATCATTCTCTTTTTATGGTGTGACCCTGTAGGTTCAATATTAAGCCGGTAGTAGAAATAAATAATAATAAAACTATTTTATCATTATTTATATAAATTCTCTAATTTATTAAATATGATTAATTAATTAATCACATTTATTCTACATCGTGAGTGATGCTTCTCAACATATCGCGACTATCCGGATAATATGAATTCACTGCTTAGAATACCAAGAACCTGTCAGTGAATAGTTACCGTACAATAAACTCCTTCTACCCTACAATGTCCCGATTAAATACAAGGCATGGATCTCGTGTCAAGCCTATCTAATTCAATCACTTTGCTTACCATTTACTATGTGTAGTTCTATGCAAATTAGAAACTCCTTTCTAATTTCATTTACTCTGGCCAGAGATTCCTGAACTAGCATAAGTGGATCAGTCTTGAACATTCGCCTCCTTCACTGGAAGGGGTAGATCCTTTATTGATCATACACTATCTTCGTGTACAAATTTCTATACCCAGAAGAGCCCTAATAATTGTCCTTGGAGACTAAGAACTAAACCAAAGCACAGTTCAGTGTACACAAGATGACTATGATGACCTCAAGTCTAAGGATACTTGTACAACTATCACTAAGCGAACAATTGCTGACACGTGAGTGAACTCCATCAGTTGTTCAGCTGGGCGAGTCATGTTCAGTGAACTTATTCTATAATAAGCACCTACATACTAGCTATAGTGTCACCACACAAATGTCTATGAGAACAGACATCCTTCATAATGAAGCAAGCATAGTATGTACCGATCTTTGCGGATTATTAATTACCAGTTAGTAATCCTATGACCAGGAACTATTTAAGTTTAGAGTTATCATCTTTTTAGGTCTCACTATTATGATCTCATCATAATCCATAAAAAGCTTTACTCTAAACTATGGTATATCTTATTTAAACACTTAAATAGATAAAGCCCGTAATAAAAACAAAACAAGTCTTTATTAATATCAATGAAATCAAAACAGATTACATAAAAGTTATTCCTAAATCCTAATACATGATTGGACTTAGGACATATTCCTTTCAGTATATATATGCATGTTGTGAAATCTTGATATTTTATTATCAATTCAAATGCTTATAAACTGCATAATACCTATGCTAGAGATAAGCAGTAGTTGCGTATACAATTAGTATAGGGGACCCAGAGTTGAACATTTTTCTAAACCGGGAGGCGATATTCCCGAGTATATTATATATATATATATAGTTTTCAAAACTATTAAACGAATAATGTCTATTCGATAGTTTTATATTATAAATAAATATTATTTTGAATATTCATTCGAGGACTTATGACTCCGCTTATTTTATTTAATGAATATTATTTTAAATATTTATTCAAGGACTTATGACTCCGCTTATTTTATTAAATAATATTCTTTACTTTATTAAATAATAATGTTTCGATATTTACCAAGTATTCGGAAAAAGTTTGATACGATCAAATCATTCTTACTTTAAATATTTCCAGAGATTATTTTCAAACTTTATCAAAACTATTTTTGGAAAGTTAGGGCGAATCCCAAAACTCGTTTTCAAATTTAAGATCATCCTTTCGAAGGGGATTTAAATACTCGCTTAAAAATCCTGAGGGATCCGGCTCCGTGATGTATTTTTATATTCACAACGAGGTTGCTATTTTTATAAAAGAGTTTTTGATAACTTACCCAACACTCGGGAAGTAAAATTCTTGGAATAAGTTAATCCATTAATTGGCATCGCCTGGGAAATACCGGTGAGTTTTCCTTTCCAACTTGATACGACTTCTTGGTGGAGCCGTATCAACAAGTTTCGACTTGGGGATAGGGGGAAGAGCTTTACGTTTCAGAGTCATGGATTTCATCTAAACTAGGAGTGGCGTAAGTGGTCGAGTGGCGCCCGCCCAACCTTATTATATTGGCCCAAATGGCCCGGAAGTTCCGCTAAGACGGTCCATTCCTTAGGAGTCCAGTGTTCAGTTGACAAGTAAATCCGACTGTTCTCCTCTACATGTACAAAATGGTGGGATTGCACTACAATGACTGATCATCTTGAGTGGTCTTCCAGGCGCAGCAAACTCCCATAATGAGTTCATCATCCAGTTGGATATTTCTACAACACTACCCAGAGCACTTCGATAGAAAGGCTACGACTGGGAGATTGTTGACTGTTGGCAGGGTCGAGTTTTAAAAATGATGTTTTCATTAAATGAAGTATCTCGTAACTTCATTTCATTTTGATGATATTTCAAACATTGATTCTATACAAGTTTTGTCTTCTAACTTCATCTGTGGGATGAACTATTTATACCTTGAACTGTGGTAGTTCAAGTAGTATTTGAAAAAGATATAAGTATATTAGAGTGTATTATAACTTCATCTTTCAACTTATATCTAGTTAATGAATATCTTATGCATGACAAAGATTTTTAGAAAAACGTTGAGACAAGGTTAGATATATGAGATCACCTTGCAACAATATTTTTATACAGTTATAAACTGGAACTCTGTGTATATTATACATGTCAGAGGATTTCAAAGATTTTGAAAAGTATATATGTATATATATACTGAATATTTTGTGACTTCGTCGCATTAAGATATCAAACTTGGTTCATTTCTTCTTGACCAAGACTTTCATGAGCACAATGAGAATGCTCATATATAGTTAATTATTATACATATTATTTCGATGGGCTTGTTGTTCACCCTTGCTTTCTTCTTTCATCACACAACAACAGATAGATAAGATGAAGATGACCAAGCTCCCAATCCGCAAGCAGATAGGAAACGTTCCGCAGTTTCCTATAGGCGTTGATGTCCGCTGTAGCTGAGGTAGGAACTACCGATAGGCTAAGTTTTCAACTGTTGATGTACCAGACTTATGTATATTATGAATTGTAATAATAGCAAACAAATGTAAATTTATTCAGAAAACATTTTTAAGGTGTAATGACTTATAATTGTGGAATAAAATGACCTGTGTTATTTTGGTATTCATCTCCGGGACTATAACTTGTGGTGTGTGTGTATATTACGGGGTCACAGTACGCAATAGTTGGTTGTTTAATTAGATTGAGTGTTATTAAGGGAAATGGAACTCGTGACAACCCGGATCCCCCACCCCGAATTTGGGGGTGTTACAGAAATGGTATCAGAGCCAGGTTATAAACCTCAGAGATGATGTGTCTTTAAAATGATAAGTTCACTAAGCTAATAAGAACTCTTGCCAAGTTCATAGTCGGACTACCTAACATAGTACTGACAGTTAAAACCCTTATGGAAACCCTTATAAATATCATGATAGAAGCGTAGTTCATTATCGTATATGGTAGTGGGACTGCGAACCCTGAAGTTCAAGAGCAAGAATACGATGATTTTTACTATATATTGGGAATCAGATTGTGGATCCAATGGAGCACCCTAACGAGGGACCAGATGATGTTCATATTAAGGATGTAGCAATTAAGGATGTTATCCCAAAAGGGATTGTTGTTGGGAAGGATTCCATGGATGATCCTGAAGAGAATGAAGAGAGGACCACTAAGGAATTGATGACCGTGGTCAGGACGACTACCAGAGGTAGGATTAGACGATAACTACCGTAGGTTCATTCAAGTTTGCAAAGATAACAGCCCCTTTAATGCGGCTTACTCATAAGATTGAAAAGTTTGAATAGACAGAGAAATCTGAGAACAACTTTCAAGAACTGAAGCAAATATCGGTGACGGCCCTTATGTTGGCGTTGCTATATGGAAAAGGAGACTTTATGATCTGTAGTGACGCTTCGCACAAGGAATTAGGGTGCATTTTTATACAGCACGGCAAGGTAATCGCATACGCGTCAAGACAATTAAGGGAATATAAAATTCGATATCCTACCCATGATCTTGGGCTCACAGCAATAGTTTTGCCCTAAAGATTGGAGGCACTAATTGTATGGAGAGAAGTGCAAGATTTACACAAACCATAAGAGCTCAAGTATATTTTCACACAGAAAGAGCTCAACATGCACCGGAGGAGGTGGTTAGAGCTAATCAAGGATTACGATTATGAGATTCTTTATCATCCAGGGAAAGCCAATTTGGTGGCTAACACCCTTAGTAGAAAGGAGAGACTCAAGATGATAATGTCTTTGGGAGAGTTGTTAAGAGATTTTGAGAAAATGGAAATATAGGTGGAGGTAACCGGAGCCGGTACTGAAAATCTATTTGAGATTGTAATGCAGCCCGAATTATTGGAAAAGATCATATGGTGCCAAGAAAAGTTGATGACTGGAGAAGAGATTAATGTCGGGAAAGATGTTAAGGGAATAATGAGGTATTCCTATAGGATTTGGGTTCCAAATGTTCAAAAGCTTAAGGACGAGATCTTAGATGAAAGCCATAGTTTGAGGAATAAGATTTAGGGCAAACTTTGAATGTGATAGTCAGGGAGGTCGCCATCAAGAAAGAAGGAACCCATAACATAATAAAGTGGAAATCAAGGATTTTAACGTATAAAATAACCCCGATTATGGGAGAAGGATCAAACATTTCATACCGAGAAAACAGAAGTCAAGCAAGATAGGGAGAACCAGGATGGTACTCCTATGGAGCAAGTTATGGACCTGCCTAAACAAAAATTATACTATTATCCCCAAACACCACCCCGAGGAAACAATACGGACGAAAATTCTTTCAAGACCTTTAAGTTGCTTAAGCTCTCAGAGTTCCAAGGAACAAGCTGACCCAGTCGAGGCAAGAGCCTGGCTAAAGAAAATATAGGAATCATTTGAGGTTCTAAATCATTGATGAAGCGTAAAAGAATATTTTTGCCACTTACCTTCCTAAGAGAGAGGCCACCCGCTGGTGGAAGGCTAAGGAAGATAGAGAGATAGTGCTTTTACACGAATGCAGAATGACGGGATGTTTGAAATCAATGCTTATGTTGTGTTGGTTCATGAAATGGTTGTAATAGAAATGAAAATAAAAGAGTGAAAGGGGAAGGAGTATAAAGGGATATAAAGGAAATAGAGTTGAGAAGCGATAAGGGAGTTAGGTATGTTAAACCCTAAGAAACCCTAGCAATAAATATAGAGAAGTGTGTCATCATCAGTGTGATGGTGACTGGTCATGAGATAAAGTCAAGGTTTGAAGGTGTAAGCGATACGTATAAATAATCCCCTTTAAGTTGACAGTATTCGATGAAACTTTGAGATAGATCGATGGATTAATAAGGAAACATGCATGGACTGAGAAGACAGGAAAGCAAGAAATTAGGAAATTGGATGAAGGAAGTGACCTTCAAGAATATGAGTTGTACGTAACACCAGTGACTTGATACCCAAAAGGAGATACCAGGTACAAAAGATATCCTAACATTGAGATGACTGTTAAGATAAATAACAGAGGTAAATGAGTAATCAGAACTAAGAAGTTCACATTGAACACTGACCAACATCTTCCAGAACATCCCTGTTATTATTACCAAATCAGGAAAGAAAAGCGGATTACCATTGTTATCTTTCGGAGGCCATATGGATTGACCTCAGCTTGGGTAAGGATGTTATTATGAAATTTGGCATAGACTATCCACATGGGAATGATTGAATAGGATACCCTTATCAGGGATATATGACTTGATTTATCTATGGAGTGATGTAAGTACCTTTTAAAGGTGGAATTATGGATATAACCTCGATAACTTGAGATGAACCATGGGGGGAATGCATAAAGGTTGGCATTTTACCCTTAATAGGGATAGTATGAGTTTTGACAGTATGAATTGGAAAGGATTAAGGTAACAACAACCTTTAAGGATCAGTGGAGAAATTTTTCAGAAGTATATAGACAATGGTTCTAGTATTAGTAAATGGTATCTCGATATAACCTGTACTTAGGGAGTACAGGAGGAATGATTTAAGGATAACCTTGGAGAGGTTACAAGAATAGAGGTAACAGTTAAGTTTTATAAATAAAAATTTTGGTTAAGGAAATATGACATAAAAATAACGATGCCAAGTGGGGCACATATTGAACCGTGAGGAGTATAGATCGAACCAATGAAGGGAGATTTTTTTAAAAAAGCGAGAAGGACCCAAGATAAGAGATGTCCTAAGTATGATCGAGAGTCAGTCGTGACAATGTTCACATCTAAAGACCGAGGCAATAACTTATGGAAAAATGGTGATTTTTTTTCTCTCTCCTCACCAAACCTTAATGAAGAGCATTTTCACAAAAGCAGCGATTGGAAATAAGGTAGAAAATTTAGTTGAAGATCATTCAAAAGACATTGATTGTAAGGAACTATTACTATTTGGAAAGGCCAAGGAGGTGGCCGACACTTTAAGTGTAAGAGATTAATTATAGGCACTCGTGCCAAAGGAATATAGTAATGACTGGGTGAAACCATAAAGGTTATATTATGGTATGGAAGATTGACATTCACTCTGATGATTGTGTGATACTCAACCATAATAGTAGTTTTGTAAAGATTGAATTCATGTTAATCGCCGTGAGCGGGCTACCTATCTTAGAAGGTCCTATCTTGAGATAAGCCAGGGCCATGTTACAAAGGGACTAAATAAACCTTTGAACTTCATGCCTCCTAATAAAGACATATGGTTAATAATGGTGTTAACCTGCTATCATTTCTTTGATTGAAACTCTTCTATAATTTTATCTGCCTTATGTTATATATACGCCAAGCTCAGGAGTGTTCTTCTTGAATCATAAAATGGTGATAATGTTGCCTCTCTAGAAGATTTCGGTACGGCAGGAATGGACTCCGTATGATTAACTATTAAGATTCCAAGGAAAACGAATGACTATAGTACTGTCAGCGCTGGACTATAGTAATGAATCAACGATTCCTTGAATAATGAGACAATAACAACCGTGAGAGTTGTATTGTATGGATGTTGAGATTGAGTACCACTAATCGAGTCATGTTGACGTATAAGTTATCTTTGATAGAAAAACTAGGTTAATTATCTACCTATTAAATATTTATTCCTTCCTATTGACAGGGAGTCGTATTACTATACGTGGAAGGTTCTGATGCAAGCGTAGAATTCTAGTAACGATGATGTCTAGAATGAAATCCCTTGTTCGAGTTTCGATGTCGAGGGAGTTTCAATGGTGATTGTTTATGAGCTCGAGCGAGAGCATGGGTCCATAGGACGATGGACGGAATAGTAAATATTCAGAATTGTGAATTGCGATGCTATAATACTTGATGATGAGATATATACATATATATGTTTTGTTCTCCTTTGATAAACCTCTATAGTTCAGAGGTAGATTCCAAGCGAGATATTTTGTGGCAGTATTTTTTTCATAATGCTCTTAAATTCGTTCTTTTCTCTCCTTTTCATTTCGTGTAAGCAAAGAAGAACAACCCTTCCAAAAGTGGGGTATTGCCGAATGACTATCTATCTGTGTGATAGAAGCCTAGTGGGATACCACATGTTGTTTTATTGCTTGTCAAGTACTAAAGGTTGGCCACCATTCATACTAACTATGCAATAGAACAAGTGTTCTTAATCATAATAATCTCTCGATAAATTCTTTTACTTCTATACGATGGATCAAGCTTTCAAATATGGAAGCCGCTAGAAATGAAGTAGTATCAGTACAGTGGTATTCCGATTCTAACGCGTTCGTGATACTAAGGTTGACGTGTTTATTAAAAGGTTATAGAACGCTAGCAAGCAAAAGTGTAACCAGTATAATATTAGGTACGAAAGATAGTAACGATTACGAACTGGAAAAGAGTTGGTATTGAAAAGCAAAAGCTATAACGTTAGAAGCTATGATGAGAATCTGTGTAATAAACTTGAAGGGAATTTTGGAATGGTCACTTAACATGGATTGAGTTTCTTACAATGATAGATGATATGTCAGTATCGAGATGTCGCCTTATGAGATCTTTGAGGGAGACAATGCTGATCTCCCTTGTGTTAGAATGAAGTTGAAAAGTGCAAGATGCTTAGACCAACAGTGGTCCAAAGGACCAAGGATATAATACATCTAATCAGAGGACGGCTGGTAGTAGCCCAAGATGGGCATAAGAAGTATGCTGATTTGACAACGAAAGGACAAAGAGTATGAAGTAGGGAACCTAGTATTGTTAAAGGTATTCCCTCGGAGATGATTAATGAGGTTCGGAAAGAAAGGAAAGCTAAGTCCACGATTTGTTGGACCCTTGGATATATTAAGATGTATTGGGAAGTTATCAAATAAACTAGCCCTACCCCGAACCTGCAGCAAGTTCATAACGTGTTCCACGTATCAATGTTAAGGAAGTGTAATCCGGATGCCAGACAAATAGGGGCATATGAGCGCATAGACATGCAACCAGACGTAACCTATATGGAGCACCCAGGAAGGGTTATAGATCGAAAAGGAACAAGTGCTTAGGAGAAGGGTTATCAAACTAGTCAGAGTTTGGTGGTAGAAACACAATGTGGGAAAATTGACTTGAGAGTTAGAAAGTGCAATGCTAAGAAAGTATCCCTATTCATTTTCTATCTGATTCCGGGACGAAATCCTTTTAAGAAGGGGAGACTGTAATAACCCCAATTTTTGGACTTTTTGAAATACTGATGAACAGTAACTTTTTGCTGATGATGCTGATTAAGGAAAATTATCAGACCACATTATATAGGAGTACTGTTATGGAAATTCTAAGATCGTATTAGTATTCCATAAAGTAAATGAGTGTATGTAAAGGTCGTTGGAATTCGAATCCGGACACTTTGATTTTTCTCCAAAAATCCACCAGATACTGAAAGAATTCAGTATAAGGTAATATAATTAAAAGGATTTTTAATTAAGGATTATAAGAGAGGATCATTAAAGGATTATAAAATATTAGGAAAGATTTAGGGAAGCTAAAATAATGAGATCCCGGATATGATCCCTCAAACGGATAATGAGAACGAAAGTTAAGCGAACCGTAAAACAAATACGCAACCAAGAGATAAGGTTGTACAAGAATCCAAGGTATTATGACATCATCAAACCACAAGACAAAGACATGTGGCAAATAGATGACACAAGCAGGATGACATAAGCATGACAAGGGGTTTTGTTTTGTTGGTTGATTTTGTGCCATGTAAAATTTACCATGGTAAAAAGTTAAAACAATTTCCAAGACAAAAAGGAGAATCACTTTTTTTTGTTGAGAATTCGTAGTAACCAAGCAAATATCATAAAACACAAAAATTTGAAGTTGACTTTTGCTTCCAAGAACAAAAGCTCTCGGCCAAAATAATACCAACAACTTCAAACTGCAATATCTCCTTCAATACTCACTCAAATGTTGTGTTATATAGCTCGTTGGAAAGGTATTGAGATGGCCTACAACTCTTGTTCAAAATTCTCATCCAAATAAGCATGGTAAGACCCTCAGTTTTACAGTTCTTTCAATTGGGCTTTTAGAAACTTTAAAAACTAACTTTGTGTTCTTCATTTCTTTGGAAAGATTAAGCTTGTAGGATGTTAGATTAAGGCTCCCTAAGGCTTCCTAGAAACTTAACACCTACCAAGGAAGGTATAAAATTCAAACCCTAGACTTTACTTAATTTATTAGTAAGTTTAATGGTTGGTTTATTGAAATAAGAAGGATGGACTGTGATTATTAGTAGTTTGATTTGATTTGGAAGTATTTTGGTAATTGAAGCTTGATTATAGTTCATAGGTCTTGATTGTGGTTGTTTGAGTTGAAAAACTTGGAGGTTATGGACTGATGTGGTATGGTTTAGGTTAAGTTTTGTTGTATTGATGGTTATGAGTTGGTTGGTGGTTAATTGGAGTGGTATAAACATTGGTAATCGCGTAAATATAGCCGTCATAATACCCGTTTCATTCAACTTCTTGTACTTAGTATTCGGGACAGAAAGCTCACTGAACAATCTGTAACCTTGAAATGTTTAGCTAGATCATGTCGTAAGCTTTGTTTTGGTATGTGGTTCGCTTAGATCCGATTTACGGTTTAGGAGAAACGACTGTTTTAAGTTACAGTATTTTGCGAACGAACGGCTACCCCTCGCTTAACTTTGAAACCTTGTTTAAGGCCCTTAAAAGACTAATTGGATTACTAAACAATTATTTAAGATTAATTGGTCAGTTTTTAAAGTTCTCGCGAAAGTGTCGCCTTAAAAGTCGTAATGGTTAATTTATTAAAATTGGTGGAGCCGAGGGTACGCAAGCGATTAACGCAAATCGTTAAGCGTGTAAGTGACCGTAAGCGACCGTTAGGGTATGAGTGAGTTTTCACTAGTTTCTTAAGCGACCGTGGTCTAATTCCGGATTATGTTGTTGTTCATAGGTTATCGGATCCACTCTAAGTAAAATCTCAGTAAAATCCGTCGAGTGCTACATTTTACACTAAGTAAAATCTACTAAGGTGTGTTGTTAATGAAATCATCAAGTTCATAACATCTTCCCAACATAGACCGTTGTCTAATTCCGGATTATGTTGTTGTTCATAGTTCACCGAACCCACTCTAAGCTTAAGTCTACCCGGAACACTCAGGCAAGTATTCTACCCGTTATACTGTTGTTGTGATGTAAATATATCGATGCATTATCTTGAGATAAGTGCATGGTTGTTATTAGAAAATCTTGCGATATATTGGATATGTTGATATGATATATATATGCATGTTGTGAAATCTTTATATTTTATTATCAATTCAAATGCTTATAAACTGCATAACGTATACCCTTAGTATAGGGGACCAGAGTTGAGAATTTTTCTAAAGCGGGAGGCGATGTTCCCGAGTATATTATATATATATATAGTTTTCAAAACTATTAAACGAATAACGTTTATTCGATAGTTTTATAATATAAATGAATATTATTTTGAATATTCATTCGAGGACTTATGACTTCACTTATTTAATTTAATGAATATTATTTTGAATATTCATTCGAGGACTTATGACTCTGCTTATTTTATTAAATAACATTTTTTACTTTATTAAAGAATAATGTTTCGATATTTACCAAGTATTCGGAAAAATATTGATACGATCAAATCATTCAATATTTTTGGAAAGTTAGAGCGGATCCCAAAACTCATTTTCAAATTTAAGATCATCCTTTCGAAGGAGATTTAAATACTCGCTTACAAATCTGAGGGATCTGGCTCCGTGATGTATTTTTATATTCGCAACAAGGTTGCTATTTTGATAAAAGAGTTTTTGATTACTTACCCAACACTCGGAAGTAAAATTCTTGGAATAAGTTAATCCATTAACAGGAATCGCCAGGGAAATATCGGTGAGTTTTCCTTTCCAACTAGATACGACTTCTTGGTGGAGCCGTATCAACAAGTTTCTACTTGGGGATAGGGGGGACGAGCTTTACGTTTCAGAGTCATGGATTTCATCTAAACTAGGAGTGGCATAAGTGGTCGAGTGGTACCGGCCCAGCCTTATTATATTGGCCCAAATGGCCTGGAAGTTCCGCTAAGATGGTCCATTCCTTAGGAATCCAGTGTTCGGTTGACAAGTAAATCCGATTGTTCTCCTCTATATGTGGAAAATGGTGGGGTTGCACTACTGCGACTGATCATCGTGAGTGGTCTTCCTGGAACGGCAAACTCACGTAATGAATTCATCATCCAGTTGGATATTTCTACAACACTACCCAGAGCACTTCGATAGAAAGGCTACGGTTGGGCAATTGTTGAGTGTTGGCAGGGTCGAGTTTTAAAAATGATGTTGTCATCAAATGAAGTATCTTGTAACTTCATTTCATTTTGATGATATTTCAAAGATTGATTCTATACAAGTTTTGTCTCAGTAACTTCATCTATGGGATGAACTATTTATACCTTGAACGGTGGTAGTTCAAGTAGTATTCGAAAAAGATATAAGTATATTGGAGTATCTTGTAACTTCATCTTTCAACTTATATCTAGTTGATGAATATCTTATGCATGACAAAGATTTTCAGAAAAACATTGAGACAAGGTTAGATATATGAGATCACCTTGCAATGATATTTTTATATAGTTATAAACTGGAACTCTTTGTATATTATACATGTCAGAGGATTTCAAATATTTTGAAAAGTATATATATATATATATATATACTGAATATTTTGTGACTTCGTCGCATTAAGATATCAAACTTGGTTCATTTCTTCTTGACCAAGACTTTCATGAGCACTATGAGAATGCTCATATATTGTTAATTATTATACATATTATTTCGGTGGGCTTGTTGCTCACCCTTACTTTCTTCTTTCATCACAGAACAAAAGATAGACAAGATGAACAGGACCAAGCTCCCAATCCGCAAGCGGACAGGAAATGTTCCTGTAGTTTCCTGTAGGCAGTTGATGCCGCAGTAGCTGAGGTAGGAACTACCGATAGGCTAGGTTTTCAACTATTGATGTACAAGACTTATGTATATTATAAATTGTAAAAATGGCAAAGAAATGTAAATTTATTCAGAAACCGTTTTTAAGGTGTAATGACTTATAACTGTGGAATAAAATGACTTTTGTTATTTTGGTATTCATCTCTGGGACTATAACTTGTGGTGTGTGTGTATATTGTGTGGTCACAGTACGCAGTAGTTGGTTGTTTAATTAGATTGAGTGTTATTAAGGGAAATGGAACTCGTGACAACCCGGATCCCCGACCCCGGATTTGGGGGTGTTAAAGTTGGACCTTGGGATGTAGTATCTTGAATAACCGTTCTACAACTCTTTGCAATATGCCCAACTTTCCCACAATCGTGAAACGTAAATCCTGGATTTTCCAGATTGTATTCCGATGCATAATGACCCTTATGACCACATTTAAAACATTGAATATTCTTTTTGCATGAACCACCGTTCTTCTGTCACAGAATTTGCAATCCGCTGTTGACTTGACTGACTGAGCTGGAGTAGAAGCAACTGAGATAGTATCAGGCCTAGTCTAGGAGAAACTCTGTCCCCTGAATCTTTCACTCCTGTTTCGGCCAAATCGATTCTGAAATTTGTGATTGGATTCTCCTTAACCCGCCTTGTCTATAACACTCTCATACTTCCTTTTCTTATCACTCTCTTCCTCAACAACCAACTTTTGGTCCCTTTCCATTACTAGGGCGGCCTGAACTACTGAAAAGTATGTCTTGAGTTGCAATGCCACAACTCCTCCACGAATTTTAGGCTTCAATTTTTGTTGAAACCTTCTTGCCTTCTGAGTCTTCGTGCTTACATACTCAGGAACTAATCGGGCCAATTTTGTAAACTTGGCCTCATACTCCAACACACTTCTTTCACCTTGTTTCAGTTCTAGAAACTCGACTTCCAACTGATTCTTTAGACAATCGGGAAAGTACTTCTCCAAGAATAATTTTGTAAATCTCATTCATGAAACATGGCCTTCTCCTTCCAATGCACGAATGGATTCCCACCAATGGTTTACTTCATTCTTAAGAAAGTAGCTCGCATAATCGGTCTTAAGATCATCACTTACTTGCGTGAGGGTAAATGCCTTTTCCATTTCCTTAATCCAATTTCTGGCAACAACAGGATCCACTTCGCCCTTGAACTCTGGGGGCTTAACAGACTGAAAGATTTAAAACTAGTAGTTTGGTTTAGCTCTTCTTGTTGATGTTGTTGCTGCTGAATCTGTTGGATTAACTACAACTGTTGTCGCTGTTGCTGGCGCAACAAGTCTATAATTTCGTTTATAACTGGACCCTCCGCCAAACTACTATTATTTTCTTTAGGCTGGGTAGATTTCTTGGGTGGCATTTTCCTGAAATATAACAGGGAATTTATTCAAAAACATAACGAGAATGTATAACAAAAATATAACCATTCACGGTGCACCTGTGTCAGGATAAATGTTGCCCAATCAAAGCAGCCATGTCTTTATTCTTAGGATCTGTTTATAAAAGATATCTAGATTAGCAACACTAGCAACAATAGCAACGGTAATAGTTGCAGAATCAACAACACCGTAGAAAACTGAAATATAAAGGTACTAAACATTATAGCATGCCCTCTCAATATAACAACAACTGAGCAACCTTCCAGCACCATTAAAATACAATATTAACAAATTCCATATACCGCAGAGCTAGACGGGCTATACTAGGCACCACCCAAAAAGGGTAACTGGTAAGTCAAGTTGAACTTAAGAATGACAGACTTGGCTAACGCACTAGTCTCAGTTTCAATCAACCATCCCTCCCAAGGCGACTTCTTATCTCTTACAATTGACCCATCTTCTACGGAGTTAACTTTTCTAAAGCTTGCAACCTTCAATATTGAATCATGAATCCTCTCTACTATTTTCATTTCTGAAGTAGCAACCCAATGTAAAACTTCTATTCCTTTAGACAGTCAACTCTTGTTTACTTTCAATAACCAGGACTATTTAATTACAAAAGCTACTGACAATTCATTGCCTCGGGACTTCAAATAAAATTTCAAAGTCAAGGAATTAATGATACAAGGAGGACAAGAGAAGAAGACATAGGTATGACTGAGAGCAACCATACAAGTACATAAGATGGCTAGTCTTAGTACCGCATAACTCACAACACATACATCGGTGGCGTTCCACCAGACCCTTTTGTCACACAGACAAATAGTTAAATCATATGCACTATTTGCCCCAATCAACCGAAAGAATCACTGAGGAAGAAACAATGTTTAGATAGAAAATTCATAAATAGGAAGGGAAAATCTGATGTATAATGAGATCAATAGAACCCTAAGCTGCTTACTTCGCGCTCTTAACCTTCTCACAGGAAAAATAAGCAACTTATGGTATAGTAAACAATTACTCTGGAAACAAAATACATCTCAAGAAAGAAGTATAAGGATTCAAAGATACAAACCACAGTTCTGATCCATATACTTCACGAAACCTGGATGTCATAGCAGCCACCAACTATTATTATACTATACGAACTCACCGAGGTCACACACTTGGTCCAGTAACATTCCTTGACATAGAAAATGTGATATTTAGAAATAATGTTGGCGTCTCTTCAGCTGACACATCAAAGGCCCGCTCAAACACTGAACTCTCGCGATCAGACTCGTTTTCTCGAGAGGGATATCTAAACCTCTATCGGCATTGCCAACGATACATATATACGAAGGAGAACTATTAAAAGCTAGGGCAGTTCCATCCAATCCTCAACAGGCATCAGGGTTTTACCTTAGAAACCCTCGACTAAACTCTGAGACTCGCTCATCTGATTGAGTTGCTGACTTACACCTTTATGTAACCTCTTCTACACTCTTTTGACTGTATTCCTAACCTAAATCAGGAACTCAAACCTGTAGCTCTGATACCCACTGTGACAACCTCAACCCCGGGGTCAGGAGTTGACGTCACCAATATTAATAATAATAAACATAATATAATCCAAAACATTAATAATACAGAATCATGACCCCTTTACCAAGACCTTTTCTGGGTTTAAGTATGATTTAGGTTACAACTATTACAAAACCGAATTACAACAAACCATCCTGACACAACTATCTTAATATAGCAACTCCTCAACAGACCATCCTTGGTCCAACACAACTACCTCAGAGGAGCTTGGTACGAATGGAACTGGAACTCTGCCCTGACTAAGATGAAAGAATCTTCTAAGCATCTACAATATATATATACATAATCTTCTGCAAGGGTGAGCAATCAATTGCTCAGCAGTACCACTATATGCATAACAAGTAAAACGATTTAAAGTGAAGCAGTTATAGGAACAAAATTCATAACTTGTTAGAAAGCAAGTAAAACATGTATAACTGGATATTCAAAACTAGCATGCTCTATAAAATAAAATCAATAGTCGTGTGCTGTGTATAAATACCAGATTTCAATTTTAGCATGCTATTTCCATTTTCAAATCATTCGTTCCCTTACAGGAACCAAAAAACCATCTGTCACGTTACGGGGACTACAAAATCGTTTGTTCCATTACTAGAACCACAATCACTTGTTCCGTTACTGGAACCTCAATCACTTGTTCCGTAACTGGAACCACAAAACCACAATCAGATATGTATTGGATGTTATCTAGGGACGGCTGAACAGGCCTCCACAAAAATTATCTAGGATAGTTGGCCGGACTATTATACAAAATGTCTAGGAAAGCTGATCGGGATTTCACAGAAAATAACTGGATCCGCAGAGACTAGCTAGGTCTCTAATTAACTATGCTGGACTAATCGGTTATGTAATGCACGCAACCGAATTAGCCACTTACATAACGTTATCCAATATTTGATTTTTTTTATCCAGTTTCAAAATCACTTTTACCTATCTCTTGTTAAAATCAATTCTGTCACAACACACTATTCAAAACCTCTTCTCCATTTTTAATCACATTTTAGAGATGGGTACTTTCAGAAGTTACTTCTCCCCAAAACATATATTTAACAACATTTTCAATCACAAGGGATACGTAACTTAAAATGTTCCTGTTCCTGTTCGAAAGTAAAACAATATTTCATTCATATATACTGAACCATCATATTATGGTCAGGGATACTTGCCTTGCAGAGCTTTACAACTATTTCTGATTGACCTTGAACCGATTTGGATGCTTGGCTTTAACACCTAACTATTAGACTATTCTGGATCTGACCTCAACGCTCAGGTCCTTCACTTGGAACCTTGCTAAGCTTGTCGACTGATCACTAGGGTAGCTTTAGTCCAACATCAATTCTCGAATCCTTCTACTAGCACCTACAGAGTCGAACTACCCTATGTTAGACACCAAATTATGCTTGACATATCCTCGCTAACAAATCTACCCATTCTATATCCAATCCCGACTCATAATTATACAGATTATAATAACATACGCAACAATTAGGGTTCACGTTCTAGGAATCGGTTCGGTGTTCATTTTCAGAGAATACGTATAATCGTCATTTTATGAAATTAGGGTTATTGGTTTTGGCAAAATATTTCATCACATCGTACAATCAAGTTTCGTATAAAATACATATGTATTTATATAGTCGTTTGACATCCCGAAAATCACTGGATACGCTCCCGTATTTCCTGTAGTTCGATTTCCCGGAAATCGGACAGCGTCTCCTTTGTTTATCGGACTACCTATCGAAGTAATTCGACTGTCCCAATTCACAACAATACCAATCAACATTTACAATCACAATCCCAATAATCTCGAATAATATTTAACTACCATTTCACTTTGAGCTTCTAAATAAAATTTATACGTTTATTATTTATTTACATTAGGACTCAGAACCGCGTCATCACAGTCCATCGTCGGCTCGCCGAGGCTCATAGCCGATGGCGGCAAAATTTATTGTACCCGATTTTTCGGTTTCCAAATAAATTCCAACGATTAATTATTTTTCGCATAAAAATTATATTTATATCACGAATATTCACTCAAGTAATTTCATGCATAAAAATAAAATAAAAACCCAATCAATAATTATGGGACTAATTAGCACAGCAATCGACTCACACCAATACAGCACAAACTGCGCCTCACGCGCTAACACACAGCCACGCAGATTGAAACAAACGCACCCTTAAGCACATACATATACATAGGATATATATACATACAAAACGGAAATAACAAGGACAACCAATGGCCGAAAAAAGCGGCGATGTCGGCCGAGAAATAAGAATTCGGCGACGGGAATCACCACGAACATGGAAGAGAAAGGGAAAAAGAAATTGAGAGGAAGAAAATAGAGGATGACAGGGAGTTTAAATGAATAACCGGGAGAGGGCGAGACGTGCGTGAGAGATTTGAAGAGAAGGGGATGGAGCCGCCGGGGAAGAATATAACAGGCGGTAAGCACGGTTGTGTTTATCTCTCCTCCTTATTTGTTTTTTATATATATAAGAATTATGACTGCAATTTCTTCTGCTGCCACACAAAATTGCCAAAATGATACGTGTCCCTTTTTTTTATAAAAACTGGACACGTGCCCTGATATCCCTGTAAACCGAATTCTGATTCGTTCTTTCAATTTAAACGAACCAAGTTGGCCATAAAATAAACTCGGAAAATTATTAAAACAGTCTTAAAATTTCCTAAACATCCCGAAACTAATAAAATAAAATTTTCATAATTTTTAAAGCATCTTTGAAACAGACGACATACCCGCAATTCGAAATTAAGGGACCGAGGTGCACATAAAATAATTTTAGAAAATTACGAGAATAGTCTTAAAATGTTAGAAATATCCCGAAGTAAATAAAAACATAAGTTTCCTAATTTTAAAACAGTTTTCGAAATACAATTTATACCCGCTTTTATCAATTAAATGAATCGACGCGCGGGTGAAATTATTCAAAAAAATTCCAAAATAATTTTAAAATTCTCAGAATAATCCAAACTTAATAAAATACGAGTTTCATAATTTTTGAGACACTTTTGAATTTAATACTGAATTTACACTTAAATGCAACCAGAAAATTATTTCGGAATAAATAATTAATAAAATATTGATTTTTAAATTTTATAAATTCCCGAAAATAATTATTGTAATTATAAAATCATAAAAATAATTTTAGAGACCATCCAAATATTTATGAAAATAAATCTGCCATAAAACCACTTTTAAAAGTGAAAACAATTCAGTACAACTCAACATCAAATATGCGAACAACCCGGTACACCATAAATCACACATAGATAATAATAATAATAATAAGACTACACATAGCTGATAGAAGCTATACATATATTTTATTTATTTAATTATTCAATAATTACATATTTAAATAATACTAAAGATATTCGAGTCCTTATAGTTTGTGAGAGCAAGGGTAAAGGGCTGGTAGCTGAAAATGAAGAACAGTTGAGCCAAGAAGACATGGACGACATAGATGAGCATCTTGCTTTTCTATCCAGGAGATTTACCAAGCTCAAATTTAAGAAGAATTTAGGAGCAGCTAAGTCAAACATAAACATGGTTGATAAGTCTAAATTCAAGTGTTTCAAATGTGGCTTGGCAGGTCATTTTGCTAGTGAGTGCAGAAAGCCTGATTCTGGTAAAAAGAAGTTTGAGCTTGTTGATTATAAGCATAAATACTTTGAGTTGCTCAAGCAAAAGGAAAAGGGCTTTCATTATACAAGAAAATGATTGGGCTGCAGATGGATTGGAAGAGGATGAAGATACAAACTATGTCAACCTAGCCCTAATGGCCAAATCAAATGAAACAGAGACAAGTTCATCAAGCAATCAGGTAATCACAACTAACCTAGCTCATTTATCTAAAGCTGAGTGTAATGATTCCATAATGACATGTCTACTGAATTATATCATATGCGTGTTACACTCAAGTTTCTCACTAAAGAAAATAATAAAATTAAAGAGAACAATGTGTTTTTAAATGAAAGAAACAATGTGCTGGAGACTCAATTTGTTGAGTTTGAGAAATTGAAAATTGAATGCAAGATTGCTAAGGATGAACTAACTGAATCCTTAAAAAAATAGGAGATTTTAAGAAAGCAACTTGAACGAGAACAGGAAGTAATTAAGGCATGGAAATCATCTAGAGATGTCCATGCTCAAATTACTAACTTCAAGGTATAGAATCATTTTGTGATACAGCCTGAAAAAAGAAAAAGGAGAAGCTCGATTCCAATCTGGTTGAAGGACTTTCAACGGATGTGGTTTCGACGGATGATGAAAATTATCCGTCGAATAATCAAAAAGATTATCCGTTGAAAGACAATGAGCCACTTCCGTTGAATGTAAGTAAGCCAGTTAGCAAAACTAAGCTAACTAAGTTAAATGATAACTATGGATCAGTTTCTAAAAACTTTGTTCCAGGAGAATCAAGTCAAGTGAGAAAAGAAAAGAGAGTCAATGTTGGTAATCTGTCTATCAATCAATTGAATGACATATTAGAAAAGATTGTGGTTAAAACAGAATCAAAAAGGAAAAATAATAGAAATGGGAAGGTAGGAATTAACAAACATAACAACTACACACCTGATAAATATGCACCAAGAAAAATATGTGTTAAGTGTGGTAGTGTTAATCATTTGTCTGTTAATTACAAACCTGCTAAGCCTGCACCCATGTCTGCACCTCCCTCTTTTCCAAATATGACTAACATGCCAGCCATGCCTATGAATGCTTTGCCTGCACTGAACATGAATGCACAATATTCTATATGCCTTTTTCACCTAATCTTTATTATGGTGCATTTAGTATGCCTCAAATGCCATTTAGCATGCATTACTGGAATAACATGGTTGTACATAGCATGCCCTTTTCTGTTAATCAAAATGTGCATGACAATTCTGCTTCAGTGAATGGTTTCAAAGGTCCAACTCAAATGACTAAGGATGAATCTGAAATACCCAAGTCAAATGAGGTCAAACCTAAGAAACCAAAGAAAAAGGTTAACAAGGCAGGACCCAAGGAAACTTGGGTACCAAAATCAACTTGATTTTATTTTGATGTGTGTAGGGAAACAGAAAGAATCTTTGGTATCTGGATAGTGGTTGCCCAAGGCACATGGCTGGAGATTCTACCATGCTCACTAGTTTTAGAGAAAGAGCTGGCCCAAGTATTACTTTTGGAGATGACAACAAGGGTTATACTGTGGGATATGGCTTGATTTCAAAAGATAATGTCATCATTGAGGAAGTTGCCCTAATGGATGGTCTCAAGCATAATTTGTTGAGTATCAGCCAACTTTGTGATAGGGGCAACTCAGTTGTTTTCAATTCTGAAGCATGTGTTGTGACCAACAAGAAGAGCAACAAAGTGGTTCACACTGTATTGAGAAAAGGAAATTTGTACTTAGATGATTTCAACTCATCAAATGCAGAATCTGTAAATTATGTTCTCAGTAAAGCAAGTCAAGATGAAAGTTGGCTATAGCACAAGAAGCTGGCCCATCTAAACTTCAAGACCATGAATGAGCTAGTCAAGAAAGACTTGGTTAGAGGTATTCCTCAAGTGGAGTTTTCAAAGGATGTATTGTGTGATGCCTTCCAGAAAGGAAAGCAGATTAAAGCATCATTCAGAAAGAAGCTTGATTCAACTATTGAAGAACCTTTAAAATTATTGCACATGGATTTGTTTGGACCAGTCAATGTGTTGTCCATCTCAAAGAAAAGATATTGCCTAGTTATTGTAGATGATTTCTCAAAGTTCTATTGGACATATTTTCTAAAATCCAAAGATGAAGCTAGTAAAATCATCATCAATCACATAAGGCAAGTCAACAATCATCCTGATTTCAAAGTAAGAAGAATCATGAGTGACAATGAAACTGAGTTCAAGAATTCTGTGATTAGATTATTTTATGAAGAAAATGGGATCATGCATGAGTTTTATGCAGCTAGAACTCCACAACAAAATGGAGTGGTAAAAAGAAATAACAAGTCTCTTATTGAAGCTGCAAGAACAATGCTAGAAGAATCAAAGTTACCAACATATTTTTGGGCTGAAGCTGTAAATACTGCATGCTACACTCAGAATATTTCTTTGGTTAATCAAGCCAAATGTATGACACCCTAACAGTTGTTCAAGAATAGGAAGCCAACATTAAACTTTTTACATGCCTTTGGCTGTAAATGTTATATCTTAAGGAATCAAACTGATCAACATGGAAAGTTTGATGCCAAAGCAGATGAAGGATTTTTTGTTGGATATGCTGTTGGAAAAGCATATAGAGTCTACAATCTAAGGACCAACATTGTTATGGAATCTATATATATTGTGTTTGATGACAAAATGATTGAAGGACTGCAAGATGGAGATTTCCATGAAAGCCTCAAATTTGATAATGTTGAGATAGTTTGTGATGACAGTGATAATGAAAGTGATCAAGAATCAATGTTTAAGGAAAATGCAGAAAAATCTACAACTAATGAAGCACATAATTCAACATCTGTCGAAATACCAAGTGCATCATCCGTCGAGAGGCAATGAATAATATGCGTTGAAAGCCAAATAAGATCACAATCAGAAAGAACTCCTTCTTTTATTCAAAGATCCACAAACTTAGGGGGAGTTTCTTCCAATCAAAACTCAGTCACACATCAAGACAATGATAAGGTCTCTTCATCTAGAGCTAATATACCACAACATAGAAAATGGACTAGAGATCACCCTTTTGAGCTAATTATTGGTGATGCCTCTTCTAGAGTTTAAACAAGAAAAATAACTCAAGAAGAATTTCTGTATAGAAGCTTTTTGTCAAAGGAAGAACCAAAGAAGGCAGAAGAAGCTCTGTTGGATCCTGATTGGGTTCTAGTTATGCGGGAGGACTTGAATCAATTTGAAAGGAATAAGGTATGGAAGCTGGTACCCAAGCCTAAAGGAAAGAATCCAATTGACACCAAGTGAGTATTCAGAAACAAGATGGATGAAAATGGCATAGTTGTCAGGAACAAAACTAGATTGGTTAACCAAGGGCTACTATCAACAAGAAGGAATAGATTTGGATGAAACTTTTGCTCCTGTTGCAAGACTTGAAGCCATCAAAATTTTCTTAGCCTATGTTGCCCATGCCAATTTTAAAGTCTATCAAATGGATGTGAAAAGTGCCTTTCTGAATGGAGATTTGGAGGAGGAAGTCTATGTCAGTCAGCCTCCTGATTTTAAAGATCCAATTTTTCCAGAATATGTCTCCTATCTTTTGAAAGCCCTTTATGGATTGAAGCAAGCACCTAGAGCCTTGGATGATACTTTGTTAAAGTTTCTCTTAGAAAATTACTTCACAAGAAGTACTGTTGACAAAAATTTATTCTTTAGAAATGTTAATGGCTCTAGTATACTTGTTCAAATCTATGTAGATGATATTATATTTTGCTCTACAGATGAAACACTTTGTAAAAAGTTTTCCAAATTGATGTAAAGTAAGAGCATGATGGGAGAACTAACTTACTTTCTTGGTTTACAAGTTAAGCAAGTTAGAGATGGAATATTCATTAGTCAAACCAAATATATTTATGATCTTTCAAAGAAGTTTGATTTAATGGATTGCACGTTGATAAGTGGCATTTTATACCACTTAGAGCGTCTTATAACGGCTTGAATTGATGTCTTGAACTCGAGTATTTTGTGTATTTAACGCGTTTTCGAGTGTTTTTGCATTTCAGGGTATAACTTGCTTAGATAGGAGGATTTCATCAAAATAAGCCTTAGGAAGTTCTTGGAATTAGTCTCGGGGAGTTGTGCGAAGAATTCAGCAAAATCAGAAGCAAAAATTGGATTTTTCCAGAAGGCTTGCAGGCGCCCGCCTGAAAGGAGCAGGCAATTGCCTGGTAGCAGGCGCCCGCCTGGAAGAAGGAGGCGTCCACTACCAGGGCTTCTGTTGGCGTTGGTTCATCTTATGGACTCTTATATAAACCTATTGGAAGACATTTTCAGCAACAAGCAACAAGGAGAGAAGATCAAGAAGACCGTTTTAGAACGCAACAACAAAGAAGAGGAAGCATATGTTTATCTTGTGATTCTTTTAATTCGTTGTAATAGTGGATGCTAGTTTTCTATACTCTTTGAACCTTAATACTCTTGTGACGTACTCTATTTTTATTAAGTATTTTTATTAGTTTATATCATTGTGTTATTATCATGTTTTAATATGAACCCATGGTGACGATGAGTTCTATTATGGGCTAATCGTGATCATGGGGTCATAGCGGATTTACTATGGATTTCTTTAGTCAATTGCTTAATATCTTGATATGTGGTGATTGTATGACATCTAGCATATATTGTGCTTATTCGTCTTATATGCGTCGCGAACATATAAGATAGATTGTTAATCTCTTATGAAGCGACAGTGAATCTTGAGATTTAGAACTTGCCATACTAGCATAGGTTCATGTATTGTATGCATGATTAGTGGGTAACTCTAACCGTTTTACTTGCCCTGTGTAATCATAATGAATAACTTGCGCTTAAATCGTTATGTTGTCAAATTCTGTAGACATATAGGGTCTCAACATAATTGATCCATATTCAAATTCTATCTTAATTGTGGATAATTGGTAGAATGGTATTCGTACATCGAAAGTTGGCATTTATCAGTTTTGTGTTGTTCGATTAATATCATCACCATTACATGCTAAGGGTAATAACAATAACTATTGAATAAAGTAGTAATGAAGTTATGATCTCATGTGTGTTTAATATTGATAATTTAAGTGTTTAATTCTCATAGTTAATATTAGTTAATCAACCTTAATTGTTATTGTCTTGACATTGAAGAGTAATCATACATTGGTGAGTAAGTGTTAATTAAATATAATTAATCAGAGTCTCTGTGGGAATGAACTAGAAATCATTCTATATTACTTGCGAACGTGTATACTTGCAGTGATTTATTTAGCGCATGCTTTGTGCCTAACAAGTTTTTGGCCCCGCTGCCGGGGACTTGGTGTTAATTTTTTTAGTTTATGTACTTGCCATCAGTGGTCATTAGGATTCATTGATTAAGACTTGTTACTTACTGCTTCTGGTTGTGTTTCAGGTACTCTAGCGAGCATTTATGCAAACATGTTCTCGCACCCGCAAGAGAAATCTAGATACGGCTGAGGAGACAGATACAGCTCTTGACTTTCCGGAGAAGATAGTTTTTGAAGATTCGGATAAAGAGAGTGAAAAGAAAGAACCTATAATAATGGGTGATCATATAGTTCAAGCTGATCCAGCTCTTATGGACTTTTCTCGGCCTAAAATTGATGACATTCAGTCAAGCATCATTCATTCGGCTATTCAGGCCAATACTTTTGAAATCAAGCCGGGACACTATTCAGATGGTGCAGAATTCTATTTCTTTCGGAGGTGCTGCGACTGAAGATCCCAACATGCATATCAGGAATTTTGTCAAGATCTGCAGTACTTTCAAATATACCGGTCTTACTGATGAGGCTATCAAGCTGAGGCTTTTCCCATTCTCTTGAGGGACAAAGCTAGGGACTGGTTACATTCTTTACCAGCTGGGTCCATCACTACTTGGGAAGATCTCGCACAAAAGTTTCTGGTGAAGTTCTATCCAATGGCCAAGACTGCAGCTATGAGGAGTGCTCTTACTCAGTTTACGCAGCAACAAGGAGAATCTATGTGCGAAGCTTGGGAGCGCTACAAGGAGATATTAAGAAAGTGTCCACATCATGGTATGCCTGACTGAATGGTGATCACTGGTTTCTACAATAGTTTGGGGGCCCAATCTCGGCCCATGCTTGATGCAGCTTCTAGAGGCGCTTTGTGGGCCAAAAGCTATACTGAGGCTTATAATCTCATTGAAACTATGGATGCAAACGAATATCAAAACCCAACTCAAAGGATGATGTCTGGGAAGGTAGCAGGTATTCTGGAAGTTGATGCAGCTATCGCTATTACAGCGCAGCTTCAAGCACTGTCTATGAAGGTCGATTCTTTAGCCAACTATGGAGTAAATCAAATAGCTATTGTCTGTGAACTTTGTGTAGGCTCTCATGCTACGGATCAGTGTTCTCTTGTTAATGAATCTGTTCAGTATCTGAACAATTATTAGCGACCGCAGCAGCCTGTGCCAGCTACTTATCATCCTAATAACAGAAATCATCCCAATTTCAGCTGGAGCAATAATCAGAATATCGTTTAGCAACCATATCAGCAAGCTACAAGTAAACATTTTAATCCACCTGGATTCCAGCAACCTCAGCAATATGCTCAAAGGAAATCATATCCTCAACAAGGAGGTGTTGCTCCACCTTCTAGTGTTGATTTCGAGGAGTTAACGTTGTTATGCAAAAGTCAAGCTGTTTCTATCAAGACCTTGGAAAATCAAATTGGACAAATAGCCAATGCCATGCTCAATCGTCAGCCTGGCACACTTCCCAACGATACTGAAGTGCCAGGCAGGAAGCTAAAGAGCAAGTCAAAGCTGTCACCTTAAGGTCTGGAAAAGTTGTTGATGCTGAAAAAGTGAAAGATAGAGAAGTTGAAGGTGTGGATGAAGAAGAAAAGCAAAATGAGAAAGAGGGTGAACCAAGGAAGACTACTGTTGAACACACTCTGCCTGAGGGTAATACAGGGGAGAAACAGCTCTATCCGCCACCATCTTTTCCTAAGCGATTGCAAAAGCAAAAGCTGGACAAATAATTTGGTAAGTTTCTGGAGGTGTTCAAGAAACTTCACATCAACATACCTTTCGTTGTGGCTCTGGAGAAAATGCCTAGTTATGCGAAATTCATGAAAGGTATTCTTTCAAGGAATGTGAAACTGGGTGATCTTGATACCGTTGCTCTGACGGAAGAGTGCAGTGCCATGCTGCAGCAAAAGTTACATCCAAAGCTTAAGGATCCAGGTAGCTTCACCATTCCTTGCACCATTGGCAAGTTGTCATTCGACAAGTGCCTTTGCGATTTAGGAGCAAGCATCAATCTGATGTCATTGTCTATCTTCAAAAAGCTGAATTTGCCTGATCCGAAGCCCACTTACATGTCTCTACAGTTGGCCGATCGTTCTATTACATACCCACGAGGCATCGTGGAGGACGTGCTAGTAAAGGTTGACAAGCTCATCTTTCCTGCATGTAACACCCCCAAATCCGGGGTCGGAGATCCGGGTTGTCACGAGTTCCATTTCCCTTAAAAACACCCAATCTTAATAAATAATCAACTACTCTGTACTGTGACCCCACCATTAAACACACACACCACAAGTTATAGCCTCAGAGATGAATATCCAAAAATAATCACAAGTCGTTTTATTCCACAATTATATGCCAATACACCTTAAACAAGTTTCTGAATAAATTTACATTTCTTTGCCATTATTACAATTCATAAATATACATAATCTGATACATCAAAAGTTGAAAGCCTAGCCTATTGGTAGTTCCTACCTCAGCTACAGCGACATCAACGCCTATAGGAAACTGCGGAACGTTTCCTATCCACTCGCGAATTGGGAGCTTGGTCCTGTTCATCTTGTCTATCTGATGTTGTGTGATGAAAGAAGAAAGCAAGGGTGAGCAGCAAGCCCACCAAAATAATATGTATAATGATTAACAATATATGAGCCTTCTCATAGTACTCATGAAAGTCTTGGTCAAAAGAAATGAACCAAGTTGATATCTTAATGCGATGAAGTCGCAAAATATTCAGTATATATATATACATATATACTTTTCAAAATATGGGAAGTCCTCTTCCATGCATAATACACACAGAGTTCCAGTGTATAACTGTATAAAAATATCGTTGCAAGGTGATCTCATATATATAACCTTGTCTCAACGTTTTTCTGAAAATCTTTGTCATGCATAAGATAATCATTTACTAGATATAAGTTTAAAAGATGAAGTTACAAGATACTCCAATATACTTATATCTTTTCCATTAACTACTTGAACTACCACCGTTTAAGTTATAATCAGTTCAAAAGTTCATCACATAGATGAGACTACAAGATAATACTTGAATAGATTCAACCTTTAAAATATCATCAAAATAAAATGAAGTTATGAGATACTTCATTTGATGTAAACATCATTTTGAAAACTTGACCCTGCCAACACTCAACAATCGCCCAACCGTAGCCTTTTTATCGAAGTGCTCTGGGTAGTGTTGCAGAAATTATCCAATTGGATGATGAACTCATTACGGGAGTTTGCCGCGCCAGGAAGACCACTTACGATGATCAGTCGTAGTAGTACAACCCCACCATTTTCTACATGTAGAGGAGAACCTGTCGGATTTACTTGTCAACCGAACACTGAACTCCTAAGGAATGGACCGCCTTAGCGGAACTTCCAGGCCATTTGGGCCAATATAATAAGGCTGGGCCGGCGCTACTCGGCCACTTACGCCACTCCTAGTTCAGATGAATCCATGACTCTGAAACGTAAAGCTCGTCCCCACTTTCCCCAAGTAGAAACTTGTTGATACGGCTCCACCAAGAAGTCGTATCTAGTTGGAAAGGAAAACTCACCGATATTTCCCAGGCGATGCCTGTTAATGGATTAACTTGTTCCAAGAATTTTACTTCCCGAGTGTTGGGTAAGTAATCAATTCATTTATCAAAACAGCAACCTTGTTGCGAATATAAAATACACCACAGAGCCGGATCCCTCAGGTTTTGAGCGAGTATTTAAATCCCCTTAAAAAGGAAGATCTTAAATATAAAAATGAGTTTTGGGATCCGCTCTAACTTTTAAAAATCATTTTGAAGACTCGAAAACACTTTATAGAGTGTTTGGAGTAAAGCTGATTTAATGAAGTAAATCAGTCCCCAGAATATTTAGAAAATGACTGAATATTATTATTTAAATAATATTCCCATAAAGAATAATCTTTATAAAAATAATTGAAGTAGAAGTTTTAAAACTTATACTTAAAACGAATATTAAATAACCAAAGATATACTTATATGAAAGTACTATCTTTATTTGAATAATCGAAAATAAGTTTGATTATTTACACCTTATTCTTTAATAAAATAAAGAATATATCTCAGCAAATAATCGGAGTCATAGATCCTCAAATGAATATTCAAAAATATTCATTAAATAATATAAACTGAGTCATAAGCCCTCGAATGAATATTCAAATAATATTCAGATAATAAAATAAAAGGAGTCATACATCCTCAATTGAATATTCAAATAATATTCAATAAATAATATAAAGGAGTCATAAGTCCTCGAATGAATATTCAAGATAATATTCATTAATAAAATAAAGTTATCGAATAAACTTTATTCGATTAATAGTTTTGAAAACTATAACCATACATATATATAAATATATATATATATATATAAAATCTACTCGGGATCCTCGACTCCCGGTTTTAGAAAATGTTTTCACCTTTGGGTCCCTCTACTATGGGTATATGCAAATTACTGCTATTCTCTAGCATAGGTATTATCAACTGAACCAACAGATATATATGGAAAGAATACGAAACAGGCATGCATATATATACCATATCAGCATGCTTCAATATATCGCAACATTTGCTAATTAACCAACATGCATCTATCACAAGATAATGCATATACATATATACATCACAACAACAGTATAACGGGTAGAAAACTTGCCTGAGCGACTTGGGGTGATAAAAGGCTCGGGACGAGTCTGGTAACCTATAAACAACAAGTAAGTTGGAATTAAACCAAAGTCACTTGTAAATCTATACTTTAACTAACTTAGACTCTAACGCTTGTTTTGCGCTCACTGATTCGCTTAAGTCACTCGGGTACCCTCGGCTCCACCATTTTTAATAATTTAACCTTTACGAGTTTTAAAGCGATTCCTTCGCGAGTGTCTTACCAACTGCCTAACACTCTTACCATAATTGTTTCATACATTAATTAACCCTTTTTAGTCTTTAACCTATGTTTCAAAGTAAGGCGAGGGGAAATGATTCGTTCGCGAAACGCCGTTACTTGAAACGGTCGTTTCTCCTAAACCGTACATCAGAATCAAACGAACTACATATCAAAACGAAGCTCGTAACATGAACTGTCTAAACATGGCAATGGTCATAATCTAGCAGGAAGTTATCGGGTCCAAATATTATGAACAAAATCAGTCTAAAGCAAATCGGACATTACGACGGCTATGTTTACGCGATTACCAATGTTTAAACTACTCCAATTAACCACCAACCAACTCATAACCATCAATACAACAAAACTTCACCGAAACCATACCACATCAGTCCATAATCTCCAAGATTTTCAACTCAAACAACCACAATCAAGACCTATGAACTATAATCAAGCTTCAATTACAAAAACACTTCCAAATCAAACCAAACTACTAATAATCACAATCCATGCTTCTCATTTCACAAAACCAACCATTAAACTTACTAACAAATAAAGTAAAGGCTAGGGTTTGAAGTTTATACCTTCCTTGGGAGGTGTTAAGTTGCTAGGAAGCCTTAGGGAGCCTCCTACAAGCTTGATCTTTCCAAAGAAATCAAGAACACAAAGTTTGACTTTGAAGTTTCTAAAAGTCCGATTTAAAGAACTGTAAAAATGAGGGTCTTACCATGATTATTTGGACAAGACTTGTGAACAAGAGTTGTAGGTCATCTCAATACCTTTCCAATGAGCTATAGAACACAATATTTGAGTGAGAAATGAAGGCGATACATCAGTTTTAGTGTGCTGGTTCTGTTTTGGCCGAGAGCATGAAGAACAATGCCTTGGTTTCTTTTTGATTTTGATGAAAAATGATTTGCTTGGCTTGGTTTGTTTGATTTTTGTGTTTGTTTTAGTAAATTACCTAGTTGCCCTTGATTTTGTGTGGTTAAAAAGCCACCACATCTCCTTCCTTCCCATGTCATGCTTGTGTCATCCTCATGATGTCATCCTCCCCTCCTTGTTCTCTTCTCATTGATTGGGTGACATCATCCTCTCTAATCCCTTTGATTAACTTCCTAATTGTTTGCCTAATGACCGCTGATCTGTTATACTGTTCGCTTAACTTTCGTTTTCATTTATCGTTTGAGGGATCATACCCGGAATCTTATTACTTAGGTTCCCTTAACCTTTCTCAATACATTATATTCCTTTTTATGATCCTCTATTATATTCCTTTAATTTAAATCCTTTTATCCTGCTACCTTATACTCAATTCTTTCCGTATCTATTGGATTTCCGGGAAAAATCAAAGTGTTCGGATTTGGATTCTGACGATCTTTACATACACTTATATCCCATATAAAGTACTAATAAAATCTCAGAATATCCATATCAGAACCCCTACATAGTGTGGCATGAAAAGTTTTCTCATTCAGCAAAAACACTATTCATAAGGGTTTCAAAATTTCCCAAAAATTGGGGTTATTACACTGCAGAGTTTGTCATTCTGGATTTCGAGGAAGATAAGAAGATTCCCATAATCTTGGGAAGATCTTTCTTGGCTACAGGTCGTACCTTGATAGATGTGCAAAAGGGTGAACTTACTATGAAGGTGTAAGATCAGGATGTGACATTCAATGTGTTCAATGTAATGAAATTCCCTACGGAAGATGAAGAGTGCTTGAAGATGGATTTGGTCGATTCTGCAGTTATTTCAGAACTTGATCATGTGCTAAGGTCTGATGCCTTGGAAAAAGCCTTATTAGGGGAATTTGACAGTGATGATGAGGAAGGCAATGAGCAATTACAATATCTGAATGCTTCTCCTTGGAAATGAAAGCTAGACATTCCATTTGAATCTCTTGGTAATACTGATCTCAAGAATGCTGAGGAAAGCTCAAACCGTCTATTGAGGAAGCGCCTACTTTGGAGCTTAAACCATTGCCTGAACACTTGAGGTATGCTTTTTTAGGTGATGCATCTACTTTACCTGTTATTATTGCATCTGACCTTTCAGTTAGTGATAAGGACAAGCTCTTGAGGATTTTAAGAGAATTCAAATCGGCCATCGGATGGACTATAGCAGATATAAAAGGGATCAGCCCTTCGTACTGCATGCATAAAATTCTGCTAGAGGAAGGTATCAAGCCGACTGTTGAGCAACAACGAAGTCTTAATCCTATTATGAAAGAAGTGGTGAAGATAGAAATTCTAAAGTGGCTAGATGCAGGAATTATATATCCTATTTCTGACAGTTCTTGGGTGAGCCCCGTGCAATATGTAATCTAAGAAAGGAGGTATTACTGTGGTAGTAAATGAGAAGAACGAGCTCATCCCCACTTGAACAGACATAAGATGGAGGGTATACATGGATTACAGAAAGTTGAATAAAGCCGCAAGAAAGGATCACTTCCCTCTTCCATTTATTGACCAGATGCTTGATATATTGGCTGGTCATGAGTATTATTGTCTTCTGGATGGCTATTCGGGCTACAATCAGATTTGCATTGCACCAGAAGATCAAGAGAAGACTACTTTCACTTGTCCATTCGGTATGTTTGCTTTCCGCAAAGTTTCTTTTGGCTTATGTGGTGCACCTGCCACTTTTCGGAGATGTATGATGGCAATATTCTCTGATATGACTGGAAATAATGTCTAAGTGTTCATGGACGACTTCTCCGTCTTTGGGCATTTGTATGATGAATGCTTGAATAATCTCTGTTTGGTGCTCAAAAGGTGTGTGGAAACCAATCTAGTGCTCAATTGGGAAAAATGTCACTTTATGGTACAGCAAGGCATCATTCTTGGGCATAAGGTCTCGAGTAAGGGTCTTGAGGTGGATAAAGCCAAGGTGGGAGTCATTACAAATCTTCCGCCACCTATTTTTGTGAAAGGAATCCGTAGTTTTCTTGGTCATGCGGGGTTTTATCGGTGTTTCATCAAGGACTTCTCTAAGATATCTAAGCCGTTGTGCAACTTGCTCGAAAAAGATGTGCCTTTCAAATTTGATGATGAATGCTTGGTAGCATTCAAGACTCTCAAGAAGAGTTTGATCACTGCACCAGTTATTACGACACCTGATTGGAGAGAACCTTTTGAGATGATGTGTAATGCAAGTGATTATACAGTGGGAGCAGTTCTTGGGCAGCGAAAGTCTAATATCTTTCATTTGGTCTACTATGCTAGTAAAACACTAAATGGAGCTCAACTGAACTACACCACTACTGAGAAGGAGCTCTTGGCGATAGTTTTTGGTTTCGAAAAATTTCGATCTTATCTACTTGGGACAAAGATGACAGTATTCACTGATCACGCTGCCATCCGCTATTTGGTCTCAAAGAAGGATTCGAAGCCTAGACTTATTCATTGGGTGCTCTTGCTACAGGAATTTGAGTTAGAGATCAAGGATAAAAAATGTACTGAAAATTAAGTAGTTGACCATCTCTCTAGATTGGAGAATCCCGATTCTACTTCACATGATAAGACATTGATCGACGAATCTTTTCCAGATGAGTAGTTGTTCGTAATTCAAGAGGAAGAGCCATGGTTCGCATATATTGTGAACTATCTTGTTAGCAATATAATACCTCCTAATATGAATGCGGCTCAAAAGAAGAAGTTTTTGCATGAGGTGAAGTGGTATATGTGGGATGAACCATATTTGTTTAGACAAGGAGCTGACCAGATCATCAGGAGATGTATCCCATTCTGTGAGACGGAGGGGTTATTACGAGACTGTCATTCCATAGTTTAAGGTGGACATTATGGTGGTGAAAAGGCAACAGATCGTATTCTTCAAGTAAGTTTTTTCTGGCCTACGTTGTTTAAGGATGCACATCAGTTCGTTTTAAGGTGTGATCGTTGCCAAAGAGTTGGGAATCTTACCAGAAAGGATGAGATGCATTTAAATGTGATGCTTGAAGTTGAGGTCTTCGATGTTTGGGGAATCAATTTCATGGGACCATTTATCTTGTCCTGCAATAATCAGTACATCTTGCTGGCAGTTGATTATGTCTCGAAATGGGTAGAAGTCAAGGCTCTACCGACTAATGATGCAAAGGTAGTGTTGAGTTTTCTTCATAAGCAGATATTCACAAGGTTTGGAATGCCACGAGTTATCATAAGTGATGAGGGGTCGCATTTATGCAATCGTAAGTTCACTTCTATGATGCAACGCTATAATGTGAATCATCGCATCGCTACTGCCTATCATCCGCAAACTAATGGTCAAGCTGAAGTGTCGAATAGAGAGATCAAGCGCATTCTAGAGAAAGTCGTTTGTCATCAAGGAAAGATTGGTCTTTGAAGCTCGATAAAGCTGTTTGGGCTTATAGAACAGCATACAAGACTCCACTTGGGATGTCCCCATTTCAACTTATCTATGGTAAGGGATGTCATTTACCTGCGGAGCTTGAGTATAATATCCACCAGAAATACAAAGTAATAAAGTAATAAAGTAATAAACACCAAGATATGAGACCATAGGAACCCTTAGAATGTAGTACTTTATTCAAAAACCCAAAAAAATCAGAAAAATGTGGCAGAATTTGTTTTTCCAGAGACCTTGTAGGGGCCCGCATGCTAGGACCAGGCGGCCGCCTACTGTGCCAGGAGACCGCCTGTGGACCTGAACCTTGAAAAAATGGTTTTCAGCCTATAAAAAACAAAAAAACATAAAAAAAAATCAAAAACAAAACCACAACACTATTACCCCATTACCCACGATTTCCTTCTACAACTTAGCCACAATCCCCACTCCTAATCAATTTTTAACCCTAATCTCACCCTATATATATATATACAACCTCTCCATACACGTTAAACTCTACAATCTCTCTCCTACACACAAAACACAACTCTTCAACTCTAATTCTCAGTTTCCATGGCCCCAAAGAGATCAAGAACTATGGGTAGCAGCAACACCAATCCGACTGCTACTGATTCTTCGAGGAGTACTGCTACAAGGCCCTGATTGTTGGATAGGGCTTCTGAAGAAGAGTATGCTATTATATTAACCAAGTCAATTATGAAGGAGAGGGGGTTCTTGCCATCAGGGAGGGATGGTGAGTTGTTACCGATGAGTGTTGTTCGCGAGTTCTATGCGAACGTCAAGGCCGACAAGAATGGGTTTTCTGTTGTTCATGGGGTTAGTGTTGATTGTCAGCCCGAGGCGATTCGCCAGGTTATTGGGCAGCGACAAAGGAAACCTCAAGAGGAGAATTGGAATGAAAAGGCCCGTGAGGATTTTGATTCAGACTTGATTATTGCTACTCTCTATCAGCCGGGTACAGTGTGGAAGTTTAAGAGGGGATCGAACGATTATCATTCTTTCCCGGATGTCGCGATGAACAGGTATACTCGTGCTTGGAATACATTTATTTGTGCTAATATTCTTCCTTCTTCGCATGCACATAAGGTTACAGTTGAGAGAGCCAGGTTGTTGTGGGGGATTCTGAATGAGAAGTATTATGTGGACCTTGGTGAGTTCATCTACCAAGGGATTTTGAATTTTTTGAGTGGGAAGTCGCAATACAATATCCCGTATGCCTTTATTGTCACTAAGTTGTGCAAGGCATTTGGAGTCCAGTGGCCTTCTTATGAGCAGCTGCAGATGTCGGCCTTAATTCAGCGATGTTGAATGCGATATAGGAGTGGACAGGTGGCGAGCCCGAGTCACAGGTTTGGGATATCACCTCCCAGGAGGACGTCCAGCAGCTGGTGCTACCATGGCTAGGCCCAGTCATGCTCAGGGAGAGACAGGTTCTTCGAGAGCCCATAGGAGGAGATGGTTCAGGATTGAATGATGTCCAGTACAGAAGGCTTTCCAGGAGGATGGATGCGATGTCTGAGTCGTAGAGTAGGTTTACGCAGGAGCTCACCCTAGCACTTGGGACTGCATTTAGAGGCCTTAGAGCTGACATCCAGTGGCCCGTTTTTGGTGAGGATTCTTCTTTATCCACCTCCTGACACTCCACCCTCTGAGGGTGATGATGATGATGATTCTTCTGAGTAGGTATACCCTGTGTTCCTTTCTATTACCTTCACTAGGGATAGTGAAGATTTTAAGTTTGGGGGTGGTAGTTAAGGAACATATTGTGTGTGTGTCATGTAGTTGCATTTTCATGTTAGTTTAGTTTATATAGTTGCATATTTTTGTCATATAGTTTTTTATATAGTTTATTTTATTTTATAGCTTTATTTATCATGTCATATAGCTCATACATAAACCATGATCCCTTTTTTGTTGCTTTACCAATTGATATGTGATATTGATGCGAGTGTAGTGATAGCGCTAGAGTGATGTTGAATCTTGTTAGGCTGGCATGCATGCTAGAAACACTTGTAATTTCACTAAGTCTTAGAGTATGTTTAAGGACTAGATTGTTGTCATGGTTTGATGGTTTTAGAGGTGAATCTATTGCTTATGCTTAGAATGTATGATAGGCTCTTAATGATAAAGGCATGAAAAGATAAAAATTGGAGTAAAAATTGGAATTCATTGCTAGTTGTGGCTAGGCGTCAAATGGCTGGTAGCCGGCTCGTATTGTATATGAGTAGTCTAGGGTTGAGCAAGATGGAGCGAAACGCACTTGCTCAGAAATTGAAAAAAAGATAGAAAAAAAGAAAAAAAATATATGGCTTAATGCACAATTGGTCACGAGTGAGCTCTTTGGAATTCGAGTTATTAAGTTCTTAGGGGACTTTGTGCCTAGTGACCTAAGGCTTTCATAGTCTGGGATTCGATAACCTAACACTCGCTAAATGGATACCATTGCATAAGTCTTTTGTAGACCTCACTCGTTGCACGATCAAATAAGCATTTGTTTATGTGTTGAATAAAAGCATGATTCCGTAATAAACTCCAATGATCTTGAAGTGTTATAAGTCCTTTTATGTCTAGAATATATTCTTCGTATAATCTTGTGATTTTCTTGAGGATAATTAAGTTATGGTGATTGATCTAGTTTCGAAGCATATCTGTTAAGCATTCCCACACACCACGTTTCTAGTTGTATGTTAGCTTACATGATTTGATTGATCTCTAGTTGCCTAATTGCATTTGTTGATATGTCATGTGTTGGTTGGTTTAGTCATTGCGATGGGGATGGTTTCATTCATATAGTTTGCATTCATGCATGTTTTATTCTATTTTTGAGTCTGTGCTACTTGAGGACAAACATCGATTCAAGTTTGGGGGTGTAATAAGTGGCATTTTATACCACTTAGAGTGTCTTATAACGGCTTGAATTCATGTCTTGAACTCGAGTATTTTATGTATTTAATGCGTTTTCGAGTGTTTTTGCATTTCAGGATATACTTTGCTTAGATAGGAGGATTTTATCAAAATAAGCCTTAGGAAGTGCTTGGAATTAGTCTCGGGGAGTTGTGCGAAGAATTCAGCAAAATCAGAAGCAAAAATTGGATTTTTCCAGAAGGCTTGCAGGCGCCCACCTGGAAGGAGTAGGCGATTGCCTGGTAGCAGGCGCCTCCTGGAAGAAGGAGGCGGTCACCTGGGTGCGGGAAATTAAATTCTGGATTTTATAATTCGAGTATAATTGGGCTTCTGTTGGCGTTGGTTCTTGTGGACTCTTATATAAACCTATTGGGGAGATGTTTTCAGCAACAAGCAACAAGGAGAGAAGATCAAGAAGACCGTTTTAGCATACAACAACAAAGAAGAGGAAGTATACGTTTATCTTGTGATTCTTTTAATTCGTTGTAACTGTGGATGCTAGTTTTCTTTACTCTTTGAACCTTAATACTCTTGTGACGTACTCTATTTTTATTAAGTATTTTTATTAGTTTATATCATTGTGTTATTATCATGTTTTCATATGAACCCTTGGTGACGATGAGTTCTATTATGGGCTAATCGTGATCATGGGGTCATAGTGGATTTACTATGGATTTCTTTAGTTAATTGTTTAATATCTTGGTATGTGGTGATTGTATGATATCTAGCATAGGTTGTGCTTATTCGCCTTATGTGCGTCGCAAACATATAAGATATATTATTAATTTCTTGTGAAGCGACAGTGAATCTTGAGATTTAGAACTTGCCATGCTAGCATAGGTTCGTGTATTGTATGCATGATTAGTGGGTAACTCTAACCGTTTTACTTTCCCTGTGTAATCATAATGAATAACTTGTGCTTAAATCGTTATGTCACTACTAGAAATATGGGATCAGACATCGGTTCAGAACCGATGTTAAAAAAAATCTGAACCGATATCTTCATGTGTGATGTTAAATGTCATCAACCTTTGACATCGGTTAACAGCCGATGTCTATTACAGTGCTATACATCGGTTTTAAGATTAAATGTGATGTCTTTGCAACAAATTTTAGATTATATTACAGTGTTTGTAGGTGAATATGAGTATATTATGAGGTATTTATCCATTAAAACATGAAACTTACAAGCTCTAAAAGCCATTTATTAAAATTCTTTCGAACAAACCGATGTGAAATGCCAGATCAGACATCGGTTAGATTAGTTGCCCGATAGTGAAATGTTTGATCAGACATCGGTTAAATTAGCCCCTCGATGTGAAATGATGGATAAGACATGGGCGTTCTTCACAAAACCGATGTTAAATCTTTTTGTTTAATATCAGCCAATTTCTCTAACCGATGTTATTTGACTTAAAATACATTGAGTTTTTATATAGAACCGATGTCAAATGACTATTTCACATCGGTTTTTTTAGTTCTTTTTTGTTTAATATTATTTCATATGACATCTTTTGTACATTTTTTACATCGATTTACATGTACCATTGTGATGTTAATGTTCTATAAATTGCATGCCATCCTGGGACTATTTACAACCACAAGGAACCAAAACAATGCAACATGCCAACAAAAAACATCCAAACAGATGCATAAAGGTACTCATCCAAATTACAAGTCTAATACAAAAATATTACTCATACCATACTATACATATATTTTAAATAAAATACAAGCATTCCATTAGCCAACTCATACTATACTAATTTTTAGTACCCTATTCTTAAATTTCGATAACTCCATCCAATTTAACCAATCAACCCAATTCCGACAAACTAAAGAAGAGTCTGACTTCTGCATGATCAAGCCAAAGAGCAGCAAATCAACCCTGCAGGCCGATGATACCTAAATCAGTGACTGATAGACCTTGATACATGAACTTAGAAATTATAGACATAAGGCCTTTGCAAATTCCTGCTGAATCAATTACCTGCCCCACGTCAGAAGAAACATCTGATAGGTGGATATATTAGTGTCATTTACTTGTCCATTTGGTCCAACAGCTTTAACCCTCTGATTTTTTCCTCTGAAAATATTAAAGACAAACGTTTAGGTGAAGTTGTAGCTACAATTGACTCAACAGTGGAGAGAAATTTATTAACTAGACAATGATTTTTGGCTTTTTTGTTTTACAAGTGAGCTTCCTTTACTAGGCCCATTAGCTATTACTGAAGGGAGTGAGTCTGTTGAGCATGTGGATGAACTATCATCTATTACTGATGGACATTTTCTTTCTTCGATTTGTATAGATAAAATACCACTAATCCCACTGCTATTAGCTACTGTGGTAGGATTAATTTCTGAGGTTTCAGCAATCCAATTGACCAGGCTAGATTCTCTATGTTCAGAATTGGCACAGATTATAGCAGAGGATTATAAGCTATTCTCTATTTTCTGAGATTATGAGTCAATGTGTTTACGTAGGTTTCATAAGGAAAACTTGATAAAAAACACATTTAATTCTAACATGAAGAAGCGTTGTTGACTGGTAATTAGTTACGACTATAACTACAGACTATTGTACGAGATCATACACAGAAAATAAATAACAAAACTTCTCTTTTAATCGATCCTATGAGGAAGCAATCCATTACAATCAAGGATCTTTACTAAATATTTTTTATTTTTACTGGTTTTCTGTGACACAATAGTTGATTAAATGACTGATCACTTTAGAGACAAACAGATAAACTGAATCCCTGTACTCAATAGTGGAAAAGTTTGTAACCGGAAAATAGAATCATTAGATTGACTATAAACATGTACAGTGCACCATATGTAAAAAAATAGATGAGATGCACTCTTTTTCTACACCCAGATAGTAGGCATATGTTACATTACACATTCCTTCATCGTCATTATCCATTCTGGGCAGTTAGCTCCATATATTCCTGCAACGATCTCCCTAGATGAAAGCAATCATCTAGTTGAATAATTAGCAAACAGAAACTATCCAGATGCATAACTACTGGCATTAAGAATTATATAATTACATTTAAGCTTACAGTCGCATAAACAATATAAAGATCACAGAACACATTAATCTAAAAATAATCATATTCTTGTAAATGAAACATCTTTTCCTACTTACAGGATTAACACCACTTAGCCATAAATAAAACGTCTAGATGAATAGCATTATTTCCAAGCTCTTGTGCCGCATGCCTCTCATATATATAACCAGTATATGGAACAAAACAAAATGAAGGATGCTACTTGGAAAAAAATCCAAATATATCACAGAAATAGAGAAGACAAGCTAAGCAAAATATGATATTTTACCCCTTCTTTGGAAGATTTTGGTGAAATGAGAGGTATGAGAAATAGCATAACCACAACCGCCAAATCCTGAGAAGTAAAACGTGAACAAATAAATTAGTGAAAATGTAAACCAGTAGCATTAAAGTCCAAACAAAAAATGAGCACAACATAATAAAGATATTGGACATTAAGAGAAAAGAAGCTAAATTGCATTAGGATGAATATAAGGCTCCATAAACAATATTAGTGCATAATTACGTTAGGATGAAGAGCAAATAATTACCTGGAAAAGTAACACAGAGAATGTAGCTTGTCCATGACGTGATGTGCTTTCTCCTCTTTCTTGCAATACTTGTGACAAGGAGTTTAACATATTAATATGGTTTCACTTAGCATCTGTTATTTAGTTTAATTAGTTGAAGTATATTGTATAAGTATATAGAATCCAAGTAAACTTTATGATATCAAGTTTACAATATTATAATAATGCTCACAACATTGTTTTTGTTTGATTGTCATCAACTCACTGTTGACCAACAGCTAACCATTTAAGTTAGATTGCTTAATTCAACATTTTTCTTTGTTTTTTTCTTGATACTTGCTTAACACCTTACAATGTGACGCCTCTACACCCATCAGTCCCATTATTTAATTTAAGGCTAGGCACGTCTTCAATGCCATATTTTTAGATAGATTATTCATTATTCTACTACAGAAATCAAAATCTAAAACAAATTTTGCATACTATAAAACAAAAAAGATGATGTTGTAATGCTAGATCTTCTCATAAATAATTATATATGTGCTCTTTAAAACAAACAAACTAGCCACACAGAGACTTATAGATAACCAGGTAGCAAGTATGCCAAAATAGTTTATTGAAGAACTGCTGCTACAGGTCCATTTACTTCTTCCTGTAAAACATATATATTATACTATAGTCCTATATCAGGATTACCTAGCAACGGAATGAGCAGTGTCAAATCTAAAGAACCAACAGAACTTGAAGAAGATCCATGCCTTTGTATCCTTCTTTGTTTTTTTAACACCTAAACTTAATAGCAGAACATAATAGAATAAACAAAACTGAACATACAAATATAAATATACACTGAAAAATCTATATAAATACACAATGGATGTAAATAAAGCAAAAGAGAGAGATATGTTACCGATTGAAGGTTGGTTTCAAGCTCCAAAGCTTCAGACCTATAAACAAAAGCTTCATTAAAATAAAAACATAAAATTTTGAAACAAATTTAAAATTTACATACATAATCAAACCAAACATTTGCTTTCTCGGCTTGATTTTAAGCTACTAAATTAAATAAGACCACCAATTTCTAGCCCGATTTGTAACTGGAAAACTCCTTCTCTTTCTTCAAACCATCGTCAATCGCTTTCACCATGTCCAGAATCTAACCTTCACCAATCGATTTTACACAAATCAAAGCTTCCACCAAGATCTCGATTCAGTGATTTCGTATTAGGTTTAAATTGGGTTTTACAAGAAAAGAGGGATAAGAAAGGAGACAGAGGGAGAGAGAAAGAGAGAGGGGGGAGAGGAGCTGAAAGAGATGAAGTTCGATATTTGAGAGAGAGAATCAATGGTTTTAAGATAGAGCGGAGGTTTGAGAGAGAATTGCAATCGTGGTCTGAGAGAGAGAAAAGAGAGAGAGCCGCGAGTTTGAGAGAGAGAGAGAGAGAGAGAGAGAGAGAGAGAGAGAAAGAGAGAGCCTTGATGTCTGTGTCGAGGTTTGGGGGAGAGAGGGAGAGAGATAAAGATGATAGAGACAGAGATAGAGATGTATGGGTGTGTGAGTAGAGGGGGAAGGGGGAAATAACTTTTTAACTTTTTGTTTCGGGGGAAATTTGGGTACTCAGTGGGGGAACTAAAACATTTTTTTAGTCCATTTTTTAGAAATGGTTATAGACAACAGTTAGCATAAATAACCGATGTTAAAGTGAAAAACATTAATTTGTTATTATTTTAAAATTGAACATAGATAACGACTACTATGTAAAACCGATGTTAAACAGGCTTTTAACATCGCTTTTTTTAAACTAATGTTAAACAGGCTTTTAACATCGGGTGCATTACATACCGATATCTAAGCATTGATGTCGTATCTACTATTTTTAGTAGTGTGTTGTGAAATTAGACATATAGGGTCTCAACATAATTGATACATATTCAACTTCTATCTTAATTGTGAATGCTTGGTAGAATAGTATTCATACAACGAAAGTTGGCGTTTATCAGTTTCGTGTTATTCGATTAATATCATCACCATTACATGCTAAGGGTAATAACAATAACTATTGAATAAAGTAGTAATGAAGTTATGATCTCATGTGTGTTTAATATTGATAATTAAATGTTTAATTCTTGTTGTTAATATTAGTTAATCAACCTTAATTGTTATTGTCTTGACATTGAAGAGTAATCATACATTGGTGAGTAAGTGTTAATTAAATATAATTAATCAGAGTCTCTGTGGGAATGAAATAGAAATCATTCTATATTACTTGCGAACGCGTATACTTGCGTGATTTATTTAGCACATACTCTGTGCCTAACACACATCTGCAAAAACTCCCATGGCTACTACAACTAAACTTGAATTAAACATTGCTGAAAAGTCTGTGGATATTTCAAGTTATAGAGGCATGGTTGGCTCACTTTTGTACTTAACAGCTAGTAGGCCAGATATAATATTTGGTACTTGTCTTTGTGCTAGATTTCAGGATGATCCTAGAGAGTCTCATTTAATAGCTATAAAGAAAATTTTCAGATATCTCAAGGGAACACTAAAACTTGGAATTTGGTACCCTAGAGATTCTGGGTTTGATCTAACTGATTATTCAGATGCAGACTATGCAGGGTGCAATATTGATAGAAAAAGTACTATAGAAACCTGTCAATTTCTAGGAAACAAGCTAGTATCTTGGTTCAGTAAAAAGAAAATTTAGTCTCTACTTCTACAGCTGAAGCTAAATATATTGCTACTGGCAGTTGCTATGCACAAATTCTATGGATGGAAAATCAATTGTTGGACTATGGTCTACAAGTGGATAGAATTCCTATTTAATATGATAACATAAGTGCAATTGCCATCACTGAAAATCCAGTACAACATTCAAGAACAAAGCACATAGACATCAAGTGTCACTTCATTAGGGAACATGTAATGAGTGGTACTATGGAACTTCATTTTGTTCCAAGTGAGAAGCAACTTACAGATATCCTTACCAAGCCACTTGATGAATCCACCTTCACTAGGTTGGTAAGGGAGTTAGGTATGCTTAATTATTCTTAAATCATTTTTTGATAATTTTGCAAGTTGAAATGCAGCCAGAGTAAAAGTTGATATTTCTTTTTCAAAGATAAAATTTTGGCTAAGTCAGATTTTATATCTCGATAGATGTTCATTATTCGTTGAAAATGAATATCCGTTGAATCACATCATCCGTCGAAGTATCAATTATTACTCTGGGTATTTTTATCATTATCCGTCGAATTGCACTCAATCCTAGCCGTTGATTTTTAGCATTATCCGTCGAATTTACTTACAGCCTGTATGTATATTTCAACGGATAATCTTAGAATTTTGACAGTTTTCTTATTTTTAAACTGCTATTTTGGGCTATTTTGATTGGTTACTTCATTTCACTTTATTACTTTTGTCAGTTTATTACTGAGATGGTATAAAAGCCAAATTTAATTTTATTCTTTTCTTTTATCATTCTCAAAGCAATTTCTCCAAATCTCTTCTTCCCAAAGCAAATTCTTTCATTCTGTAACAAAACTCAATCACAGCAATGGCACCCATAGTCAAGATCATGTCCCCAACTGGCTTTGTCTATGAAATGAACAATTTTGTGGATTTGGTGAACAAGCAGATTTAGGCATCTGATGATTATCCCAAGATGATGGACTTCATACTGAACTGCAAATTGAATTATGCCATGCTTGAATCCCCAACCATCTACTGTGAAGTTGTTGAGGAAATTTGGACTACATCAGTGTTCAACTCCAAGGACAAGACTATTACCTTCACTCTCAAAGGTAATGAACACTGTGTGAACTGTGATGCTATTGAAAAATGCTTTAAATTGCCTAAAATAAAACTCTTGCTCCACACACTGCCAATGATGTGAGTAACATGCTAGTTTCTATGGGCTATACTTTTGATACCACTAAGTTAGGTGATGTTAGGAGAATGGGTCTTAGAAAAGAATGGAGTTTTCTATGTGATTCATTCATTAAAGTATTTTCTGGTAAAATTAGTAACTTTGATGTTGTTACTTATTCACTTGTGCACATGCTTTATAAGCTTCTTGGTGATAAGTACTTAATTTTAGCACTTCTGTTATCTATGAGATAGGGAGTAAGTTAGGAGATATCAAGAAGAGGTCTAAGAATATTTATTATGCTAGATTTTTCATGATGATAGCAAATTTTGTTTCTGAGGACCTCTGCATTGAGAACCCAACAAACAAGTTAGATTGTTGGGTCCAAGAGAGGAGAATTATTACTGACTTGAACAAGGAAAATCATCACAATGATGTTACATTTTGTGTACATGCCAATCATGGAGTTGCCTCAGGTAAATGAGGTAAATGTTTCTGTCTCTACCACTACTTCTCAACCACCTGGTTCTTTGCCTTCAACTGTGGCAATGGCATATGTGAATGTGACCAAACAGATGCCTACCCAAGCCACTAAACCAAAGGTTTCTAAATCCAAATCAAAGAAAGCCCCCTCTGGTTTCTCTCAAAAGAAACTAGTTACAAAATCCACCAAACACCAGGAGGGGAGTGTGTAGGAGAGTGAGATTGGTGAGGGACAGGGTGAACATGAAAGAAGCCCTAAGGATAAGGTTGGAGAGGTGAGTGAATCCCAACCTAGCCACATTGCAGTGTCCCAACAAACTGCAGTGCTTAATAAGGACATTAGTTCATTGCTAGTTGCTTCCTCCCAAAAGGATGTAACTATTGAACAAAGTTCTGAGCCAAGAGCACAGGCCAAAAGAGTAAGGGACACCAGTTCACCCCAAACTTATGCCAGAAAGAAGAAATCTAAACATATTGGGGATACACAGGGTGCACAGACAGTGCCTACTGCAGTCAAAGACTCAGTATATGCACCTTAACAAAGTCAGCTTGATGTGACTCTAATAAATGTGGAGTCACAGCCAAAATCTTTAATTATAGAAGCACCAAACACACCAAACTCACCCACACAATCACTGGATGTAGACATGATTCATACATCAATTTCGGATTCTCCATCTTAAACTCTCATGGAGGAGCCAAAAATCCAAGCAAGTGAGTATCATCTTTTAGATGATTTGTTGGCTCACTCGCCATTTCTTTTTGAGTCTACTGAAAAATTTATACAAAATCTCAAATCAATCACCACAGATTCAACAGTAGTCTCTACTCTAAACTCAATTATTTCTTCTATCTCGACGGATATTGTTCATCTGTCGACGAGTGATTGTATCTCGACGGATGTGCTTAACAGCAGTCATCCGTTGACACTTCCATCTACTACTTCGATGGATGTCCTTCATCCATTGATGATCACTACACCACTTCAAATTTCAACAACTATCACAAGTGCAGATGACTTAGTAGTAGTATAGTCACTCTTAGGACTGAGGGAAGGGAGTGAATTGAGTGAGAGGCTGAGTTGCTCTCGGGCAAAAGGAGAGGAAAAAAGTGAAAATCTACAAGCTATTTCTTCCATCCTGGAAAAAGTGAGTGAGGGGAGTTTCAGCTTAGAAGGTGAAGGTGAGGGTGTGAGGGTGGGAATCCAAGGGGAGCCCTTGATGCAAAAATAGAGAGATAATGAGAGAAAAGTATGTACAAGAGATATAAGGATGGAAACCATTGCTAGTGAGTCAATGGATGTCAGTGATGCAGAAAAGAAGAGTTTATTTCAGCAAGAATATCAAGCTGTCATAGATTCTATCTCCTTGGATGCTGAGACATTTACTCATCTTGTTCCAGCTTATCAAACTCTAGATGGATAGGGCAATGAGGATGCTGAGAGGATATTGAACCTAGTGCATACTATTGCTTCAATGCAAAGGGCAAAGGTTGCTATCACTATTATGCCTTCCACAGCTGGTAGTGACCTTGAATTAGCTGAGGAATCATTTGGGAATGATGGTGATGATGATGAGGATGATAGCATGAGCATAGGGGGAGATGCAGACATTCCATCATGGATGTTAAGCAAAGAGTGCTCATATTCCCATCTCCAATCTACTTTATTCAAGATTATTCATGACCCCTAAACAACAATTGAAGCATCCATAAGTGCCAACACAAAAAGGTTACTCAAAGAACACCTGGAATCTCCTCAGCTGCACAAAATTCAGGCTCTCCAACACAGTCAAAATGTGGATGAAATCAAACAAGAAATTTATGATGTGAAACAAGATTTTGTAGCAAGGTTAGACGCTAGACTTTCTGGAACCACAATGACTGAAATAGCTCAAAAGCTAAGGAAGGAAGCTGATTTGAACAGGAAGGTTGAGGCCATGGACTCTAGACTGACAAATATGAAGAAGTGAATGGCCAAGATACTTGCAAATCAGGAAGCTCAAAGTGGTCTGCTCTAATAGTTGGTGGTTACACAACTCTCTACCTCTATTCAACTTGATGCTAACAAAAAGGGGGAGAAAGATTCTATCATCCCAGTTAGTCAGGGGGAGTCAACAAGTGAGGGGAGATACAAGTCAGTAAAGTGATTGTGCCAGCAATTGCTTTCTCTAAGCCACCAGCTATAGATAGTATTGATTTAATCAAACTAGCAGTAGCAAAGATATGAGAAGTTGAGGAAAAGCTGGATTATAAATGGAAGCATATTGATGAAGAAATCCAGAAGAAGTTTGGTCCAATTGAGAAGAAAGACAAGGTCTTTTCTCACTTCTCTCAATTGAGAAAAATTTCTGTGAATGAAATGAGTCTGGGTAATTTGGAAAAGGGCCAACCTTCATGTATAAAGTCTCCAAAAGACAACTTAGTTTTGAAGCCTAAAAGAAATTATCCAAAGTCATCTGATAAGAACCCCTTGGATCTTATATTTGAGACTCCAAGGCCAGATGAAAAGAAGCTGTTGGCAAGGTCCATTGCATTCTTCAAAGATCCAACTGACTCTGTACTAAAGAGAAGAATTGCTAAGATCTATAGGAATGGGAAAGAAATATGTATGGTGGCTGGACACCCACGGTTTGCAGAAGCAAAGAAGGAAGAAAAGGAAAGAATCAAGCAAGGAAAGAAGCAAGCTGTTTTAGATGATAAGAAACTCAAACAGGAGAAAAAGCAAGCTGCTATAATAGCCAAGCTTCAAGCTGTGAAAACTAGTAACTGATATTTTTGAGAAATAACCTGTGGTAGCTGAAGATCAAGATCATAAAATGCATAAGGAACCGCAACAGAAAAGGAAGTTCAGATACAAAATCCTTCCCAAAAGAAGATTGGACTTCAATGATGATCAGATGGAAGATTACATTCCCAACCAGTCTACATCTATAACTCAAACATCCAAGCCCTCAGTAGTACAGAATGAATTTAAGGTGGATCCTACAAAGAAATTTCATGGTGAGCCAGTAGTTCCCAAGGATAAGCCTATAGACTGGGTTAGTTTGCCTCTTTCTAAGCTTAATTTACCAATCTTCAACAAGCTAAAGAAGACAAATACAAGAGTAATCAAGAAGGTCAAGCCTGTGAAACTCAAAACCAAAACCTTAACCAAAACTCAATCAACTATCAGCAAGAGAGATCTTCTATACATCTGTGACATCAAGTAGTTTTTAGATATAAATCACTACATGGATGAACTAGAAGAAGTGAGAGCAATTGATGCTCACAGAAATCTCCCTGAAAGATTGGTGTTCAAATACAAGGGTGGTAAAGAGATCATATGGTGCCTTCACAGGATTCTTCATGAAAACTGTTCTTTGTTGATAAATATGTTCTCACCATTCAAGAAAAATTTTGGATTCAATGTGACTGCCAAAAGAATGATTCTAAAAAGATAGAAGAACTAAGGAGCAGCAAAGCCTCAAATGCACTCCCAAGGATTCTATTAATTCCCTTCACGGGAAATAGAGTGCACTTGAGGCCTTACTGGCTGATGGAATTCATGGATGACAAAGGTGTTAGGAGATTCTTCAGACTAGATGACCAATTGACCATCTCAAGCAATGAGACTCTATTGGAAATGCAAGAAAAGCTGGATCTATCAAATGCTGAAGAACTTGAATTTCACAGGCAACTCCAAAATCAAATAGAAGAAAATAATAGGAAGCTTGGGAAGAAATCAAGACAATCAAGGAGATAGATCACATCTGCTCAGACTAGAGGAGCACCTTGAAAATGATTGTGAGAACTCTTTGTACACCTTACTTTGTTCAGTTTTCAAATAAACTGTAGCACTTACAAGTTTTATCTACCATAATCCAATCTGTACATTTATGGTATTTTGTTATCATCAAGTTTATCTTAATTTATGGCTACAATTCCAGTAGACATAAATTGGGGGAGATTGTTAGGAATATGTTGTGAACTTGATGATAAGTTGAACAAAACATCTTAGTAGATTTAACTTAGTGTTTTGTAACTTTCAACGGATGATCATTTCAACATCCGTTGAAATAGTAGCTTATGTATAATGAGATTAGTAACATATTTCTGCATACTTAAATAGCTTAGTAAACTAGATCCTTGAGAAATATTTAAGTCATGTTGACTACTAGATTGATATGCAAGATAGGTTGGTTAATTGTAAATAGATGATGCCTTGATATCTTGTATAAATGAAATGGAGTTAATAGTCAAGAAAATAATCTCAACGGATGATTTACAATGCTTCAAAGGATGCTCAGATAAAGCTTCAATGGATGATCATCCACAATTTCAACGGATGATTCAATGAAGTTTCAACGAATGTTCAAATTCAAAAGAGCAGTTGATAGTGACTTGACAGTCACATGCGTTGATTGTATGCAATTGGAATGTGGCAGCATGTTAGCAGGATTTAGAGAACAAAGAAGCATTTCCATTTCCATGCTAAACTGAAGATATTCAAAGATGCTGGAAAGAGAAGTGAAGACGCATGATATTAGACTAGATTCATTTTGTCCTATTAGTTTGTCTTTTTATCATATATCTTGGTGATATATAAACCAAGTGTAGCAAGTAGAATAATGTAACTAAGCATAATTTTCAGAGAGATAGAAAAAGCTGTATCTGTGAAGCATTTCTCTGTAATTCTGTAAGTTCTCTTGTAAGAAGTTGTGTGCTATTCAAGCATCACATAGTTGTTATCTTTATATATATCTCTGGTGGATAAGTTCAAATTCACCAGAAAGTTTTAAAGCCTTGTGTTTTATTGCTTTGTATTTTGATTTCTATTTTACTTTCATTCCGCACTTCTTGCAAAATCAAACACAATTATATATTAAGTAAGAACATTCTTAAAATCAGGAAAAGAAGCCAGAATTACATTCAACCCCTTCTGTAATTCTTGTTGCATTGTTTGGGAATAACAAATTTGCAAAAACTTAAATATTCAATTATTATAATAATTTTTTAAAAAAATTAATTATTCTACACAAAAGAGGTCACTTTGGCTACACAAAAAATTAATTATTCTATACAAATAAGTTAATATTAATTTTCCAATAATTAAAAAATATAAATCAAAAATATATATATTCCTTATTCCCAACAAATTAACCATATCATACAAATAAGAGAGACTAGTACACCTTAATTACAGTGACTAATGAGAGAGTAACATGGCCTGAAAATATTAACTCTACAATTCATCTACCACGAGGTCTACGACTATAACACCGATATCCACTAATTTCTACATTAGTAAAGAAATAAAATGCAATATTACAATGCTAATTGTCAACACAACACGTGATTCTAATAATTTTATTTTGGCAGAAGTACATCTCCAGTTTGACAAATCAGTTTGACAATTTTATTAGACCAAACTTACATACAAAGCATGTGAGGTTTGTAATCTATTAACTTAATTAGTGCACAACTCAAGTGAACATCCATGTCATAGTTATTATATTCAACCAACTAAAAGACATGCTCGTTCAAGAAAATTTAAAGCCGAAAACATAAATTTGATTGTTGTATTATACAAACAAATATATACTGCATGCTTTCATATAGAGAACATTAAAAAATTTCAGCAAACAATTAACCGAACATATTCAACCACATAAAACAAATGACATGGATCAATATCCGATAACTAAATATGAAGAGGCTCTAATGCCGATTGTTAAAATCTAATAATTCTATAAACATATAATTCTCTAAAATTGAGACAAGGACCGTAATCATCATATCTAATTATCGAGATTAAACAAAAGGCAGAAGTGTACCTAAATCCATAAGGCTCTAATTGTAACGGTATCTGAATCTGAATAATATTATTGATTGTTGTCTTCCTCAACCAAGTACTCCTTAGGGTTACTCAATAGCTCTCTTTGATGGGTAGAGGATAAGCCGTTACGTGTACTCGATATATTAGGGACTATAACCCTTTTTATATACCACCTAATTAAATCTCCCATTATAATGTAATTGGTCCTGGTATTAGGTATCCACTTATTAGGTCCATACATAAATTAAAATCTAAGTGGGTTTCTTATTTGATCAATTGATTTAACCCAATACAATAAATAACAAATATAATTGAAATTTTTATATGTAGCCCATAAAATAATAATAATTATTAAAATAATAATAACACATCCAGCTCACGAACTAAAATAAGATGAATCATCAGCAGTGAGCATACAAATAATTGCAGAAGTTAAAAAAATCATTAGACCCAACAAACTAACCTAGTGCTGTAAAATTGTAGAAGTTGCCTTTATTGAAGTACATTTCGGAAAACAGAAATGCAACAATACATTATTGGACTTGTTGAAATGGATAATTGAAAGCTTGTACATTACACCAAGAAACTAATATATAAACATATAGTAAGATACACCAAGTCTATCAGGGAAAAGTTGGAATATATATATATATCCAAGTACTCAAATACAAACCAATATTAGAATACAAATTACAAACCAATATGTTATAGCCAAAATTTGGTTATAAATGGTTCTATGTCAGGAATGGGTTAATTGAAACTAAATTGGGGCAAAGAGATGAATGATTAAGTTGTAGGGTGTAATGTGCTAATGGAGGATGCGCCCTATATATAGGACGCGTCCAACATTGACCAGACTATGTGATTTGGGTCATTTGAGGTCAAGGTTGCTATGCCAAGGGATGTGGAGGAAATCTCAATGCATCTAGGATGTGTCTAGAGCTTAGGACGTGCCTTGCATGGGTAAGAATTGACAAGATAGATTGTCCACATGTTAATACAAGGTAAATGTGTGCATTCCACGGGAAGAGGATGCATCCTGTCCTTGGGAGATGCATACTTTTGGATAGTCGGGCTTGTCCTCATGTAGGACGAGGTAAACAAGGATATCTAGAGGATAAGGTAAGTATGGAAAGAGGAATATCGATGTTGTTTACTAACATATTTTTTGCAGGCACTCTTTAAAGAATTCCCTCCTTAAGACGGTCAAGGAGGGGGATGTCCGAGAAAAGCTTGAAGCCCTCTGGGGGTATGCCTAATGATTGAAATCCTTATCCTGTATTCAACGGTGTCCTCATTAGGGATGTGTGGTTAACTTTGGTGTGTGCTCTGGGAACTCTGTTCTTGTATTCAATGAGTGTCCTCATTGGAGAACTTTGGAGTCCACCTGCGCTTTGTATCCAAAAGCTTGGGATCACCTGTCCCGCTATCTGTGGGTTATCCTCATTTGGGGGACAGGGACGCGTCCGGTATGTGGGGTGAACCGTGGCTATACCTGCGTTCGTAAATCAAGGGAGATAGCTGTAGCGGAGTGTTATCCTTGCATAGGGAGATGCACTATCCGTGAAGTCCTACGATTACGGACGAGCCTTGGGCCTTTGCGGTTGGGCCTCATAGTTGGACATTCCTAAAGCTAGCGAAAGATGGATTCTGGAAGGACTTCTACCGGGCCTAGAAATGAGAAGTCTAAGCCCATTAGATTTATTGTTCCCCAAGAACTAAGTCAGGCTTGATTCCTATATAATGGGTACGTAGGCACATTGAGAGGGTAAGAAGTTGAGAGCTGATAAGGAGCCACCACTTATCCTAATCAATCTAAACCACCAATTAACGCATAACCACCACACACCGCTTGATTTTCTGGCAAAGAACCACCATCACAGATCTTGATTCCGGAGAGAAACCTCAAACTTTGTTGTTACCAAATTCCTTCGTCAACAAATTAGCGCTAGAAGGAAGGAGGGGTGCTGATCAAGATTATAATCTTAGGAGGAAAAGATGTCTTACAATTGTGATGGACGTTCTCATGATGGAAATGATAGCAGATCCGAGGGAGATGGTAAGGGAGGTTATACTCGGCATGAACCATACGTGCCCAAAAACATAACGGATCCTCCGCGAGCTCCAGATATGGGAGGAACACCGCCAGTTCTCATCAGCAATGTTGATATCTTGGAGCAGCTGTATCGCATGGGGGACACTCTGAACAACTTTAACTCAAGGTTGAGCACAATGAAGCGTCGCAAAATAAGGAGAGGTCGTCGTGTCCCCCACCATAGACATACTACGGGCAAAGCTCCCATGGTTGACGGAGACACTCAGGATATTCACAACCGAGCTAATGGAGGAAACCTTTGAATCACTCTGCGGCGCTTGGAATACTTTGATGATGTCGAGCCTATTGTGGAACTTATCGATGAGGACATCGATGGGAGAGAGATGCCTTGTATCGACAATCAGGTTGTCCCGCATCTCTATAGGTCTGGGCGTATGGTGGACGAGCGTCACCGTGTGGAGAATATCCAGAATCAAGATGAGGAAAGAAGGGATTTTTCAACCCTGAAGAGGAGACTTATCATAAGGTTGGAAGATGACGATTTGAGGATGTTGTTGCTAGAATGGCAAAAGGTAGGAAATGGTGGAGAAGCGAGGCCCCATAATACAGTGCGTGTGCCTGCTACATATTCAAGGGATGATAGGGTGTGGCACCTAAAACATGAGTGTGCCTCTCCACGTGGAAGGTTTGGGAATTATGGTCGAGGCTATCCGAGGAATGGACGGGGAATTATGGGATACCATCATGGAAGGGCTCTATATCATGGGAGATGAGAGGGCGCGCTCTTAGTGGAAGAAGCCCCTGTCATTTTTCCTATAGCTTCTCACAGTGCTATGGGCAATGGCTCCAGGACGCGTCCTCATGACAGGGACGTCATCCGAATTCAAGAAAGGTTGCAAAACAACGTTGAAATACCAAGACGTAGCCAGGAGGAACCTCGTGCAGAAGGGGATGTACAAAATCAAGATGGGAATATACCACAGCCGCATCCTCAAGGTGAGGGGCGACAAGATCCACCAGTACACCCGGGGGTAACCAAGGGGAACAACAATAAGTTGTGGAGCAACCCCAACAACTCAATGTTCAAACCATTCCTGAAGTTGGAAAGCTTAATATGAATGATCTGAAGAGGCTGCTCAACTATCTGGAAGGAGGAAGGGTTATAGCGACTGCGCAAGCCCCATCCACCGTCTCTGCTATAGTAAGGAAACACAGTTACCGTTGGAAATAGAAACCCAACCAATGACTTGCAATTTCACTGAAAATATGACCCCGTGGAGTTCTTGGGACGTTTCAACATAGAAATGGATGTATATCAAGTATTTGACTTGGTGCGGTGTCGTCTTTTGGCAGCCACCTTTAGAGAAGGTGCCCAACAGTGGTTTCAGAAACTTGGTCCAGGAATTATCATGCCGTGGGAACAAATGATAACCTTGTTTTTGACTCATTTTTAAGATGCGGTGAAGTATACCCCACCTATCACCACACTAGCAAGCATGAAATAGAAGAAAGAAGAAAGCTTGACTTCAGACTTTAAATGGTTCAATACAGAGTCCACCTTGGTGAGAGGCGCGACATATGAGAAACTGAAAATACTCTTTATAGCTGGTCTACGTGTGGGAACATATTTCTGGAAATAATACAAGGAAAAGACCTTGTTTCATTAGATGATGTACTTGCGTAGGATGAATCTTTCAAAGCGATCGAGTAGTCGCTCGCCGAGACCAGAAAGAATGATAACACCAATAACTCAAAGGGGCAATCTAAGAGGAGGGATATGTCTGCAAGTCGAGAATATCGACGGACTCTTGGAGCCCCAACAGGATAATTGCCACGAGCATGCAGAGAGAGTGGAGTCCCCCATTGAATTATAAAAAAGGATAAGCAATTATATTCCCTTGGCGGCATCCATTGATTACATCTTTGAAGTAAACAAGAACATGAGAATCTTCAAGAAACTAGACCACCTGACCTCATGGCATAGTAGAGACAAGAAGAAGTACTGTGAGTACCATGAGTCTACCGGACACGATACCCATGAATGCCGTCACTTAAAAGACGAAATCGAAGAGTTGATCAAGGCTGGGTATCTGGGGGAGTGGATTGACAAGGTGAAGCGACGCAGTGGAAACGATGACAAGGGGAAAGATGAGAGGCATCCCCCACAATAAGACATTGATGAGAAGCTAGCAGATGTTAAGTTCCAAAGGGCTGGAAGTATTAGAGCAAATTTTGGGGGACATCCATATTGGAGAGGAATGCTAGAGAAGCGCGACATCAACCACTCACCAACATTCATAGCTTGGAGGATAGACCACCGAAAGTTTCAAAGGGGAGTCTGCTGATATTACTTTCAGGGAAAGGGAGTCAAGATGGGTGCATCATCCCCATAACGACGAGTTGGTGATAACTATTCTTATTGGGACGATGAATGTACATCGAGTCTTCATGAACAATGGAAGCTCTGTGAACATCTTGTACTACAACACGTACAAGAAATTGGGTTTCCCAGATAGTGATATGAACTTTGAAGATGTGCATGTCTATGGTTTCAATGGGAAAGCAGTAAGGGTTATTGGTTCGATTAGGCTTCCTATCAAACTTGAGGAAGGAGCTACGTCTGTTACTCAAATGATAGAATTCAAAATTTTGGATCAAGAATTCATGAACAATGTGCTGGTGGGTAGACCTTGGTTACGGGCCTTCAGAGTAATAACCTCGATACATCACCTAATGATAAAGTTCCCTACGCCTAGCGGAGTAGGCAGCTTGAGGGGATCGCAATACGAATCACGTGATTGTTACCATAAGGCTGTTAAAGAATTTCGCAGGAGAAGGTATGAAGGAAAGGGCCTTCCCGAAGAGGATACGACATATATCCAAGTAAAGATAAATGGGGAAGTTCACACCCACTATTTTGTGGAAGACCCGGAGGAGGAAGAAGCTTGTGTGACTAACACCTCTGCTTTGGTGCTAGGGAATGTTTCGAGAATTCGTAGTGTGGAAGAAGTTTAAATCATGAAGGAGACGTTGTGCAAAAAGAGTGGAGAAAGATTGGAAGGAAGGAGTGAAACCTTTCAAAGCTTGAAAATTGACTCCAAGGTAGATGCTCCTCAAAAGGAGGATGCGTCCTTGGAGAATGAAATTGTACGAGAGGTTGATGCTCCTCAAAAGAAGGGCGCGCTCTCTTCACCTGCAATGTGTAAAACTATGTTTTGTCCTGAGGTGGATGCTTCACCTATAGGGATGCGCCCTCAAATTCAGGAATGGAGGTGGAAGACCCCCGAGACTTTGATTTAGATCTGGATCCTAGGATCCCAATGCCTGCTGAAAAAATAGGGCCAGCTGAGGACAAGATATCTACCCCTATTGACAAGGATGATTCGAGAAAGATATTGAAGGTGGGATCTCAGTTAAGCTATGAGATGGGAGGAAGGCTCACCCATTTTTTGATGAAGAATCTCGATGTCTTTGCATGGAGTCATTCAGATATGTTTGATATTGACCCGAGCGTAATGTGTCATTGTTTGAACATCTTTCCTAATTGCACGGGCATATGACAAAAGCGTCACCCGTTGAGCGGAGAGAGGGTAATAGCGTTAAAAAAAGAGGTAGATCGACTGTTGGAAGTTGAGCTAATCAAGGAATCTTTCTATCCTAAGTGGCTCACAAATCTGGTGCTTGTAAAAAAACCGAATGGGAAGTGGAGGACGTGTGTAGATTTCATAAATCTTAATAAAGCTTGTCCAAAGGATAGTTTTTCGCTGCCACGGATTGATCAGTTGGTCGATGCAACAGCGGGGTACGCCCTATTAAGCTTCATGAATTCATACTCCGGTTATAATCAAATTCCAATGTACGGCCCCGATCAGGAGCATACATCCTTCATCACTGATAGAGGGTTATATTGCTATACAGGGATGCCATTCGGGTTGATCAATGCGGGCGCGACTTACCAGAGGTTGGTGAACATGATGTTTAAAAATCAGATTGGAAGGACAATGGAAGTATATGTTGATGACATGGTCCTAAAATCAAAAGAGGCAAATGACCATGTCAAACATCTCATGGAGATGTTCACCATCCTAAGGAGGTTCCGCATGAAGTTAAACCCGCAAAAATGTGTGTTAGGTGTGGAGTCAGGCAAGTTCCTTGGATTCATTTTTAATCACAGAGGGATTGAGGCCAACCCTGCTAAAATTAAAGCATTGCTAGACATGAAGTCTCCCACAAGTATAAAGCAAGTGCAAAGCTTAACCGGAAGAATCACTGTATTGAATCTATTTGTATCTAAATCATTCGACAAATACAAGGAATTCTTTAAGGCAATTAAAGTGGCAGGGAAAGATTTTGTGTGGACACCGGAGTGTGAGGAAGCTTTCAGAAGGATCAAGGAACAACTGGGGAACCCTCCCATGTTGTCAAAACCATTGGATGGGGAGTCTCTAATTCTATACCTTGCAGTTTCAGAATATTCAATCAGCGCGGTGCTGGTAAGAGAAGAGGATGCGCAATAATCACCAGTATATTATGTGAGTAAGTGACTGCATGATGCTGAGACTCACTATACCAGCATGGAGAATATGGTCTATACGTTAACCCTCACATCAAGGAAGTTACGCCCGTATTTTCAAGCGCACAGAATTGAGGTTCGTACAGCATATCCCCTGCGGTAGGTCCTTTACAAACCAGAATAATCAGGAAAGATGTTAACGTGGGCTGTGGAATTGGGGCAGTTTGACTTGGAATACATGCCCCACACAACGATCAAAGGGCAAGCTCTAGCTGATTTTCTCTTGGAGTTTGATTCTGAAATTGATGATAAGGCTCTGGTAGCATTGCATCATCCCCATCCTGAAGAAGTGGTGGACTTATTGCAGAAAGAAGAGCCTCCACACCCATGGTGGATTTTGCATGTGGATGGAGCAGTTAACAATGGAGAAGCAGGTGCAGGTATAGTGTTTGTATCTCCGGAAGGCCATCATCTGATGAGCGCAATCCATTTTAAGTTCTATGCTACGAACAATGACGCGGAATATGAAGCATTGATTAATGGCTTGAAGATTATTCAGGAGATGGGAGTGCAGAATCTAATTGCGAAAAGTGATTTAGAATTGGTGGTAAACCAAGTAAATGGGGGATTTCAAGCTCGAGGACCGCGAACAAAATTGTACTTGAGGTGCACAAAGCAGATGATTGGAAAGTTCAAGGAGGTTAGACTGGAATGTGTACCACGAGAAAAGAATAGCAACGCGGATGCTCTGGCAAAAATGGGGTGTCAACAAGAAGCCGTGTTATTGGGATCTATACTCTTGGAAATCCAGGAGATTCCTAGTATCCCAGAGGTAGAGGTGATGCAAGTAGATGAGGCTCCCAAGGAAACATGGATGACGTCTATCCTTGCCTACATTCACAAGGGAACACTCCCTAAGGATAAATTTAAAGCTCGACGTTTCCGCTACCAGGCTGCAAAGTATGTGGTGTATGATGAAGTTTTATATAAGAGAGGCTTCAATCAACCTCTGCTCAGATGTGTCGATAAGAAGAGGGAAATTACATCTTAAGGGACGTACATGGAGGAATTTGTGGTAATCACTCGGAGGGTAACTCATTTGCGAGAAGGTTCAATGCCAAGGTTATTATTGGCCTATGATGAAGGAGGATGCTACGAACTTCGTTAGAGCATGCGATCACTGCCAACATTTTACAAATTACTCATCTATGCCAGAAACACATTTGACACCTATGGTGAGTCCATGGCCATTTTCCATATGGGGAATTGATCTTATTGGAGAATTACCGAAAGCTAAAGAAGATGTCAAGTATGCAGTGGTTGCAGTTGATTACTTTACTAAGTGGGCCGAGGCTATGCCATTGGAAACTATCACTGCGAAGAAAATCAAAGACTTTGTGTTCAACTATTGTATGCAGATTTGGAATTCCTTACAAACCTGTATCTAACAACGGAAAGTAGTTTGATAGCAAGGAGTTGCGACAACTATGTGAGGATTTAAAGATTAAGAAGGAATTCACAGCAATCTATCATCCTCAGAACAATGGATAAAGAGAGGTTGTCAACAAGATAATAAAGCATACCCTCAAGACCAAGTTGGCAGAACACAAAGGGAATTGGCCTGAAGAACTTCCAAAAGGTGTTGTGGTCTTACAACACAACTTGAAGGGCTATTACGGGGGAATCTCCATTTATGCTCACTCACAGGTACGAGGCTATAGTTCCTGTGGAAATTGGTTCGGGATCACTTCACACGGATCGTTACACGGAGAAAGATGCAGAAATAACTAGAGACTTCACTTGGATCTTTTGGAAGAAATAAGGGAGAATTCCAAGTTAAGGCTCACAGCATATCAATAGCGTGTCGCAAGGTACTATAATAAGAAAGTAAAGGGACAGCTTCTGAAGGTAGGAGATCTGGTGCTCAGGAAGGTGATACCAAACACAAAAAATCCCCAACATGGAGTGTTTGGAGCTAATTGGGAAGGAACAAAAAAAATAAAGGCAATCTTATGGAAGGAGAGATACCACCTTGAAGACTTGGAAGGAAAGCTTGTTCCGTGAGCATGGAATGCGGAGCACCTCCGAAAGTATTATCATTAAGGCGCGGTTGTGGCCCCTTATATATTATTTATATTTTCAGTTGATTTAAGTAGGGCTGTGCCCGAATCATAGACTAGAAGCAATAAAATTCCTCCTAGCCGTGGGAGTAGTGCATGTACTATCTTACCTTAGAACCGGTTCCAGGATCGTATTTTCAAATAAATTCCCCACAGAGCATAGTAGCCATGGGACCGATGCACTTTTTACACTGGAGCGCATTATTAATAAAGACTTTGAAAATTTCTTCAAAATTCATCAATTGTTTTTATTGATTTTATTGCAAGACAAAGTGTTTAAAAAATATATGACGCATCCTCAAGAAAAGACGTGTCCTGGAAACAGAGTTATGTAATGATAACTTGCATGAAAATCATGAAAGCGCGCCCTTATATCCCTCATGATGTTGATGATAGTTTATGATGCTTGAATTAAATTAGTAAGTAAGGTATATGCCTCCTGAAGTGAAGACGCACCCTAACAATATAACCCTTGGCTTATAGTATAAAGGGGTTAATATTAAAAACAGCTTATATACAAGAAAAACTAAGGAAAAATTGGAAACAGTTGTAATGGGGACGCATCCTCATTTGAAAAAGTATCCTGAGAGTTATCTTAGATAAACGAAAATGCGTCTTGACACGAAGACGCGCCCACCATATGACTTGTTAAAGGAAATTGATAAAAGATAAACATGAAAGAAAATGTGCATAAAAATAATTCAAGACAAAGAACCTTGGGAAAGCATCATCAAACAAAATTCAGGAATAACAAGTCATATGATTACAAATTGCAAGGCTTAAAGGGACCTACAACTCTAAAGTTTTTTAGGAAACTGCATTATTATAAAAGAAGATGCATCCTAAGTAGGAGGCGCGTCCTGTGGTTTGTTTTAATCTTTTTGGGGAGATTGGGCAGGTTGAGCTTGAAGTGGAGAAGGCACATGGGACGCATCATCCTCCTTTAAACCAAAGATGATTCTTTTGTTCTTGATGGACTTAGTAGCCCTGACCTTGAAATTATTTACCCATTTTTGGGTTTCTACATCAAACTTAGAAAAGGTGTATTCTGGATCATTTATAATGAAACCAGAACATCTCTCCTCAAAACCAGTTGTAAATCCAGCCTGGTGCACCAACTTCTTCTCTTCTCTCCAGCCATACACTCTGTCATCATTGAGAATATCTAAGTCTAATTGCATTTTAGAGTTTGCAGCAGTAACTTCATCAACAGCCTTTTCCATAACAGTGACATGCCCATCAAGATGCGCCTTGTCCAGCTGTAATGCAAGGATTTCAACATCTTTTTCCTTGGTAAGAAATGTGATGCTTTTCTTCAAAGATCTGATTTTTTTCTTCAGCTTTGCTTTTATCATCATTAGCAGCAAGACGCGCCCTCAATCTGGCAGCCATATTAGCATTTTGCCTTGAGTGAAGGTGAAGCTCAGCTGCAGCCCTCACCATAGCCTGGTTAGTTTGCTCTTCTGTCTTGAAAGTCCATCATTTCACCTCCTCTTCAGAGAAAAATCCAGAAGAGGACACGCCCACGTATCTGAGAAGGAATAATTGATCATCCGGAACAGTCTTCTGGCGCTTAGAGGGCGCGTCCTCCCTGTTTGAGATTTCCACCAGAGGTGTTTCAATAATCTTTGGAGGAGAAGGGGCCACAAAAGTTGGAGTAGAAGGGGCCACATGATTTCCACCAGAGTTGTTTCAATTATCTTTGGATCAGTTTTTGCAGTAGCATGCTTGGTCCTCCCAGCTTTCTGTTTTCTGGAGGCACTAATAGCAAATCCTTTGGGCAGAGAAGTCATGTCTGCAAAGAAACATACCAAAAAATTAGTCATGAGCGTGCCCATAAAGGATGACGTGTCTTACATATGTAATTAAAAGGAAACCATAGCTAGCGAATTTGCAACAATGAAAGGTATTATAAAATTTTACAGAGTTTGAACACCAAAGTTATGCATCTCTAAAAAATGACGCGTCCTAACACTATGACACGTCCAAAGCATATTACGAATATAAATTAAACATGACACATCCTTGATATTAAGGCATGCCCTATGAGGACTATGAAAACATGTGTATATGTCAGGTAGAAAAAAGATCATGCATATAAAAGTATATGATATGCCACAGGTGCTATGACGTGTCCTAGGTATGATAATTCTTACCCTGTTCTAAGTCCACTTGTCTGCTAATATCAAGTTAGACCAATTATGCAGCACTAAGTCCTCTAGCTTTCTTAGAGGCTGTGGGAACAGGTTTACCATTGTAAAACTCGCGGTATTTGCAAATAGAACCTACTCATATTGAAAGAGCACCAACTCTTTTGAGATTGGCCTCGGTAATCATGTCCTTGAGGTTAAAATGCTTTTCAACATATTTCAAGACCTTTTCAACCCTTTTCTTTTCCTCCCAATCAACTCTTTTTGAGTTATTTTATCTAGAAGGGAAACAAGAATATTATTAAAAAGAAAAGGAAAGAGGTGGTAGGGAGAAGACGCGTCTTGGATAATAGGAAGCGCCCTCATGGTATCACTTACTTGGCTCCAAGTTAAAGCGAACACAAGCCCTTTTGACGTCATAAACATAGAAGAATGGCTCCTTCCAATCTCTTTCATGGCTAACTTGGCCTTCATTAAAGCCTTTGTTGTTCAACCATTTGTTGACAACCAAGAAAAGATACCCTGGGATGGACTTTCTGATACTAAAAAAATAACAAAACTCCTTCATGGAAGGCGCGCCCAACTCCAAGTCGTGGTACATGATATACAAGGCCCATGCCAGTTTGTATGAATTTGGAGAAAATTGAACGGGGGCCACGTCATACCATTTCAAGATCTTTTTAATGTCTGGGTGCAAGGGGTCACCCACACCAAGAGAAATGAGCTTTGGAGTAAGCACCATCCTGGGAATTCTTAGATTCTCCATGTTAAAGAGATGGGGCCTCATCTTGTAAAGAGGGCGCACCCATATGCCCTCAATGTCATAATATTTCATGTTCCACCCAATCTCTAAGTCTATTGCAGTAGAGCTGAGGCCGACACAAGCTAGCTCGTGTCCTTCTTTCTTTAAAAATTATTTTCTGCCTCATGAAGTTTCTCAAGCTCCTTCCAATCAAAATCAAGCTCCACATCAGCTGGTTCCCAATGATCGAGTGGAGGATTTGACTTTTGGGGATATATAGGATATTTTTCAGGTTTAGGAGCCCTTTTTTCGAACTCACGTTCGCTGTAAATAGATAGCGCGTTATGTTATAAAGACGCATCCTTGATAGGTGATGCGTCATCCTCAAAGAATCATGCGTGATGCCAGATGTATGGTTATAGGGATGACCTCATCGTCGGTCCAATATTCTATGGTCAGGCTGGTTTTGGTCTAAAGAACTCTTTTGCATTTTAGTTTTCTAGTTCTTGCAGTTAAGGGAATGTCATCCATGGATTCGTTACTTGAGTGTGACATAATGGAGTTTTTGGATTTAAGTTCCTTAAGGAACTTGCTTCAACCTCTAGGAAGGAATTAGTCTTGTGAGACTCAGGTAGTTCAGGATTGAAAGTAATGGGAGGTGGAGAATCAAGCCCAAGGCATATATTGAAAGCCTTGAATGGATGAAATAGAGAGGATGGAGACGCGTCATCCAGCTGAAAAAAGAAGGAAAAAGATTTTGAGGACACGTCCATGACTTAAAGAAAAGAAAGAGAATAATAAAGACGCGTTAAGAGAAGGACACACATAGCATAGGGAAAAGAAGAAAGAAAGTGAAAATAAGGGATTTTGTACCAGGTTGCGTCCTAGGTGTCTATCGCAAGGAGTCAACTAAAAATAAATAAATAATGGTGTAAGACGCATTCTTATATGATGACGCATCCTAGTTATCTTCGTCAAGAGAAATTAATCTATTTTGATTAAGTTATGAAACAAGCAAATGACAGGACGCGCCCTATATGGTGAACATATCCATATCGATCGAAATATAAAAGAACTCTAGTCGATCGTAGACGATTTGGGGGAAATTCATAAAAACCCTAAAAACACATAAATCATGGATATGTATTATTATGAGTTTAGTTGTATTATATTTCTATTTTATTATTGTTTGTGACATCAACTCTTGACCCTGGGGTTGAGGCCGTCACTGCTTCAATTGTCAAAGCAATTTCAACTAAAGTTTTAAGGGGAGTTGTTTCTTCATGAGAAACCTCCAATTGAATTGGAGAGGATTTGAGTAGCTCCCCCTCAAGAGTACTACCCTGAAACCATCAGTCTGTGAAGACTGTTGTGCACATGAATGTGCATTGGAAACTTGCACAGGGTCTTCATTGAAAACTGATGAAACCCCTGTGTTTTTTATGGTGTCATCAAGGTCTACCTCAGCATGAAGCCTCTCACTATCTAAAGATTGTTCCTGAGTGTTGATCACAGTTTCATGAACCATTTCACTTGATTTTGGTTGGGCTTGAGAAGATGATTCAAGCCCTTCATAATAATTTTAAAAAAAATTAGAGATAAGATTTGTGAGCTTGGGCATCAGTGTTGGAAACTCCCACTGAATAAATGAGGGAGTTTCAATTGATATGCCCTCTAAGTGTGTGCCAACTAATTGACTTCTTTAACCCTCTTGAGAGTGCTCAAGAGGGAGCATATACTCATTACATGATCCATTGGGATAATGCTTGATTTAATAGTGACACCTTATTGAGAAGGTTCCCCTAGAGTCTGTTTAGGCCCCTGTGTTACAACTACATCTTTTTGAGAAGATGCAGAGGTGTATATTTGAGTGGCCAGCTCATTTTTCTTTTGATTCTTTGGATTTTGACCAAGGGTGACTCAGTTTTTATTTGATTCTCACCACTCTCACTAACTATTAGTGTTGATTGATTCCTCTTCTTTTTACTAACTCCATCCCTTTAAGAGGATGGAGTAGTTTGTTTCCTAGCCTCTAGTGATTTTGAAGAAAGGGTTTCAGCTGTGGAAGGCCCCTGTGTGTTATCCTATTTGGGTGCTTCTACGGGTGCAAAAGCCATAGCTGAACTAGAAATTATAGTACTTCTCATGTCAGACATAAGATAAGGATAAGTTTTAAATTTCTCCAATATAAAGTCAGTGATACTTAGCCTAACCTTAACCTGATTCTTTGTATTATATGATCCTAATAAAATTTTGGACACTTGTTTACAGATGCCTATTTCATTTCTGTTTATACCATATAGTATATGTATGTCATTAACTTTATGGTTTAAAGTAGACATAATAAATCTAGGAAAAAAGATATCCTTACCCCTAATTACCAAAGGCATTATGAGCCTTGTGCTTAGCTCTTAAAATATTAGGCTTCCATCGTTCAGGTGCTTGTTGTAGGCCATAGATTACACCAAATTTTGCACCACACTTGAAATGTTATCATAGCTAGTTTTCCTGCATGTGAATTCCCTGATTAAGAAGTCAAAGACAAATGACCATTCCCTCATCAGGTTCTTCTTGTTTATTCTAGCCATGTCAATTTTTTCACTATAGTGTATGAAATCCATGAATTCATCCAATTACTGAGTTGTAAGAGCTTCAACAAAGTTTTCTGTAGGAATGCCCAAAGCTTTGTTGATGTCATCAGCATTGAACTCAACATCAATACCCCTGATAGTGTAGTTAACCATCATGGAAACTGCTTGATTGTCATAAAAAATGGCATTGATAACTGCAGTGTCCAATAATTCATTTATAACACCAAAGTAGAGCACTGGGTTTGCAATTAGACCTCCTAAAAGATAAGAATCAAGAATAAACTTGATAAAACACTTAAAGTTATCAGTCATTGGGTTGGATCTACGAAAGCCAGGTAGTTGGTTCCATCCTTGGTTATAATATACCTCACGTTGTTAGCAGCCATTGAAGAGTTTGGGTTATAGTGGGTAAGTGTTTTGAGAGAAAAAAAGCTTGAAATAGTTGAGAATGGTGAAAAATCGCAGAAAGTAGGTCAATTGAGATCTCGAAAGCGTAATGAGGGCATCTGTTGAGATGTCTGGGTATTTATAGGGTAGAGATGTGACTAATCGACAAGAGAAGAATGAACGGTTGGAAATTTCTTGTAGAGAAGTCACATGACTTATAGAGAACTCATGTCGGGATGTCACTTTCATGACTCTTAAGAACTAACTAGTGACTTATCAAGATGTTGTGTAAATACCTAGTTTATTCTTTTTGGACTAATTTATTCTAATTTATTTAATTATAATTAACATAAAATTAGAATTGATTTTATATCAAAAGTATTTTATTGAAATAATTTATTAAATTAAATTGTTTAAGTTCTGAGTTATCGAGAATTCTAAAATTTAAACTGTAGAGAAATTGTGACGCCCTCCAAACCCGGATCAGAAGTTTGGGGCCCATAACACATACACACACCATATTTAAACCTGTTTATGAGTATAATAATATATGTAATGACCCTACTTACCACAATCAAGGATCGCAACAGTTTAAAGTATGTCCACAAGCCACAACCTTATTTATTACAAACGTACCAAATCCTAAATTTATTTATCTTACATTTGAAGTCAAACTTTATTACAAACTTTTAGCTCACACTAAACCACAGAACTTCCGCTATCTCATTCCACTTCAACCTGTAAACCTAGCTGGCACACTCGACTGGGGATCCTCGCCATCACCAAATTCCTTTTTAACTGGAAAAGAACATAAACATATTCGCAAGAGTGAGCTAACCAGCTCAGCAAGTCACAATGAGAGCACTGAGATTTAATAATGATCAATTGAAATGATATAGGGAATCAAGTTTCCTGATAAATAATGATTAGAATTGGATATTCACTTTTATTTTAAAAACCAAGGTTAGGCTGCTAATCAGTCATGCACTAACCCCGAGCAAGGCTCCCAGCTTTGCTCTATATACTGGAACCAAGGCACACATTGGCCTAATACGACCACGAATCTGGTCTGACCACGAATCTGGTCCATATTTAAAAACAATCCAATTCCATAGTAATAACATGATAAGCAATGTAATTAAATAAACTGAATCATAAATAACATTTATCTTGAAGCATAAGGTGCTTCACAACACCAGAAAGGTATAACAAGGTTAACAAGAAGCTTGACTTTCAATTCAAGAAAAGAATCAAAGTGTAGAAGACCAAGGGTGCAAAGGTTACAAGGAATGGTCTCTAGTTATACAAGGCATAAAGGTTCGTCGGATAAACAATCTCATATCAAAGATCGGTATGTGGTAGATATGTATTTGTGGAGTAGTATCGGTTATGTCTGGTTCGTATCCAAGAATTCAACAATCAAGGGTTTACAAGAAATCAGGCTCACGGCTCAAGATCAATAAGAATCAGGGTTTTGGGTTAAGTACTTCAAAGTACTTGCAATATAGAATAGGAATTACTGGGAATAATTACAACATAATGAAAAGAGTTCAAAAGTGTTCACAAGTATATTACAAGAAAGTTCAGGGACACTTGCCTTATCAATTCTTTTTTACTTCACTAACACTTGTCAATTGGTTCCCACTCACTAACCACTTGTTTTCCTTTTCTATGTCTCGCTTCCTCTTGATTTCTGGGAAAAAATGGTTGATTCAGAAAGGGAATTTTGAGAGCTTCATTTTGATATATTGCACGCCCGGATCGGAGTTCGATAACGCCTTCGTTTGTGCGATTGATTTTCAAGAATACGGTGTTTTAATAAAGTTTTCTCTGGTTTTTAGGGTTTGTACTGTCTGATTATGATTTTACGCGTGAAAATGAAATAAGAAAGGGCTATTTATATTTACAGAATATTAGTACATTCTGGATCGTGTTGGATCGATAAATACGTTTGTTTTGGATAAACATTATCCTTTTTGGATAAACACTATCATGTTTTGGATAACCACTATCCTGTTTTGGATAACCACTATCCTGTTTTGGATAAGCACTATCCTGTTTTGGATAAACGTCATCCTATTTCAGATAATTATCAAAACCGGGCTTTTATAAAACGATTGTACGGAGATAATGTTATCGAAAAGGGTTAGCGTATCGAAAATATCGCGCCGGGCCGCGCACGGGTCAAACCGTAATCCGGGTCGAAAAAGTCAAAACATGGTAAATGTCCGGAATTACCAGATTAGGTTAAGAAGGAGTTTTCGGAAGAGTTTTGGGTTGTAAAAACGTAAAAACGGTTGAGGTTGGACGATTCCTAGCTTTATAAAATAATTTTGTAAATATTCAGAAAATAGTTAATAAATTCATAAATCAATATAAAATCATATAAAACTCCAAAAATTACCAGAAAAATACCGTAATTATCTATCTTTTATTTTGGACATAATAAAATTAACATACCTAGACTTTACCACATATGAACATTCAAATAATACCACCAATCATCAAATAATTCACCAAAAATCACATAATAATCACATAATGATCATTTATTGATAAAAATAATTACACGTCATGTCCCGCATATTACATCCTCCCCCCTTAAAAGGATTCTATCCTCAGAATCTTCTAAGTAAACAACCGAGGGTACTTTTCTTGCATATCACTTTCTAACTCCCAGGTTGATTCTTCAACCTTTGGGTTTCTCCACAATACTCTTACCAAATTCACAACTTTATTTCTCAATACCTTCTCTCTCTTTTCTAGAATCTCTATTGGATTCTCTACATACGATAAATCTATCTGAAGTTCTATCGGCTCATACTCAATTACATGCCTAGAGTCTGGATTATACTTCTTAAGCATCGATACGTGGAAAATATTATGAATATGCTCCATGTGCGAGGGTAACGCCAATTCGTATGCTACCTTGCCGACACGTTTCAAAACTTCAAAAGGTCCAACGTATCTAGGACTCAACTTCCCTTTCTTTCCGAATCTCGATAACCCTTTCCACGGTGACATTTTCAGTAACACTAAATTTCCTTCTTCGAATTCCATATCCTTTCTGGATTGGTCTGCATATTTCCTTTGATGATCTTGTGCTGCAATTAGCCTTCTCTGAAAAACCTCAACAACTTCCTTGGTCTGCTGTACCAACTCGGGTCCAAGTAACTTACGTTCTCCGACTTCGTCCCAATATACATGTGATCGACATTTGCATCCATAAAGTGCTTCAAAGGGAGGCATCCCGATACTGGCATGATAACTGTTATTGTAAGCAAACTCCACCAAGGGCAAATGCTCATCCCAATTTCCTTTGAAATCAATGCAACACACACATAACATATCTTCGATTGTTTGGATTGTTCTCTCGCTTTGGTCGTCCGTCTGTGGATGATAAGCCGTGCTCATATTTAACTTAGTTCCCAAACATTCTTGGAAACTTCTCCAAAATCTCGAATTGAATCATGGATCACGATCAGACACGATAGACACAGGGACTCCATGACGTATTACTGTTTCCTTCAGATACATGTGAACCAACTTATCTAGTGAAAATCTTTCATTGATAGGCAAGAAATGCGCCGATTTGGTTAGTCTATCCACTATAACCCAAATAGCATCATGATTCACTTTCGTCCTTGGTAAGCCAACTATAAAATCCATAGCAATGTGCTCCCACTTCCACTCTGGAATCTCTAGTGGCTGTAATAATCCACTCGGTCTCTAGTGCTCCGCCTTAACTCTCTGACACGTGTAACATTTGTTAACCCATTCCACAATTTCTCTCTTCATACCTGGCCACCAATAATTCTCTTTTAAATCTCTGTACATCTTGCTACTTCCCGGATGAATGGAATATCTTGAGTTGTGAGCTTCTTGTAGAATTTCATTCTTTAATTCTGCCACTGGCGGTATCCAAATTCTTGATGAAAATCTGAGAATAGCTTGATCGTCCTTCTGGGTGCATAACTCTTCTCCAACCAACCGATTGATATCCTGATCCATTATTTCCTCTTGGCACTTTCTTATCTTCTCTAAAAATTCTGGTTGGAAAGTCATACTGTACATCTTCGCTTCATCAGTTTTGCAAATTCTGACCTCCAAGTCCAACTTCTGAAATTCCTTATATAATTCTTCAGGTATCGTCAACATGTTCAGTCTTTCTTTTCTGCTTAATGCATCTGCCACCACATTCACTTTTCCTGGATGACAGTTAATCATGCAATCATAACCTTTGATCAACTCCAACCATCTCCTTTGTCTCATGTTAAGCTCCTTTTGCGTGAATATGTACTTCAAGCTCTTATGATCCATATAAATCTCGCATCTTTCTCCATATAAATAGTTTCTCCAAATCTTTAAGGCGAATACTATCGCTGCTAGTTCCAAGTCATAAGTAGGATACTTCTGCTCATGAGGTTTTAGTTGTCTTGACGCATACGCAATGACTTTATCATGCTGCATCAAAACACAATCTAATCCCTTATGAGAAACATCGCTATTAGATTACGAAATTCCCTTGATCATCTGGAAGTGACAAAATAGGTGCCGTGATTAGCCTCTTTTTCAATTCTTGAAAAGTTTCTTAGTACCTCTCATTCTATATAAACTTCTCATTTTTTCTTGTAAGCTTCATCAAAGGCGTCGCAATCTTCGAAAAATCTTGAAAAAATCGTCGATAATATCCTGCCAGTCCTAAGAAACTTCTCACCTCTGTTGGTGTTTTTGGCCTTTCCCAATTCGTAATAGCTTCAATCTTCGCTGGGTCCACTTTGATCTCTTCATGACTTACCACGTTTCCTAAGAATTGAACTTCTTATAACCAAAATTCATACTTGGAAAACTTTGCATATAACTTCTTCCTTCTCAAAATTTCTAAAGCTGTTCTTAGATGCTCCGCATGGTCTTTCGTTGACTTTGAGTAAATCAAAATATCATCAATAAACACAATAACAAACTTGTCCAAATATTCCTTGAAAATTCTGTTCATCAAGTCCATAAATGCAGCTGGGGCATTGGTCAACCCAAAAGACATCACTAAGAGTTCATAATGACCGTACCTTGTTCTGAAAGTTGTCTTTGGTATATCTTCAGGTTTAATCTTTAATTGGTGATATCTAGATCTCAAATCAATCTTAGAGAAGTACTTAGCTCCTTTCAGCTGGTCAAACAAATCGTTAATTCGAGGTAAGGGATACTTGTTCTTAATCGTAAGTTCTTGATAGTCGATGCATAATCTCATACTTTCGTCTTTCTTCTTAACAAATAATACCGGTGCACCCCATGGGGATACACTGGGTCTAATCACTCCATTCTCCAACAATTCTTGTAATTGTTTTTCCAATTCCTTCATTTCCACTGGCGTCATTCTGTATGGGACCTTAGATACTGGTTCCGTTCCAGGTGCCAAGTCGATTGCAAAGTCGATCTTAAATCAATCTTAGAGAAGTACCTAGCTCCTTTCAGCTGGTCAAACAAATCATTAATTTGAGGTAAGGGATACTTGTTCTTGATCGTAAGCTTATTAAGTTCTTGATAGTCGATGCATAATCTCATACTTCTGTCTTTTTTCTTAACAAATAATACCGGTGCACCCCATGGGGATACACTGGGTCTAATCACTCCTTTCTCCAACAATTCTTGCAATTGTTTTTCCAATTCCTTCATTTCCACTGGCGCCATTCTGTATGGGGCCTTAGATACTGGTTCCGTTCCAGGTGCCAAGTCGATTGCAAATTCGATTTCTCTATCTGGAGGAAGTCCTGGTAATTCATCTGGAAATACGTCTGGAAATTCATTTACCACTGGAATGTCTTCCGGTTTTGCTATCTCCTAACTTTTATCTATCATATACGCAATAAAGTGCTCGCATCCTTGTCGTAGTAACTTCTTAGCTTGAATTATCGTCAAGAACTTCTTTGCTTATCTCTGGCCTCTAAACGTCACCACTTTCTCGTCTGGCGTCTTCAGTATTACTTTCTTATTATGACAGTCTATCTGAGCATCATGCTTAGATAGCCAATCCATTCCTAAAATAACGTTAAACTCTCCTAACTTAAAGGGAATCAAGTTAACATCAAACTTATGGCCAGTAATTTCAATCTCACAGCTTTTACACACTTGGTTAATAGATACACGCTCCTGATTTGCTAATTCTACCGTCGTAATCTCACTTAACAATTCAACTGGACAATTCAACTTATCAACAAAACCTTGAAAAATAAATGATCGAGTTGCTCTCAAATCTACTAGCACTTTAGCACATAAAGAGTTCACAATAAGCGTACCTGCCATAACATCAGTATCTATGATAGCATCCTCTATAAATATGTCATAAACTCTAGTTCTGGGAGATTCATTCATTGTTGGAGTAGCTCCCATGATACGCAATTCGGTGTTGACGGGAATTGGCGCCTTGCAATCCCTTGCGATATGTCCTGGCTTTCCGCACTTGAAACAAGTAAATCAAATTGCTAGAACCTTGCCTACTTGATTCTTGGTAGGCTGTTCCTTGTTGACTGACTCTCTGGCTGGAGGATTACTACACTCCCTTGAATAGTGCCCCTTCTGGTAGCATCTGTAGCAGACCACATTCAACTTGTTGCATACTCCACCATGTTTCTTTCCACAGACTTGACAGTCTGGTACAGCTAGCCTCTGTTGGGTTGGCTGGTTCCCAATGGCTGGGTGGTTACGTTGGCCTCCGTTGCCTGTATTCTGTCTGTTAAAATTTCTCCCGGGCTGGAACTTGCCCTTCCTCTGAATAAAATTTGCAAACTTCCCTGCTTGGGACTGTCCTTCATTTCCCTCAAACTTCCTCTTCTTACCTTCCTTCTCTTTCTGAGACATTTCACTCTTCGTCTCCGCAATCATAGCCTTCTGCACAACTCCCGCATACGTATACAACTCAAATATGGCCACCTTCCCACGGATCCATGGCTTGAGTCCTTGCTGAAACCTTTTAGCTTTCTTCCTATCAGTGTCCACATATGATGGCACAAACCTGGACAACTCCTCAAACTTACTTTCATAATCCGCCACTGACATATTCCGCTGCTTTAGCTCCAGAAATTTTAACTCCATTTGATCTTGAAAAACTGAGGGAAATACTTCTCTAAAAACAGCTCCTTAAATCTATCCCACGTAACATCATTCGTACCTTCCAACATCTTAACAGTTTCCCACCAGTAGGTGGCTTCATTCCTCAAGTAGTAACTTGCAAACTCAGTCTTCTGCTCCTCTCTCACTTTGACTAATGCAAATGCCTTCTCAATTTCCTTCAACCAAATTATTTCCTCGATAGGATCTATAGAACCCTTAAACTCTGGTGGATTCACCGCCTGAAAGGTCTTAAAGGTTACCTGAGGGTTGGTCTGCCTCTGTTTTTGTTGAGTCAGGTGAACTGTTTGTTGAGCCAAGATCTGAATAATCTGGGCCACAGTTGGGTCTACGGGACCTGAGTTGGCATTCTGGTTGTTGCTGTCTTGGGTGTTGTTGTTATTGTTGTTGTTATTTTCTTCATTCTGGTTGGTGGAACGGGTATTTCTTCTAGTAGACATTTTCTGTAAAGAATCAAACAATTTATTTAGCCTTTAAAACATAATCCTTTTTATGAAAAGATTTTGTATAAACAGAAATATCTCTTTTTGAAAACATTTTCAATAGTTGAACTAAATAAATTGCATGCTTCTTTACAGAATGTAAACAGTTAAGGGGAATAGGGTACATGTTATCACAAGAGTTTCATAACTAGTGCAGTAAGATAAAACACGTATGACAATGCTGGAAAGGAAGGGTACTGGTATATATCAAAGTTTGGTGGTGCAAGTGCAAAACATTTTATCAAAGGGAAATGTACAACAGGTCTATTCCTTATTCAGCAGGTCGAGTTTATTCACACTCCTACCAAAAGTCCAATAATACACACTATACACTATTATACTTTTATCACTTATCACATCATTCTTGTCGTTTAGCATTATGGAAACTCTGGTCCACCAGGTCCTTCAAAATCCTTCAATGCTTCTCTAGCCCACCCCATAAGATCATCTGGGGCTGCATACTCACAAGTGGCTCCATAAAGTCTAGTCTCACACCACGAAATAGAATAGCTCGTAATGGTGCAACCGTCGCAACTGGTACTATAGCTGACACCGATAGAAGATCAGGGCATGGATCAGCTGACGGTTCTCCAACTGACGGCTCCGAGATAATGATCAGACGATATCGAAATAAGGAATCTTCCATCGCCGCTATCTGATATTTACGCTTCAAGATAACAATTTCGAATATTACCGCGAATCGAACTAAAACCTACTATTTAACCACACCCAACCTCTCAACGTTCTATTTCTTTATTTCATAATACTAATCTTAACCCTCTACCCATTCCCGACAATCTAGGCTTGTGGCAGTGACTTTAAACCTTAGCTCTGATGCCAAACCTGTGACGCCCTCCAAACCCGGGTCAGAAGTTTGGGGCCCATAACACATACACACACCATATTAAATCCTTTTTATGAGTATAATAATATATGCAATGACCCTACTTACCACAATTAAGGATCGCAACAGTTTAAAGTATGTCCACAAGCCACAACCTTATTTATTACAAACGTACCAAATCCCAAATTTATTTATCTTACATTTGAAGTCAAACTTTATTACAAACTTTTAGCTCACACTAAACCACACAACTTCCGCTAGCTCATTCCACTTCAACCTGTAAACCTAGCTGGCACACTCGACTCGGGATCCTCGCCATCACCAAATTCCTTTTTAACTGGAAAAGAACATAAACATATTCGCAAGAGTGAGCTAACCAGCTCAGCAAGTCACAATGACAGCACTGAGATTTAATAATGATCAATTGAAATGATATAGGGAATCAAGTTTCCTGATAAATAATGATTAGAATTGGATATGCACTTTTATTTTAAAAACCAAGGTTAGGCTGCTGATCAGTCACACACTAACCCCGAGCAAGGCTCCCAACTTTGCTCTATATACTGGATCCAAGGCACACATTGGCCTAATACGACCACGAATCTGGTCTGACCACGAATCTGGTCCATATTTAAAAACAATCCAATTCCATAGTAATAACATGATAAGCAATGTAATTCAATAAACTGAATCATAAATAACATTTTACTTGAAGTATAAGGTGCTTCACAACACCAGAAAGGTATAACAAGGTCAACAAGAAGCTTGGCTTTCAATTCAAGAAAAGAATCAAAGTGTAGAAGACCAAGGGTGCAAAGGTTACAAGGAATGGTCTTCTATTATACAAGGCATAAAGGTTCATCTGATAAACAATCTCATATCAAAGATCGGTATGTGGTAGATATGTATTTGTGGAGTAGTATCGGTTATGTATGGTTCGTATCAAAGAATTCAACAATCAAGGGTTTACAAGAAATCAGGCTCACGGCTCAAGATCAATAAGAATCAGGGTTTAGGGTTAAGTACTTCAAAGTACTTGCAATATAGAATAGGAATTACTGGGAATAATTGCAACATAATGAAAAGAGATCAAAAGTGTTCACAAGTATATTACAAGAAAGTTCAGGGACATTTGCCTTATCAATTCGCTTTCACTTCACTAACACTTGTCAATTGGTTCCCACTCACTAACCACTTATTTTCCATTTCTACGTCTTGCTTCTTCTTGATTTCTGGGCAAAAACAAATGGTTAATTCAGAAAGAAAATTTCGAGAGCTTCGTTTTGATATATTGCACGCCCGAATCGGAGTTCGATAACGCCTTCGTTTGTGCGATTGATTTTCAAGAATATGGTGTTTTAATAAAGTTTTCTCTGGCTTTCAGGGTTTGTACTGTCTGATTATGATTTTATGCGTGAAAATGAAATAAGAAAGGGCTATTTATATTTACAGAATATTAGTACGTTCTAGATCGTGTTGGATCGATAAATATGTTTGTTTTGGATAAACATTATCCTTTTTGGATAAACACTGTCTTGTTTTGGATAAACACTATCCTGTTTTGGATAAGTACTATCTTGTTTTGGATAAACGTCATCCTATTTCGGATAATTATCTAAACTGGACTTTTATAAAACGATTGTACGGAGATAATGTTATCGAAAAGGGTTAGCGTATCGAAAATATCGCGCCGGGCCGCGCACGGGTCAAACCGTAATCAGGGTCGAAAAAGTCAAAACATGGAAAATGTCCAGAATTACCAGATTAGGTTAGGAAGGAGTTTTCGGAAGAGTTTTGGGTTGTAAAAATGTAAAAACGGTTAAGGTTGGACGATTCCCAGCTTTATAAAATAATTTTGTAAATATTCAGAAAATAGTTAATAAATTCATAAATCAATATAAAATCATATAATACTCTAAATATTACCATAAAATACCTTAATTATCTATCTTTTATTCTGGACATAATAAAATTAACATACCTAGACTTTACCACATATGAACATTCAAATAATATCACCAATCATCAAATAATTCACCAAAAATCACATAATAATCACATAATGATCATTTATTGATAAAAATAATTACACGTCATGTCCCGGATATTACGGAAATCCATATTGATAAATATATCGAGATCTCCACAATACTTGTCGAGAAGTCATAGAGAGACTTATCGAGATATCCATCAAGAAGTCATTGATAAATACTTATCGAGAACTCTATCGAGAAGTCATACTTTTGATTTTTCTCACATATGTCCTATATTAATTTCACATATTAATGATGTGAACTAATATTTGGACAATTATTTTTAGAATTAGAAAAATTCTAAGTTAGATTTTATTTTTGAAAAATAAATATACAGAAAATTTTGAAATATTTATAGATCATATTTCAGTTAATTCCTAACTAAATCAAATTAATTTTGATTTATCAAGAATTAATCTTATACAATATGTTAGCTGAGTTCTTGCCTTTAGGACGAAGAATTTAACATACAAATTTTACTTACAAGTCTAGTGAAAGTTGTTTCATCCAAAGGTTTAGTGAAAACGTCAGCTAACTATTTTTCTGTTGGAACAAAAACAAGCTCAATAGTACCATTTGCAACATGTTCTTTAATAAAATGGTACCTTACATGAATGTGCTTAGTGTTAGTGATTGTGACCTAGAGACAACACTATTACGTTTTATTAATCACATTTAGATTATTAATGTTTAAGTTCTATTGATTATTCTTTTAATAATTTATTAATTCTTAATTTACTGTGATATAAATATTAGGTTAATAAATGTGCTTGGAATATGATATGAATTCTATATCTCTAGGTACATGACTTAGAAATGAGATTATGTGAATAATATCGATATTCCCAAATATCCCTAGTCGAGTATTATTATTAAGGGACAATAAAATACATTAAGACTAGTGTGTTTGTTGACTGATGATCACATCTCATTGATCATAGGTATTGATAGGGATGAATAAATCCTGATTGCATAATTAGTTATTACAGTTTGGGCTCCAAGGCCCAATAAGAAGATGTATGACATTCAGACCAGAAAGGTTAACATGTTGATCAGGCCTGATGGACCGGATCAGGCCTGATGAGACAAAGAAGGCCCAAAAACCCTGATTATTTATTAAATTCGTAATTAATAAATAAGGGAGAAAAACAGCTATTAAGATAAGTCCTAATGGGGATATAAATCCTTGTAGATTGGCCTCAAGGGGACCTAAAAGGATAAGGAATCAGTTTCCTACTATCTAGGACTCCAAAGTCCATTCTAATTATGAGACTTGCCCACCAAGTCTCCTATACCAAGTCCAATTCAAGGACTCTCAACATCTATATAAGGGGCCTCACCCCACAGATCAGAACTACGTTTTTTGACTTGATCCTCGGCAATCAGCAAGGTACGTAGGCATCTTGTTAAGGCAGATTGAGTCACGAAACACAAGAACAGTCAAAATCGAGCCTTGAAGCTCACGTTCCTTATTATTAGACACAGCAATCATATATATTAGTTTTAATCCATAACATTTGGCGTCGTCTGTGGGAAGCACAACAACAACCATGGCGAGAACACGGAGAACAACTAGAGCTCTGGAGGAAGGAACACCGTCGGGAACAACCCAGATGATTTCGTCCACCGTGGAGATACCTCCCCACTCAACTTATGCATCTACTCAAACGGAAACCCAGATAGGGGCAACTCAACCTCAGCCACAAGGGGCGATTCCCTCGACTATTCAAGGTACGAATCCTCAAGTTCAACAAGTACATATACATGTGAATTCCCGACCTGTCGGGTATGAATACTCAACTGTTGTTACTACTAACCCCCCTTATGGGATGCCCCTTCACCCCGAGGTTGGAGGAAGTGGATATGCTGGGCGAAGTGAAGCACGAGGGCAATCGCCCCCCTATATACGAGGTTTGGCTCCTATCCCCGAGGATCGAGAATTTTCTGGTCTTTACACTGAGAGAGACTCCGAATCTTCTGATGATGAAGTGGCCCCAAGAAGGAGACGTCCTGGCAAAGAGCCGATGGCCGATGGAAGACAACACCCTCGAATCAACCAAGGGGCGAATCCCCAGGAAGTGCAGGAAAGGATCAGGGCTCATGAGGCTGAGATCCAAAGGCCGAGGCGTGACTTGGAAGCTCACCAGGCCACCAGACCCCAGATACCTCCTAGGGGGAGGAATCCTCCTCCTGTCATAGACCTGGATGGTCCGGTACGAAGAAGGCTGTCGCCCCAAGAACTGATCCAAGCAATCTTTTTCCCCTTGGAGATCCTGATGATCCAACTCCACCTTTCACAGAAGAGATAATGAATGCCCATATCTCAAGGAAATTCAAGATGCCCACTATCAAAGCCTATGATGGCACGGGAGACCCCGCTAATCATGTTAGGACATTCTCTAATGCACTGCTGCTGCAACCCGTGAATGATGCTATAAAGTGTCGGGCCTTCCCTCAACCCCTGTCGGGTATGGCTCAAAGATGGTACAGTCGCTTGCCCCCAAACTCTATTGGATCATTCAGAGAGTTAAGTCAGGCTTTTATTAAGCAGTTCATCAGTGGGAGAGTCCATGAGAAAAGTTTAGCATCTTTTATGAGTATTGTGCAGGGAGCTAAGGAATCCTTGAGAGATTACCTGAATCGTTTCACAAAGGAGGCTTTAAAAGTCCCGGACCTTGATGATAAGGTGGCCATGATAGCACAGCAACAAGGAACTAGGGATGAGTTTTTCAAGATGTCCTTGGCTAAACGTCCCCCTGAAAGCATGTTGCAGCTCCAAGAGAGGGCAGGGAAGTATATCAAGGTTGAAGAAAGTATGAGGAAGACCGTAGTAAGTAATGAGCCCACTGGAAACAAGAAGAGGAAAACTGATTTAGAATATATTGCAAATGACAAGTATCCTAGAACCGAACAAAATTCTGATTCAACCCCCAAGAAGGGAGGACCTGGGCAAAAGTTCACTGAATATGCTAAGCTGAATGCTCCTAGAAGCCAGATTTTGATGGAGATTCAGAAAGATAGAGATATTCGCTGGCCTAAGCCCTTGAAGGCTGATCCCGCCAAACTAGATAAGAGCAGTATTCCAGATTTCACAAAGATGTTGGCCATGACACCGATGAGTGTAGGCAATTGAAAGAAGAAATTGAGTTTTTGATTAGAAAAGGAAGATTGAACAAATATACTGGAGAAGGAGGGGACATGAATAATAATGGAAGGAAGAACTTTGAAGATCGTAGGAGGGACTAGGAGGGACCAAGACGATCAGGGGCGGAATCCCCAACCTAGAGGGCCGGTTATAAATGCAATTTTTGGAGGGCAGCCACCTCGAGGGCCTGTGATAAACACGATATTTGGAGGTCTAACTGCTGCTGGATTGTCCAAAAATTCCAGAAAGGCATATACTAGAGAGGTTATGCATATTGTAGGAGAAGCCCCGAAGAGGACCAGGACAGAAGTAACATTGGCTTTTGATGATTCTGACCTAGAGGGTGTAAAGTTTCCTCATGACGAACCCCTGGTCATAACACCGATAATAGGAAATAGCCTAGTTAAAAGGGTCCTTGTGGATAATGGTGCTTCTGTGGATATCTTGCTCCACGATACCTTTCTAAGGATGGGGTATAACGACTCCCAGTTGACGCCAACCGATATGCCGATATATGGATTTGCTGGAGTAGAATGTCCTGTAGAAGGGATAATCAAGTTGCCAACCACCATAGGTACGGAACCAAGGCAAGCAACACAGATGTTGGACTTTATGGTAGTAAAGGCTAGTTCGACCTACAATGTTATCATGGGAATAACAGGGATACATGCCTTTAAGGCAGTCCCTTCTTCTTATCATTCAGTTATGAAATTTCCAACTCGAGATGGGATTGGAGAAGAAAGAGGAGATCAAAAAATGGCAAGAAGCTGTTATGTGGCCTCTTTGAGGGCAGATGGAGTCGGGGGGCAGGTTCTTCCTATTGAAGATATGGATGTCCGAGAAAATGACGAGAAGAGAGGAAAGCCAGCAGAAGACTTGGTTTCGGTTCCTTTAGACCCTGAGAATCCTGAGAGGATGACTTTCATTGGAGCCACACTAGGGGAGCCCCTTAGAGGGAAGTTGGTGAGATTTTTGCAAGGAAATAGTGATGTATTTTTATGGTAAACAGCTGATATGCCACGCATAGACCCGGAGTTGATTACTCACAAGCTAAACGTGGATCCAAGCAGGAAGACAGTGAAACAAAAGAAAAGAAATTTTGCCCCGGAAAGACAAGAGGCTATAAAACAGGAAGTAGAGAAGCTCTTAGAGGCTGGTTTCATTGAGGAGATTCAATTTCCGGAGTGGTTAGCAAACCCTGTAATGGTGAAGAAGGCTAATGGAAACTGGAGGATGTGTATAGACTTCACTGATCTGAATGATGCATGCCCTAAAGACTGTTTTCCATTGCCAAGGATTGATACTTTGATTGATGCCACTGCTGGGCATGAGATGCTGAGTTTCATGGATGGATTTAGCGGATATAATCAGATTAAGATGCACAAGGATGACATTCCAAAGGTATCATTTATCACAGACTTTGGTGTTTATTGTTATCTTGTTATGGCGTTTGGTCTTAAGAATGCGGGAGCCACCTATCAAAGGTTGGTAAATAAAATTTTTAAGGATCTTATTGGTAAGACTATGGAAGTCTATGTTGATGACATGTTAGTCAAGAGTCTAGTAAAGACTGATCATATAACCCATTTGAGGGAAGCTTTTGAGATCCTGAGGTACCACAAGATGATGTTGAATCCTACGAAGTGCGCTTTCGGAGTAGGATCTGGAAAATTCTTGGGATTGATGGTCTCAAAGAGAGGAATTGAGGCTATCCCCGATAAAATAAAGGCAATCCTGGACATGGAACCACCAAAAACTATCAAGGATGTTCAGGAGCTCACAGGAAGGGTCGCTGCGCTAGGACGATTCATCTCCAAGTCAGGAGACAAGTGCGTGTCATTCTTCAAGTCACTAAAGAATATCAAAGACTTTATATGGAATGAGGAAAGCCAGAAGGCATTCGAAGAGTTAAAGAAATATATGGCTCAGGCCCCGTTGTTGGCCAAACCATCTTTGAATAAAGTTTTATTCTTGTACTTGGCTGTTTTAGAGAGCGCCTTGAGCGCGGTGTTGGTTAAGGAGGAGCTAAAAGTCCAGAAACCCGTATATTATGTCAGCAAAATTCTGCATGGTGCTGAATTGAATTATTCAACTATTGAGAAATTTGCTCTAGCCTTGATAATGGCTTCGAGAAAACCGCGTCCTTACTTTCAGGCTCATCAGATTGAGGTGCTAACGAATCAGTCACTGAGAAATATCATTCACAGTCCCAAGGCAAGTGGGAGATTGATTAAGTGGGCAATAGAGTTGGGAGAGTTCGATCTCAAGTATAAGCCACGTACGGCCATAAAAGCCCAGGCACTAGCTGACTTCGTGGTGGAATGTACCATACCCAACCAAGAAGTCGGGGGGCAGGAAGATACCATACCTCAAGACAAGGGAGTCGATAATGGGGACAGAGAGAAGGATGATAAGGAGAAAGAATATTGGGTTCTCTATTTTGATGGAGCATCAAAAACAAATTCCAGTGGAGCAGGGTTGGTTTTGCAAAGCCCTGATGGGTTCTTAATTGAGTATGCTATGAAGCTAGACTTCCCAACCACAAACAATGAGGCAGAGTATGAAGCCCTGATAGCTGGCCTTGGTCTAGCTGGGACACTTAGAGTCAAAACTTAAAGGTCCGTGGAGACTCGAAGCTGATCATATCCCAGGTAAAGGGATAATTTGAGGCAAGGGATGATACGATGGCTAAGTATGTCCGCCTAGTAAGGGCTGTTATGACCCAATTTAATGAATGCCATGTTGAACACATTCCAAGGGAAGAAAATGCTAAAGCAGATGCGCTATCAAAGTTTGCTTCATCTGAGATAGAAGAAAGTTCAGGAAGTTTGTACTTCCGTGTTTTGAAGACACGAAGCATATATGTTAAGCTTGTGGCTCCCATAGGCCTGGGGACGTCATGGATTGATCCTATCAAGGCTCATATTCAAACCGGTTGGTTACCAAGTGATGCAACTGAAGCACGGAAGTTAACTGTTCGAGCACTAAGGTACTCTTTGATAGATGGGATTCTTTACAAAAGATCTTTCGTGGTTCCCTACTTGAGGTGTCTCAGGCCCGATGAGGCACGCTTGGCTCTTGAAGAAGTGCATGAAGGTATTTGTGGACAACACTTGGGGGGCAGGGCCTTGGCTCATAAGATAACTCGTTTAGGCTTTTATTGGCCAGAAATGATGGCTGATGCCAAAAAATACGTGAAGAAATGTGACCGCTGTCAGAAGCATGCACCTGTTGTTAGACAACCCCCCGAGAAGCTGACCTCTATCAACTCGCCCATTCCTTTTGCTATGTGGGGAATGGATATTTTGGGGCCTTTTCCCATGGCCACAGCACAAAGGAAGTTTCTGATTGTAGCCATTGATTATTTCACCAAGTGGATCGAAGCCAAACCCTTGGCCAAGATCACAACTAAGCAGGTTGCACAATTCCTGTGGAAAAACATTATGTGCCGATATGGAATTCCCTGTATCCTCGTCACTGACAATGGAACACAATTCAACAATGAGGAATTCAAGAAGTATTGTGAAGAAAATGAAATTGAGTTACGGTTCACCTCTGTGGCTCACCCACAAGCCAATGGGCAAGCGGAAGTAGCAAATCGAATAATCCTGGATGGACTAAAAAAGAGGATCGAGAAGTCAAGAAATAATTGGGTGGATGAGATACTTCCCATATTATGGGCCTATAGGACTACCTGTAGAGTCACGATAGGAGCGACGCCCTTCATGTTGGCATATGGGGCAGAAGCAGTAGTTCCGGTGGAGATATCACATTCCTCTCCAAGGATTCGGGCTTTCAATGCAGAAGAAAATGAGGAAGGGCAGAGGTTAGCCCTGGATCTAATTGATGAAGTGCGAGATGAGGCACATGCAAAGATAGTGGAATACCAGAAAAAAGCTTCGTTTTATTACAACCTAAGGGTTAAAGAGAGATTCTTCAAGCAAGGAGATTTGGTATTAAGGAAAGTGGAAGCTTCTGGTGTAGGTCAGAAAGGAAAACTTGCCCCAAATTGGGAAGGGCCGTACAGAGTCAAGAGCGTTCAGGGTAGAGGAACCTACAAGCTGGAGACTATGGATGGTTTTGAAGTCCCGAGAACCTGGCACGCACAAAACCTGAAGGTTTACTACGTGTAAGATAGTCGAAGTACGATTCTCACTTGTCATTGTGACAAGTAGGTTTAAAAGCACCTTAAAGCTTTTCTTGTGTAGGATTTTATATTCCAGTAGAATTTATATTCTCTAGTTGTTATTGATTAGAGTCGAACCCATACTATGTAAGGTTTTGAAAAGCCAGACTTCATGATTAAGAGTTTGAAATTATTTCAACCTTTGGATGTTTAAGTTATGATAATATCTTGTGTGGGTATAACAAAAATTCATGCCTAAACGCGTATTAAGTATTGGAAAGAAAGACGAGTAAGAAAAGCAGCATATGAAATATAACCCCGAAGGGTAACAAGTTCTGATATGAATAAAGTTCAAAAAGAAGATATACATAAAAAAACTTAGGCCTTGGAAGGCTGGGATTCCTCGGAACCACTATCCGAAGTCTCCTCGGATGTCTCAGTCGTCCCTTCGGACGTCTCGGTCGTCCCCTCTGAAGTCCCCGTAGAGGTTCCCTCTGCGGGAGATGTTGGTTGCTGAGGCGCTGCTCTTGGAGGATCTTCCACCCTGACCTTCTTAGTGATAGGCTCAAACTCCTCTTCAGAAGAATTTTCCTCCTCTCCGGAGCTGGACCCAAGCTCTTTTCTCTTGTGGCCTTGGCTCCCTGAAGGGCCGTCCTTGATCATATCAGCAAGCTTCTCAGTAACACCCCAAGCTCTGGAACTCGCACAGGGCAATGAAAGGAGGACTACTCGAGGACTTCTGGAAATTCATCTTGTATGGCCTCCACAGCAGCATCCCAGCCTTCTCTATAGCTAACTGGATGTAGGAGAGCATCGTGCTCCACCATCAATTCCTTGAACTCCTGAGTGTCCATCCAACCATCAAAGGCTTTATCCTTCTGAGCCTTCAGGATAACATTCTCAGCCCGGGCCGTTTCCAAGTCAAAAGTGGAAGAGGCAAGTTGAGCTTCAAGGGCCTCTATTCTCTGGTTGGCCTCCTCCAACTTCTTGTTAGCGTCCTCCAGGCCAACCTTCCAAGCCTTGGCTTGGTGAATCGCCCCTTGAAAGTGGGCGTTAGCCTACAAGAGAAGCAGCAAAAGTATGAGATAAGAAAATCCAAAAGGGCAAGTATGAAGGGCATAAAAAAAACGTACCGTCGCCAAAGCCTGGGCTCCGAAAAGCTCGTTCCCCTCTAAGTCCTATTGAAGGACAAAGTCTTGATAATCCACCGGGGAGATGGAATATTTAGACCATTCCTTGGCAAGCGTCGTGCTGCCAACGATTGAATCCTTGCCCCGGATTCCCTAAGCAGGTTGAAAATAGGCCCCTGGCCTCTGCTTGGTGTGCATAACTTGGTTGGGGCCTTCCTCGCCTGGTTCCATTGCTTGGAGTAGGAACTCAGGGAAGCGATCACCAAGGCGCGGGTCTTTAAAGACCTTCCCAGCCCGCTTCATCCTGGTTGTCTCCAGGTCTTTAGGCTTGGTAGCCTCCTCAATCTTCTCAGCCACTGCAAACAAGTGAGATAAGTTGAAGAATCAGCAGAATAGAAAATGAAGGAAATAAAAAAGAGATATAAGGAAGGAAACTTACTTTTCTTAGGGACGGGAGAGAGGCCGCGTTCTACAAGAATGGTCTCCCCGATAAGATCCCAAGAATGGGAAGTCCCATTATCTTGTGTGAGGAGGTTGAAAGCTCTAGCCTCCTCCTCAGACAAAGTTATGTCATTTGGGCTCCCATCGATGGCAAGCCCAAAGGACGATCGAAACAGGGTGCCCCAATCGCCACCCTCCCAAACGACGAACAAAAAATCTTTCTTCCACCCCAAGTTGTTGTGAGGGATGGACTTCCCGTTCACAATGTGGGGAATAGTAGGGCGCTGGTTTAGAGAAACCCAACCCGGACTTTTATCAGGGCTGTTTTTGAACTGGAAAATCTTTCTGAAAACGGCAACGGAAGTGGGGACATTGTGCTTGGCACATTGTGACTGATAGCACAGAATAAGCCTCCAAGAATTAGGGGGAAGTTGGCAAGGGCTGATGCCCACATCAGCCAGTAAAAGAGGAATGAACGGATGAAAATGGAGTCTGATACCTGCCCTTAGAATATCCCTATAGACGCATAGTGCGTCTTTCCTCCACTGGCAGGCCCGGAATTATACCAATATATGGTGGAAATTTACTCTATAAGGTGCAAAGTGACTCTAATATGGTGGGAAGTGACTTACGTGGTTAATTAGAGCCAAAATGTGGACCAAAATTGACAAGTATAAAGTGGTCTCAGAGAGTGCTAACACGATGCCAAATTGGATGTAGATGATTTTAACATGTTAGTTGTAACAATATATGGTGGAAATTTACTTTTATAGGGTGCAAAGTGACTCTAATATGGTGGGAAGTGACTTACACTGTTGATTAAATCCAAAATGCAGCCTAAAATTGACTCATATAAAGTGGTATCATAGGGTTCTAAGACAAGGCCAAATTGGATAAATATTATATTAACATGTTAATTATGCCAATATATGTTGGCAAGTTACTCTTATAGGGTGGAAAGTGTCTCTAATAAGGTGGGAAGTGACTTACGTGGTTGATTAGAGCCAAAATGTTCTCCAAAATGTTCTCGGATAAAGTGCTATCACAAGGTTCTAAAACGAAGTCAAATTAGATGTATATCATGCTAACATGTTAATTATTCCATTATATTATGGCAAGTGTTGTACGAGACATGCCTGTACTTTACCAAGACTAAGACAATTTGTCAACCCTAAGTAAGTTGTATTGTTATCTTAATTTGTATTTTGTACTTGTAACACTTAAAGTATGTAAAAATGTCAAAGGAGCAGACTGGAGTCTTTTTCTATAAACAGTGTCAAGCCTAAGAATTCTATCTCAAAGAAGATAAAGAAGATCATGCCTCAGAAGAATTATGAAGAAGCTTGGAGTTGAATAAATCTGTTTTAGGAAAAATATTCTGAGTCAAGATCTCTACATGTCACAGATTTAGTATTATAGAGAAGTCATTCGAGAACTCCAGAATGACTTATAGAGAACTCAGGAAAGCTTATAGAGAACTCAAAGATATCGATAAGATAAATTGAAGACATGAAGATTGGAGATATCGATAAATCATTTCTTCACTATAGAACTTAGAGTTATCGACAAGTCAACATTCATTAGAGAACTCTGAGTAATCGATAAGTCAAAATTCTACTAGAGAACTCAGAGATATCGATAAGTCAAAATTCACTAGAGAACTCTAAGATATCGACAAGTCAAATTTGGCTAGAGAACTCTTAGATGTCAACAAGTCAAGAAGCCACTAGAGAACTCAGAGTTATCGATAAGTCAAAGTAAAGATACGAAGATTAGAGATCTCGACACGCCAAATTCTCTTATAGAGAACTTGAGACCTCTACAAACCAAATTAACTATAGAGTAATAGAGATCTCGATAAGCCAATATACTTATCGAGATGTCAAGTTCTCTATGGATCAAATTGGAGATCTCGAGGTAAAATCTTAAAGTACAAAATTGCAGATCAATTCAATATCCAGGGTTAACAATCAACAAACAATCCAAACAGCTGGATTGACAAGTCTATAAAAAGCAGCTTGAAGGATATGCAAGATCAATGATGAAGATTAACTGACAAAGGAAGATCAAGATAATCACAGGATGCTAAAGATATGCTAAGCCAGGAATAGAAGATATACTTTTTTATAAATGGAAATGACAAGTGATTGTTTACTAAAGATAATAACATGTCTTATTGTACACTTTATAAACCAGCAGTTAACTGAATTATAAAGTTAACACTGGTCCTTTACTCAGTTATAACAATTAGATAGAAAATCTTGTAACACTCTCAAGAAGAAGCTAAGCTATTTATCAATAAAGAACACATAATTTTTTAGCAAAACATTCTTAATTTTAATATAAAATTAAGTGCATTTTGAAGATCTGTGTTCTTTATTCTTGTAAAAAAAAATTCTGCATGAACACACTTTCACTACAAGATTTAATTTTCTTTGTTTAACCATAAAAGATTCAAGAAAAACTTAAAAACAGTAAAACACATTCACCCCCCCCCCCCCCCGTGTATTATTCATTTCCTAACAAGTGGTATTAGAGCAAAATCTGAAAGTAAACAGATTCAAGATCTTGGAAGAATGAATACACAGAAAATCAGTAGCATCAAAATTCCTACCTTTGACAAAGCTAACTACACTCTTTGGAAAAAGAAAATGTTGTTGTTTATCAGAATGGCCAATCCACTTTATATTCAGATACTAAAAAATGACCCCTTCATTCCTATGGTTAGAGTTGAAGAATCAACAGATGGTGATATGGTCATTCCAGCTCATTATGCTCCAAAAGATCCTTCTGAGTATTCTGGGCCTGAAAAGGAGAAAGTTTCCCTTGATAGTGGCTTGCAATTGATATTGATTGAGTCACTTGACAATGTGATGTACAACAACATTGTCAACTGTGACTTCTAAGCAAATATGGGAAAAGATTGAAATACTCTGTGAGGGAAATGAGGAAGTTAGATCAAATCAAAGAAGGATATTGATTTCACAGTATGAGGGTTTCATGGCCAAGCCAAAGGAAAGTATAACAAATGTGTTTGAAAGGTTCAACAAGCTAATAAATGACTTGCAGCTCCATGATAAATTTTATGAAGCTGAAAAGGTGAACTTGAAGTTCTTGCTTACTCTCCCTGATCATTTAGAACATAAAATCTCAGCAATCAATGAAAGGAGAGACTTGAGCAGAATAACATTGGAAGTTCTATATAGAATTCTCAAAACATATGAACTAGAAATGATTCAAAGGAAATCATTGAGATCTGGTCAAGGACATGTTGTAGATGGCTCCAGTGCTTGGTCAATGAAAGCCAAACATCAAGTGATGAGCCAAGATCTCAAAATCCATCTACCTCAACAAGTGAGAAAAGAACAAATGATTCATAGGAACAAGTCATTCTGGAATTGGAAAAAGATGAGTTCTACATTCTTGATGAACTAGATGATCTAGATCAGTCAATGGCCGATTTGGCTAGAAAATTATCTAACATTAGAGTAAAGAAGCCAAGATACTTCAAGGGTAAAGGACAGTCTTTCAACAAAGACAGTAGCTAGAAAGGGAAAAGGGAAGTACACTTCTGATAGCAAGAATAGTTACAAAACTGGATCTGTTGACAGATCTAAGATAAGGTGCTACAACTGTGATGAGTTGTGTCATTTTTCTACATAATGCAGGAAACCCAAGAAAGTAAAGAAGGATAAAGCTTATATTGAATTGGAAGCAAAGTATGAAGCTCTTGTGAAGAAATAACAAAGCAAAGCTTATATTGCAGAAGGTAAAAGTTGGGATGACTCTGAAAATGATGAAGATGAAGAATTTGGAAATTATGCACTCATGACCTTGGAGCAAGGAGAATCATCCTCATCTAAATCACATGTACCAACTCTTACCACCATTGATTTAAATGTGAGTCAATATAAGGAAACTGTAGAGAAGATGAGCACAGAAATGTTTCACATTCACACAAGCATGGTTGCTGCTAATGAAGAAGTTAGGAGATTAACAAAGATAAATGAGAAGCTTGAAAGTGAGAAGCAAGAAACTGAATTATTGTTGGTGGAGCTTGAAGCTGTAAAGCAAGAGAATGCTTATCTCAAGAACAAGCTCAAGTGTGCAAATGAAATTGAAGCAGTGCTAAGGGAGAAGCTGGAAAAGAATGAGGTGAAGTTGAAGTCTTTTAGAAATGCATCTGAGCTGGTTGGACAATACCATGAGAAAAACAAACCATGTGCAAATATTGCTATTGGTCTTGACTATGATGCCTTGAACAGCAAGAAGAAAGAGATATATGATAAAGGAAAAGCAACAGCCAATGATAATGTTCCAGCTATGCTGAAAAAGGTTGTATCACCTTTGTTCAAGGCATGTGAAGTCAACTTCAGTGAAGAAGAATTGATTACCAAGCAAGAAATTGCTGATGAGGACAAAGAGAAGAAAAATGTAAAATCAACTCAGTCTTCCAATACTGAAGAGAAGCTCATGGACAAACAAAGTCCCAAGATGCCTATTAAAGAAACCAAAACTGAAGATGCAAGAAAGAAAAAGAAAAATAGAAATGGGAAAATAGGGATAAACAAAAGCAGCAATTTTGCTTATGTTGCAGATGCTCCAAGAAAGAAATATGAAAATTTTGGCTCTGTGAATCATCTAACTCACCTTTGTAAAAAGGCAGTTAGCAAGACAATTAACACCTTGATCAAAAAGGAGTTAGTAAGAGATATGCCTAAATTGGAGTTTGCTCAAGTTGAAGTTTGTAAAGCTTGTCAGAAAGGAAAAATGAAGAGATCAAGTCACAAGTCAAAAACTGTGAACTCTATAAGTGCACCATTGCAACTTATTCACATGGACTTGCTTAGGCCAGTAAATGTCTTATCAATTTCAAGAAACAAATATGCACTTGTGATGGTGGATAATTTCTCAAAATACACTTGGGTAGAATTCACGTACTCTAAAGATGAAACTCCACACATCATAATTGAGCACATCAAGAAGATATAAAAATAGGCTGAAGATCACAACTGTGTAAAAAGACTGGGAAGTGATAATGAACAGAATTCAGAAATGCAACATTGAGTGAATTTTGCAAAGGTAAAGGCATTGTTCAAGAATTTTCAGCTGCTAGAACACCTCAACAAAATGGAGTAGTTGAAAGGAAGAACAAAACACTAGTTGAAGCTGCTAGAACAATGCTGCAAGATGCCAAGTTTCCAACAAATTTCTGGGAAGAGGCTGTTAACACTGCCTATTACACTCAGAACAGATATCTAATTAACAAGGTACATGTCAAATCATCTTACTCAATCATATCTAAAAGAAAGTCAACTGTAAAGCATCTTCATGTGTTTGGAAGCAAGTGTTACATTTTGAAAGACAACTCTGAATATGTCGGAAAATTTGACTCAAAAGTCTTTGAAGCAATTTTTACGGGATATTCATTGGAAAGAACAACCTACAAAGTTTATGTGATTGACCAAAAGAAGATTATGGAAAGCACATATATGACTTTTGATGATGACAAGTGTCCAGGCTTGGAATGCCTTGATGATAATGAAGCTGAAGCTCTTTTATTTGAAAACCTCAATATTGATAGTGATTCCGATGGGGAAGATGAAGTTGATGCACAACAAAAGACAAATGAGGAGTCCACTGAACAAGAAAATCATGGAAATGGAAGCTCATCTCAAACACCTGAATTTGATAGCACAAACTCAGGGGAGAAAGAGAAGAATGATCTAGCAGTCATATCAATAATGAAGAAAGTAATGAAAGCACAATTCAACAAACTCATACAAGAAAGTGGGATATAAGTCACACTAGAGAAGCAATAATTGGTGATCCTACTGTTGGTGTGAGGACTAGAAGTGCAACTGCTAATGAGTGCATATATGCATGTTTTCTATCTCAAGTAGAGCCTAGGAAAGTTGATGAAGCTCTACTAGATCCTGATTGGATATCTGCCATGCAGGAAGAGCTGAATCAGTTTGAAAGAAATAAATATGGGAATTGGTTCTTGCACCAAAGAATAGAAGTATTATTGGACCAAAATGAGTGTTCAGGAACAAGATGGATGAACATGGTATAGTTACCAGAAATAAAGCAAGGTTGGTTGCAAAAGGCTACTCACAAGAAGAACGAATTGATTATAATGAAACTTTTGCTCCAGTTGCAAGACATGAAGCAATAAGGATTTTTCTAGCATTTGTTACACACTTAAACTTTAAAGTGTATCAAATGGATGTCAAGAGTGCCTTCTTGAATGGTGAGCTAGAAGAAGAAGTTTATGTGTAACAGCCACCTGGTAAAAAGTGACTTTAATATGGGGGGAAGTGACTGACATGGTTTATTAGAGCCAAAATGTGGACCAAAATTTACAAGTATAAAGTGGTATCAGAGGGTGCTAAAATGATGCCAAAATGGATGTATATGGTTTTAACATGTTAATTGTACCAATATATGGTGGCAAGTTACTCTGGTAGGGTGCAAAGTTACTCTGATATGGTGGTAAATGACTTACATGGTTAATTAAAGCCAAAATACAACCCAAAATTGACTCGTATAAATTGGTATCAAAAGGTGCTAAAACGATGCCAAATTAGATGTATATGATGTTAACATGTTAATTATGCCAATATATGTTGTAAAATTACTCTTATAAAGTGAAAAGTGGCCCTAATAATGTGGGAAGTGACTTACGTGGTTGATTAGAGCCAAAATGTAACCCTAAATTGACTCGGATAAAATGGTGTCAAAAGGTGCTAAAATGATGCCAAATTAGATGTATATTATGTTAACATTTAATTGTACCAATATATGGTGACAAGTTATTTTTATAGGGTGCAAAGTGACTATAATATGGGGGAAATGACTTACATGGTTGATTAGAGCCAAAATGTGGACCAATATTGACAAGTGTAAATTGGTATTAGAGTGTGCTAAATGATGCCAAATTGGGTGTATATGATTTTAACATGTTAATTTTTTCAGTATATGGTGGGAATTTACTCTTATAGGGTACAAAATGACTCTAATATGGTGGGAAGTGACTTACAGGTTGATTAAATCCAAAATACAGGCCAATATTTTCTCGTATAAAGTGGTATCATAGGGTGCTAAAATAAGGCCAAATTTGATAAATATTATGTTAAAATGTTAATTATGCCAATATATGGTGGCAAGTTAGTCTTATAAGGTGCAAAATGATGCTAATAATGTGGAAAGTGACTTACATGGTTGATTAGAGCCAAAATATAGCCCAAAATTGACTCTTATAAAGTGGTATCAAAAGGTGCTAAAATGATGCCAAATTAGATGTATATGATCTTAACATGTTAATTATGTAACACTCCCAAATCCGGGGTCGGGGATCCGGGTTGTCACGAGTTCCATTTCCCTTAATAACACCCACTCTTAATAAATAATCAACTACTCTGTACTGTAACCCCACAATAAACACACACACCACAAGTTATAGTCTCAGAGATGAATATCCAAAAATAATCACAAGTCGTTTTATTCCACAATTATATGCCAATACACCTTAAACAGGTTTCTGAATAAATTTACATTTCTTTGCCATTATTACAATTCATAAATATACATAATCTGATACATCAAAAGTTGAAAGCCTAGCCTATTGGTAGTTCCTACCTCAGCTACAGCGACATCAACGCCTATAGGAAACTGCAGAACGTTTCCTATCCGCTCGCGAATTGGGAGCTTGGTCCTGTTCATCTTGTCTATCTGATGTTGTGTGATGAAAAAAGAAAGCAAGGGTGATCAGCAAGCCCACCAAAATAATATGTATAATGATTAACAATATATGAGCCTTCTCATAGTACTCATGAAGGTCTTGGTCAAAAGAAATGAACCAAGATGATATCTTAATGCGATGAAGTCACAAAATATTCAGTATATATATACATATATACTTTTCAAAATATTGGAAGTCCTCTTCCATGCATAATACACACAGAGTTCCAGTGTATAACTGTATAAAAATATCGTTGCAAGGTGATCTCATATATCTAACCTTGTCTCAACGTTTTTCTGAAAATCTTTGGCATGCATAAGATAATCATTTACTAGATATAAGTTTAAAAGATGAAGTTACAAGATACTCCAATATACTTATATCTTTTCCAAATACTACTTGAACTACCACCATTCAAGTTATAATTAGTTTCCAAAGTTCATCACATAGATGAGACTACAAGACCAGATTTGAATAGATTAAATCTTTAAAATATCATCAAAATAAAATGAAGTTACGAGATACTTCATTTGATGCAAAAATCATTTTGAAAACTTGACCCTGCCAACACTCAACAATCGCCCAACCGTAGCCTTTCTATCGAAGTGCTCAGGGTAGTGTTGCAGAAATATCCAATTGGATGATGAACTCATTACGGGAGTTTGCCGCGCCAGGAAGACCACTTACGATGATCAGTCGTAGTAGTGCAACCCCACCATTTTCTACATGTAGAGGAGAACCTGTCGGATTTACTTGTCAACCGAACACTGAACTCCTAAGGAATGGACCGCCTTAGCGGAACTTCCAGGCCATTTGGGCCAATATAATAAGCCCTCGAATGAATATTGAAATAATATTCAATAAATAATATAAAAGAGTCATAAGCCCTCGAATGAATATTCAAATAATATTCAAATAATAAAATAAAAGGAGTCATAAGTCCTCGAATGAATATTCAAAATAATATTCATTTAATAAAATAAAGAAGTCATAAGCCCTCGAATGAATATTCATAATAATATTCATTAAATAAAATAAAGGAGTCATAAGCCCTCGAATGAATATTCGTAATAATATTCATTAAATAAAATAAAGTTATCGAATAAACCTTATTCGATTAATAGTTTTAAAAACTATATTAATATATATATATAAAAATATATATTATACTCGGGAGCCTCGCCTCCCGGTTTTAGAAAAAGTTCACCTTTTGATCCCCTATACTAAGGGTATACGCAAATACCGCTTATCTCTAGCATAGGTATTATGCAACGAATAAGCATTTGAACCAACAGATATATAAATCAAGAATACGAAACAGGAATGCATATATACCATATCAAATGCTACAATATATCGCAAGAATTTGCTAATAACAAATATGCATTTCTCACAAGATCATGCATATACACATATACATCACAACAACAGTATAACGGGTAGAAAACTTGCCTGAGCGACTGGGGGTTACGAATGGCTCGGGACGAGTCTGGTAACCTATAAACAACAAGTAAGTTGGAATTAAACCAAAGTCACTTGTAAATCTATACTTTAACTAACTTAGACTCTAACGCTTGTTTTGCGCTTACTGATTTGCTTAAGTCACTCGGGTACCCTCGGCTCCACCATTTTTAATAATTTAACCTTTACGAGTTTTAAGGCGATTCCTTCGCGAGTGTCTTACCAACTGCCTAACACACTTACCATAAATGTTTCATACATTAATTAACCCTTTTTGGTCTTTAACCTATGTTTCAAAGTAAAGCGAGGGGAAAAGTTTCGTTCGTGAAACGCCGTTACTTGAAACGGTCGTTTCTCCTAAACCGTACATCGGAATCAAACGAACTACATATCAAAACGAAGCTCGTAACATGAACTATCTAAACATGGCAATGGCCAAAATCTAGCAGGGTGCTCTCGGGTCCAAATGTTATGAACAAAAGCAGTCTGAAGTAAATCGGACATTACGACGGCTATGTTTACGCGATTACCAATGTTTAAACTACTCCAATTAACCACCAACCAACTCATAACCATCAATACAACAAAACTTCACCTAAACCATACCACATCAGTCCATAATCTCCAAGGTTTTCAACTCAAACAACCACAATCAAGACCTATGAACTATAATCAAGCTTCAATTACCAAAACACTTCCAAATCAAACCAAACTACTAATAATCACAATCCATGCTTCTCATTTCACAAAACCAACCATTAAGCTTACTAACAAATAAAGTAAAGGCTAGGGTTTGAAGTTTATACCTTCCTTGGGAGGTGTTAAGTTGCTAGGAAGCCTTAGGGAGCCTCCTACAAGTTTGATCTTTCCAAAGAAATCAAGAACACAAAGTTAGGCTTTGAAGTTTCTAAAAGTCCGATTTAAAGAACTGTAAAAATGAGGGTCTTACCATGATTATTTGGACAAGACTTGTGAACAAGAGTTGTAGGCCATCTCAATACCTTTCCAATGAGCTATAGAACACAATATTTTAGTGAGAAATGAAGGAGATACAGCAGTTTTAGTGTGCTGGTTCTGTTTTGGCCGAGAGCATGAAGAACAATGCCTTGGTTTCTTTTTGATTTTGATGAAAAATGATTTGCTTGGCTTGGTTGGTTTGATTTTTGTGTTTGTTTTAGTAAATTACCTAGTTGCCCTTGATTTTGTGTGGTTAAAAAGCCACCACATCTCCTTCCTTCCTATGTCATGCTTGTGTCATCCTCATGATGTCATCCTCCCCTCCTTGTCCTCTTCTCATTGGTTGGGTGACATCATCCTCTCTAATCCCTTTGATTAACTTCCTAATTGTTTGCCTAATGACCGCTGATCTGTTATACTGTTCGCTTAACTTTCGTTTTCGTTTATCGTTTGAGGGATCATACCCGGGATCTTATTACTTAGGTTCCCTTAACCTTTCTCAATACATTATATTCCTTTTTATGATCCTCTATTATAATCCTTTAATTTAAATCCTTTTATCCTGTTACCTTATACTCAATTCTTTCCGTATCTATTGGATTTCCGGGAAAAATCAAAGTGTTCGGATTTGGATTCTGACGATCTTTACATACACTTATATCCCATATAAAGTACTAATAAAATCTCAGAATATCCATATCAGAACCCCTACATAGTGTGACATGAAAAGTTTTCTCATTCAGCTAAAACACTATTCACAAGGGTTACAAAAAGTTCAAAATTTTGGGAGTTATTACAAATTATGCCTATATATGGTGGCAAGTTACTCTTACATGGTGCAAAGTGACTCTAATATAGTGGGAAATGACTTACGTGGTTGATTAAACCCAAAATGTACCCCAAAATTAACTCGTATAAAGTAATATCAAAAGGTGATAAAATGATGCCAAATTTGATGTATATTATGTTAGCATATTAATTGTATCAATATATGATGGCAAGTTATTCTTATAGGGTGCAAAGTGACTCTAATATGGTGGGAAGTGACTTACATGGTTGATTAGAGGCAAAATGCAGCCCAAAATTGACTCGTATAAAATGGTATCATAAGGTGCTAAAACAAGGCGAAATTGGATAAATATTACGTTGACATGTTATTTATGCCACTATATGGTGGAAGATTACTTTTATAGAGTGTAAAGTGACTCTAATAAGGTGGGAAGTGACTTACGTCGTTGATTAGAGCCAAAATGTACCCCAAAATTGACTCGGATAAAGTGGTATCAAAAGGTGCTAAAACGATGCCAAATTAGATGTATATTATGTTAACATGTTAATTATACCAATATATGGTGGCAAGTTACTCTTATAGGGTGCAAAGTGACTCTAATATGGTGGGAAGTGACTAACATGGTTTATTAGAGCCAAAATGTGGACCAAAATTGACAAGTATAAAGTGGTATCAAAGGGTGCTAAAATGATGCCAAATTGGATGTATATGGTTTTAACATGTTAATTGTACCAATATATGGCGGCAAGTTACTCCTGTAGGGTGCAAAGTTACACTAATATGTTGGGAAGTGACTTTCATGGTTGATTAGAGCCAAAATGCAGCCCAAAATTGACTCGTATAAATTGGTATCAAAAGGTGCAAAAATGATGCGAAATTAGATGTATATGATGTTAACATGTTAGTTATGCCAATATAGAGTGGCAAGTTACACTTACAGGGTGCAATTTACTCTAATATTGTGGGAAATGACTTACGTGGTTGATTAGAGCCAAAATGTACCCCAAAATTGACTCATATAAAGTGATATCAAAAGGTGATAAAATGATGCCAAATTTGATGTATATTATGTTAACATGTTAATTGTACCAATATATGGTGTCAAGTTACTCTTATAGGGTGCAAAGTGACTCTAATATGGTGGGAAATGTTTTACATTGTTAATTAGAGCCAAAATGCGGCCTAAAATTGACTAATATAAAGTGGTATCATAGGGTGCTCAAACAAGGCCAAATTGGATAAATATTACGTTAACATGTTTATTATGCCACTATATGGTGGCAAGTTACCCTTATAAAGTGTAAAGTGACTCTAATAAGTTGGAAAGTCACTTACATGGTTGATTAGAGCCAAAATGCAGTCTAAAATTGACTCTTATAAAGTAGTATCAAATGGTGCAAAAATGATGCCAAATTAGATGTATGATGTTAACATGCTAATTATGTCAATATTTGGCGGCAAGTTACTCTTATAGGGTGCATAGTGACTCTAATATGGTGGGAAGTGACTTATGTGGTTGATTAGAGCCAAAGTGTACCCAAAATTGAATCCGATAAAGTGGTATCAAAAGGTGCTAAAATGATGTCAAATTAGATGTATATTATATTATCATGTTAATTATTCCAATATATAGTGGAAAGTGACTCTTATATGGTAAAAAGTGACTTTAATATGGGGGAAGTGACTGACATGGTTTATTAGAGCCAAAATGTGGACCAAAATTGACAAGTATAAAGTGGTATCAGAGGGTGCTAAAATGATGACAAATTGGATGTATATGATTTTAACATGTTAATTGTTTTAATATATGGTGGCAATTTATTTTTATTGGGTGCAAAGTGACTCTAATATAGTGGGAAGTGACTTACATGGTTGATTAAATCCAAAATGCAGCCCAAAATTGACTCGTATAAAGTGATATAACAGGGTGCTAAAACAAGGCCAAATTGGATAAATATTATGTTGACGTGTTAATTATGCCAATATATGGTAGCAAGTTACTCTTATAGAGTTCCAAGTGACTCTAATAAGGTGGGAAGTGACTTACGTGTCTGATTAGAGCCAAAATTTACCTCAGAATTGACTCAGATAAAGTGGTATCATAAGGTGCTAATACGTTGCCAAATTAGATGTATATTATGTTAACATGTTAATTGTACCAATATATGGTGGCACATTACTTTTATAGGGTGCAAAGTAACTCTAATAAGGCGGGAAGTGACTTACGTGGTTGATTAGAGCCAAAATGTGGACCAAAATTGACAAGTATAAAGTGGTATCAAAGGGTGCTAAAATGATGCCAAATTGGATGGATATGATTTTAACATGTTAATTGTTTTAATTTATGGTGTCAATTTATTCTTACAGGGTGCAAAGTGACTGTAATATGGTAGGAAGTGACTTACATGGTTGATTAAATCCAAAAAGCATCCCAAAATTGACTCGTATAAAATTATATAATAGTATGCTAAAACAAGGCCAAATTGGATATATAGTATGTTTACATGTTAATTGTACCAATATATGGTGGCAAGTTACTCTTATAGAGTGCCAATTGACTCTAATAAGGTGGGAAGTGACTTACGTGGTTGATTAGAGCAAAAATGTACCCCAAAATTGACTCGGATAAAGTGGTATCAAAAGGTGCTTAAATGATGCCAAATTAGATGTATATTATGGTAACATGTTAATTATACCAATATATGGTGGCATGTTACTTTTATATGGTGCAAAGTGACTCTAATATGGCGGGAAGTGACTTACGTGGTTGATTGGAGCCAAAATATGGACCAAAATTGACAAGTATAAAGTGGTATCAGAGAGTGCTAAAATGATGCCAAAATGTTAATTGTACCAATACATGGTGGAAAGTTACTCTTTTAAGGTCCAAAATGACTCTAATATGGTGGGAAATGACTTACATGGTTGATTAGAGCCAAAATGCAACCCAAAATTGACTCGTATAAAGTGGTATCATAGGGTGCTAAAACAAGGCTAAATTGGATAAATATTTTGTTAACATTTAATTATGCCAATATATGGTGGCAAGTTACACTTATAGAGTGTAAAGTGACTCTAATAAGTTGGGAAGTGACTTACATGGTTGATTAGAGCCAAAATATACCCCAAAATTGACTCGGATAAAGTGGTATCAAAAGGGGCTAAAAGTGTAGGGTTTCGTGGACATAAACGCAACAGAAACAGTAATTAAAAACGTAAAAAAACATAATTTTCGAAACCCGCCGCAAGATCCATGGAAAAACATATATTTAATTCGTAGATCAGATTGTTTACCTTAAGAAGCTTTACCAATTGGTTGTCTAATGGAGATCCAAAGCTTGTTCAATCACCACGCATCCCGTTCTCGCGATCTACGCTCTATCGGTATCCACACGAATGCTTGAACTCAAGGATTGGATGTGTACTAGCACAAACCCGTTTCTTCTTGCTCTCTCCATCTTCTCTCTTGGTGGCTAGGGTTTTAGTAAAAGTCTTGCTTACAAAATCAGCCATACAAGAGATATTGTATCGAGAGTAGTAAAACGAATTATAACTCTTAACTATAGGAGTTATTATTAGTTTGAAATTCCTATTTGTATTATAAATAAGTCTCACTTAATTATTTAACAAATAATTTTCATAATTAATATTAGTAAATTCGAATATCAATATTTATCTAATTAATTAAGTCATACTTAATTAATATTATAAATAAATTGAATTACTTTAATATAATTTAAATCCAATTTAAATTAAAGAATCCTTCAAGCATTCTTAGTGTGTGACCCTATAGGTTATTATTATGTTGGCAACGAATTTTAAATCTAATTTAAAATGGTAAACAATGAGCGACATCTAGTAATACATCATTGTTACCCAAGTAATAATAATTGAATCGGTGATCGATTAAACCTTTTGTGAATAATGTATAATGTAATATAATCCCTTTAACCATATATTATAGATTTGTAATGTGTCATCTTCATCATAGTTTAATCCAAGTTTCCTTGATCAATGAGTAGACTATCATATCAAATCAACATTTCAGCGTGGCCACACATTTCATAGTCTAGCTCAAACAAGAGGCCAATAATATCACTCCTAAAATAGGAGGGTTAAATCCCATCTAGATCATTCATATTTCTCATACGATTCATAATATACCCAATGTCCACTTTTATCATTACCTGGTCAAGGATAACTTTTAATGGAATCAATGTATATTAATTCTCGTATAGAAATATAATGACTTCAGGTCTAAGGACCATTACATCATTATCACTGTGAGAATTACTTATAACACAACAGACATGTAGAATGTCACATTGGGTCTGTCCAGCATCATGTACATATACATTTGCCTGTGTTTTTTACTTTAGTATCACTATACCTATGATCAATGAGATGTGATCATCAGTCAACAAACACACCAGTATTAATGCATTATTATTGTCCCTTAATAATAATACTCGACTTGGGACCTTTAGGAATATTGATACTATTCTCATAATCTCATTTCTATGTCTCGTACTTAGAGATATAGGATTGCATATCATATTCCAAGGACATTTATTAACCTAACATTTATATCGTAGTAAATTAAGAATTAATAAAATTTAAAGAGAAAAATTGATTGAACATAAACATTAATAAGCCCAATGTCTTAAACTAAAACATCATAGTATTGTCTCTAGGGCACAAACACTGATAAAAACGATGTCGAATTAGAGGTATATTACGTTAACATGTTAATTGTACCAATATATGGCCACACGTTACTCTTATAGGGTGCAAAATGACTCTAATACGGCGGGAAGTGACTTACGTGATTGATTAGAGCCAAACTGTGGACCAAAATTGACAAGTATTAAGTGGTATCAGAGGGTGCTAAAACGAGGCCAAAGTGGAAGTATATGATTTTAATGTGTTAATTATTTTAATATATGGTGGCAATTTACGGTTATAGGGTGCAACGTGACTCTAATACGGTGGGAAGCGACTTACATGGTTGATTAAATCCAAAATGCAGTCCAAAATTGACTCGTATAAAGTGGTTTCATAGGGTGCTAAAACATTGCCAAATTGGATAAATATTATGTTAAAACATGTTAATTATGCCACTATATGGTGGAAAGTTACACTTATAGAGTGCAAAGTGACTCTAATAAGGTGGGAAGTGACTTACGTGGTTAAGTAGAGCTAAAATGTACCCTAAAATTGCTCGGATAAAGTGGTTTCAAAAGGTGTTAAAATGATGCTAAATTAGATGTATATTATGTTAACATGTTAATTATACCAATATATGATAGAAAGTTACTCTTATAGGGTGCAAAGTGATTCTAATATGGTGGCAAGTGACTAACATTGTTTATTAGAGCCAAAATATAGACCAAAATTGAAAAGTAGAAAGTGGTATCAAAGGGTCCTAAATTAATGCCAAATTAGATGTATATCATTTTAACATATTAATTGTAGCAATATATGGTGGCAAGTTACTCTTGTAGGGTGTAAAGTTACTCTAATAGGGTGGGAAGTGACTTACATGGTTGATTAGAGCCAAAATGCAACCCAAAATTGACTCGTATAAAGTGGTATGAAAAGGTACTAAAATGATGCAAAATTATATGTATATGATGTTAATATGTTAATTATGCCAATATATTGTGGCAAGTTACAATTACAGGGTTCAAATTGACTCTAATATAGTGGGAAATAACTTACGTGGTTGATTAGAGCCAAAATATACCCCAAAATTGACTCGGATAAAGTGGTATCAAAAGATGCTAAAATGATGCCAAATTAGATGTATATTATGTTAACATTTTAATTGTACCAATATATGGTGTAAACTTACTCCTATAGGGTAAAAAGTGATCTAATATGGTGGGGATTGACTATTATGGTTGATTAAAGACAAAATTTGGACCAAAATTGATAAGTATAAAGTGGTATCAGAGGGTCCTAAAATAATGCCAAGTTGGATTGTATATGATTTTAACATATTAATTATAATAATGCATGGTGGTAATTTACTGTTATAGGGTGCAAAGTGACTCTAATATAGTGGGAAGTGACTTACATGATTGATTAGAGCCAAAAATGCAGCATAAAATTGGCTCGTATAAAGTGATATGAAATGGTGCTAAAATGATGCCAAATTAGATGTATGATGTTAACATGCTAATTATGTCAATATTTGCGGAAAGTTACTCTTATAGGGTGCATAGTGACTCTAATATGGTGGGAAGTGACTTACGTGGTTGATTAGAGCCAAAATGTACCCCAAAATTGAATCCAATAAAGTGGTATCAAAAGGTGCTAAAATGATGTCAAATTAGATGTATATCATATTAACATGTTAATTATTCCAATATATATAGTGGCAAGTGACTCTTATATGGTGCAAATTGACTCTAATATGGGGGGAAGTGACTAACATGGTTTATTAGAGCCAAAATATGGACCAAAATTGACAAGTGTAAAGTGGTATTACAGGGTGCTGAAACGATGCCAAATTGGATGTATATGGTTTTAACATGTTAATTGTACCAATATATTGTGGAAATTTACTCGTATAGGGTGCAAAGTGACTCTAATATGGTTGGAAATGATTTACATGGTCGATTAGAGCCAAAATGCAGCCCAAAATTGACTCGTATAAAGTGGTATCATAGGGTGCTAAAAAAGGCCAAATTGGATAAATATTATGTTAACATGTTAATTATGCCAATATATGGTGGCAAGTTACCCGTATAGAGTGTAAAGTGACTCTAATAAGTTGGGAAGTGACTTACGTGGTTGATTAGAGCCAAAATGTACCCCAGAATTGACTCGAATAAAGTGGTAACAAAAGGTGCTAAACGACGCAAAATTATATGTATATTATGTTAACATGTTAATTGTACCAATATATGGCGGCATATTACTCTTACAGGGTGCAAAGTGACTTTAATATGGCGGGAAATGACTTACGTGGTTGATTTGAGTCACACTGTGGACCAAATTTGACAAGTATAAAGTGGTATCAGAGGGTGCTAAAATGAGGCCAAATTGGATGTATATGATTTTAATGTGTTAATTATTACAATATATGGTGGTAATTTACTCTTATAGGGTGCAACGTGACTCTAATATGGTGGGAAGCGACTTACATGGTTGATTAAATCTAAATAACAGTCCAAAATTGACTCGTATAAAGTGGTATCATAGGGTGCTAAAATAAGGCCAAATTAAATGAATATTATGTTAACATGTTAATTATGCCACTATATGGTGGCAAGTTACATTTATAGAGTGAAACTAACTATAATAAGGTGGGAAGTGACTTACGTGGTTGATTAGAGCTAAAATGTACCCCAAAATTGACTCGGATGAAGTGGTATCAAAAGGTGCTAAAACGATGCCAAATTAGATGTATATTATGTTAACATGTCAATTATACCAATATATAGTGGAAAGTTACTCTTCTAGGGTGAAAAGTGATTCTAATATGGTGGGAAGTGAATAACATGGTTGATTAGAGCCAAGATGTACCCCAAAATTTACTCGGATAAAGTGGTTTCAAAAGGTTCTAAAACGATGCCAAATCAGATGTATATTATGTTAACATATTAATTGTACCAATATATGGTGGAAAGTTACTCCTATGGGGTGAAAAGTGAATTTAATATGGTGGGATTGACTATTATGGTTGATTAAAGCCAAAATTTGGACCAAAATTGACAAGTATAAAGTGGTATTAGAGGGTCCTAAAATGATGCCAAATTGGATGTATATGATTTTAACATGTTAATTGTAATAATACATGGTGGAAATTTACTCTTATAGGGTGTAAAGTGACTCTAATATAGGGGGAAGTGACTTAGATTGTTGATTAGAGCCAAAATGTAGCCTAAAATTGACTCATATAAAGTGGTATCAAATGGTGCTAAAATGATGCCAAATTAGATGTATGATGTTAACTTGCTAATTATGTCAATATTTGGCAGAAAGTTACTCTTATAGGGTGCATAGTGACTCTAATATGGTGGGAAGTGACTTATGTGGTTGATTAGAGCCAAAATGTACCCCAAAATTAACTTCGATAAAGTGGTATCAAAAGGTGCTAAAACGATGCGAAATTAGGTGTGTATGATGTTAACATGTTAATTATGCCAATATATTGTGGCAAGTTACACTTACAGGGTGCAAATTGACTCTAATATAGTGGGAAATGACTTACATGGTTGATTAGAGCCAAAATGTACCCCAAAATTTACTCGGATAAAGTGGTATCAAAAGGTTCTAAAACGATGCCAAATCAGATGTATATTATGTTAACATATTAATTGTGCCAATATATGGTGGAAAGTTACTCCTATAGGGTGAAAAGTGATTCTAATATGGTGGGGATTGACTATTATGGTTAATTAAACCCAAAATTTGGACCAAAATTGACAAGTATAAAATGCTATCAGAGGGTCCTAAAATGATGCCAAATTGGATGTATATGATTTTGACATGTTAATTGTAATAATACATTGTGGAAATTTACTCTTAGGGGTACAAAGTGACTCTAATATAGTGGGAAGTGACTTACATGGTTGATTAGAGCCAAAATGCACACTAAAATTGACTCGTATAAAGTGGTATCAAATGGTGCTAAAATGTTGCCAAGTTAGATGTATGATGTTAACTTGATAATTACGTCAATATTTGGCGGAAAGTTACTCTTATAGGGTGCATAGTGACTCTAATATGGTGGGAAGTGACTTATGTGGTTGATTAGAGCCAAAATGTACCCCAAAATTAAATGCGATAAAGTGGTATCAAAAGGTGCTAACATGATGTCAAATTAGATGTATATCATATTAACATGTTAATTATTCCAATATATAGTGGCAAGTGAGTCTTATATGGTGCAAAGTGACCCTAATATGGGGGAAGTGACTAACATGGCTTATTAGAGCCAAAATGTGGACCAAAATTGACAAGTATAAAGTGGTATCAGAGGGTGGTAAAATGTTAGGGCGAAAATACGCGCTAAAATTACATGCAAATATACGTGTTCACAAGTAGTATAAGATATAAATAAGATTCGTTCCCACAGAGACTGGTTTAGGTTAAGTTCAATCTATGTACCTGTGCAACAATGTATGGTTATCGCTCAACGCTAAGACAAATAACAAAGTGGGTTTTAATTAAACTAAGAGATTATACTGAATAACATTGACTAAGAGAATTGAGGTTGAATTACTATATATAAAAAACATGGGATCCTAACTTCATTAAATACTTCATTCAATAGCCTTTTTATTCTTAACCTTAGCATGTAATGGTGATGATGACACTAATCAGATAACATGAAACTAGTAAACACCAACTTTCGTTGTACGAATACCCTACTACCAAGCATCCACAAAAGTGATAGAAGTTGAATAGACAACAATTATGCTTAGTCCTTATATGTCTATAAGAATTGAAAACATAACGGTTTAATGCGCAAGTTATCTATCGTGATTACATAGGGCAAGTAAGATGGTTAATATTACCTACGAATCATGCATAACAATAATACATGAACCTATGCTAGCATGGCAAGTTCTAAATCTCTATATTCACTTTCTCTTCAATAGAGATTAACACACTATCTTATATGTTAGCTACGCACATAAGACGAATAAGCACAACCAATACTAGGATATCAATCAATCACCACACACTAAGGTATCGAAACAAATTAACTAAAGAAATTCGTAAATAAATTCGTTAGAACCCCACGATAACGATTAGTTCATAACCAAACTCATCATCACCAAGTTTCCAATGAAAGCATGATAATAAACAATATAAGAGTACTAGGGTTCAAGAACAATTCGAAAACGAGCATCCAAGTTTCAATATATTAAAGAAAATTAGAGTTTTCTTCTCCGTAGCCTTCTTGTGCTCTCTAGGTCTTCTTATTGCTCTCCCAGACCTCTTTCTTCTCCAAAACATATTTTTATTGATATATATAGGCTTCTGGTCGTTCTGGGCTTCCATACTCTCAAAATCAGACTAGAATCAGGATTCTGTAAAAACGACCTTGCGCGGCCGCGTGCTATTCCAGCGCGGGCGCGCCGTGCTACTGTAGTTGGAATTCTGAATTTTCTTCTTTTTGCTGTAACTTTTGCTCCACTCGTCAGAATTTGATGAATTAGCAGTCCACGCAAAGCTAACGAGATTCTCTACAACTTGAGAATGGAGGCTTCCAATTCAGATCTCTTTTCAGCAAATTTCCATGAAAAGATCATTTCTTCATTTAACTTATGCCTGAAATGCAATAACGCAAACATACATCAAAAATACCAACAACTTGAGTCCAAAACACCAACTTAAGGTTGTAATGAAGCGTTTCAAGTAGATATAAAATCCACTTATCACACCCCCAAAGTTGAATCGATGCTTGTCCTCAAGAATAAACAGACTCAAAACTACAAAACAAACATAATGCATGAATGCAACTACATGAATGCAACCAAATGATAATCCAATCGATCCCCTAAGAATAATCGTAACAAAATGAATAAGACAATGCCTCTAAGAGTGCAATGACTCAAAATAGAGCTTGAATAAATCTCACAAACCAGAACGTGCATGTGTGGATGCTTAATAGATATACTCTCGACACTAGATCAATAAACATAACTTGTTTATCATCAAAATAATCACAAGTTTATAAACATAATAGACAATAAATGCACAATGACTCACTACACCTCCTTTCTACTAGAGTTATACAAGGATTCATGCTATTATTGAACACATAACAAAGATGCTTACTTGACCGTGTAATGAATGAGGTCCCAAAAGACTTATGCAATAATACCCATGTAGCGAGCGTTAGGTTAGCGGATCCTCGACTATCAAAGCCTTAGGTCAATAGGGACAAAGTTCCGTAGAACTTAATAACTCGAGTATAAAAGAGCTCACTCTTGATCAATTATGCATATACACATACGTTTTTTTTCTTTTTTTTCTTTTCTCTTTTTTTTTTTCTTTTCTTTTTTTTCAAAAATTTCTGAATGAATGCATTTCGCTCCATCTCATTCAACCCTAGACTACTCATAAAACTATGAGCCGGCTACTAGCCATTTGATGCCTAGCCTTACAACAACTAGCAATGAAATACTGCTTTTCTCTAGTTTAAAAATCAGTATTTTTATGTCATTACGATAATAGCAAAAATTCTAAATATAACCAAGTGATTAAATCTCAACTATTAAACAAGCATAATTATGATCTAGATCAAAAGCAATCCTATAAGACATTGTGAAATTTTTTCTTCTGGCATGCAAATAAATACATTAGGACTTAAACATCCCTCTATTCGTCATCACCACACTCAAATCAACATCAACTCATCAAATAGCATAGTTCATCTTAAGGGATCATGCTAAATATGCATGCAAATGAAACTATTTGAAATCAAATAAAAAATAACAAATATGTCCTATATGAACAATCATGCAACACTTCAAATGAAATACAACTATATGCAACATGAATTTATATGAACTATATGGACACACGCAAACTAATCCTTACATTATCACCCCCAAACTTAAAATTTTCAATGTCCTCATTGAAGGTAATAATAAGGATTTCAGGCATAACTAGTCTTCAGAAAGATCACCCTCCTCGGGTGGAGGATCAGGTGGCCAATCAACCTCGACACCAGTGGCTCGAAAAATAGTGCCCAAAGCCTGTGTCAAATCTGCAGCAAAATCACGGTGAATGTCGTGCATGGCCTCAATACCTGAATCAACCTTCTATACTGCGCATCACCAATACCAAACCTATCAACTATCTGTGGTGCACGAGAGGGACCATCTTTAAGCATGAGAGGAACCGTCCGGTCACCCTTTAGCTCATCATAGATGTGACGCCCTCCAAACCCGGGTCAGAAGTTTGGGGTCCACAACACATTCACAATATATAAACCTGTACATAAAATATTAATTACAATGACCCTGTTTCACATAACCACGGATCGCAACAGGTTAAAGTATGAGAACAAGCCACAACCTTAATTATTACATCATACCAAATCCCCACTAATTTAACTTACAATTGATAATAAAATCATTCTTAGAATCTAATTATCTCTTTACCGCGTGAAAGTTTTGCTAGCTCGATCCAACTTGACTGGAACCTTAGCCCGCACTTTGGACTGAGGAACTTCACTATCATCCATATTCTTTTCAACTGTAAAATATATAAAAGAGTCGCAAGGGTGAGCTAACTAGCTCAGCAAGTCATAATAGTGATAACTGAGGTTAAACAATGATCAAATGAGATGATTCAAAGGAATCAAGTTCCTTTTTAACTAATCATTAGAATTGGATATTCATTTTAAGTTTTTAAAAACCAAGGTTCGGCTGCTGATCAGTCACGCACTAACCCCGAGCAAAGCACAATACACTGCTCTAATTACTGGATCTAAGGCTCACATTGGCCTAACTTGACCATTGGTATGGTCTGACCACGAATCTGGTCCTCATATATAAAAACTATCCAATCCTAAAGCAGTTCAATATGATAAACAATATAATTCAATAAAACAAGATCATAATCAATAATGATTAAAAATTTGAATAAAACGTAAGGGAACTCATGGATATCACAAAGGTATATCAGGGTATGTAAAAGAAACGGTTTTCAATCTGTAAAAGAATCAGGTATTGAACAAATAGTGATTTTTCGAGGTATAGTTCTTTGATGTTATAAAGAATGGTTGGAGTATAAAAGTTTCTGTGTTTTCAAACCATTTTCTTCTGGTATTTGGTAGTTAAACATTTGGGAAATAGTATCATATTTGTGTGGTTTGGTGTCTGAGGATCAACAAAGGATGGTTTACAAGGAATAAGGCTTACGACTCAAGATCAAGAAAGAATCAGGGTTCAAGGTGAGTAGTTTAAAACACTTGCATTATAAAACAGGAATTACATTTAATAATAGCAACAGGTTATGAAACAGTTCGAAAACATTGATAAAATATCTCGAAGAAAAGTTTAGCAATACTTGCCTTACAAGGCTTTACAATTATTACTGATCAACTCTGAGACGACTCTGCTGCTCAGGCTCCTTACATCCAATCGCTAGATTCCATTGGATTCGACTCCGACACTCAGGTCTTTATGTTGAAACTCTATTGAGCTCGTCGACAGACTATTAGGTCATCTCTAGTCCATTGTCCACTTTCAGGTTCTCGGTTATAACCTACAGGGTCGAAATACCCTACGTTAGACATCTAGGTATGCTTGACATATCCTCGATACTAATTCTTACCCAACGATATTCAAATCCGACTCGTAATTATTCATATTAGAATAATACAAACCACAATTAGAGTTCACGTTTGCGAAATCGGTTCAGTGTTCCTTTTCAGAAAATACTTATACTCATCATTTTACGTAATTAGGGTTACTGAGTTTTGGACAGAACATTTACCATAACATACAATCAAATTCGTATATAATATATGTAATAACCCCAATTTTTGAGAAATTTTGAAACCCTTATGAATAGTGTTTTTGCTGAACGAGAAAACTTTTCATGCCACGCTATGTAGGGGTTCTGTTATTGATCTTATGGGATATTATTAGTACTCTATGTGGTATATAAGTGTATGTAAAGATCGTCAGAATCCAATTCTGAACACTTTGATTTTTCCCGGAAATCCACAAGATACGGAGAGAATTGAGTATAAGGTAACAGGATAAAAAGGATTTAAATTAAAGGATTATAAGAGAGGATCATAGAAGGAATACAATATATTGAGAAAGGTTAAGGGAACCTAAGTAATAAGATCCCGGGTATGATCCCTCAAACGATAAACGAGAACGAAAGATAAGCGAACCGTAAAACAAATAAGTGACCAAGAGACAAGCTTGTACAAGAAGCCAGGGATTGTGACATCATCAAACCACAAGGTGTGGACAAGTGGGAGCATTATGACATGTGCAAGGTGACACAAGCATGACATGGGAAGGAAGGAGGTGTGGTGGCTTTTTAACCACACAAATTCAAGGGCAACAAGGTAATTAACTAAATCAAACACAAAAACAAGCCAACCAAGCCAAGCAAAATCATTTTCTTCAAAATCAAAAAGAAACCAAGGCATGGTTCATCATGCTCTCGGCTTTTTACTATTGCAAATGGGCAAGAATTCAAAAACTCAAGATCCAAGCCTCCTAAATTGGTGAGTTAATTCCCTAATCATCTTCATGCTTAGTTAGGGCTATATCATGAGTTTAAGCCATTAATTCCTTCTCAATCTTCTTCATTTAATCAAAGAAGAAGACTATGAATAGTGTTTTCAAGTTTTTAACTTGAAGTTTTTCTTGTTTTCTTGAAGATCCAAGCATTCTTAAGACTTCTCAAAGCTTCTTAAGGCTTCCTAGCTCCTCCCACCACTTCAAGGAAGGTATACCATCTCCAAACCCTAGATTCCTATATATTATAAGATGATTTTGATTAGTAAGGTGCTATTGTAACTTGTTGTTATGATTTAGAGTTTGGGATTTGAAATGGTAGTGAAATGGAATGGTGAATGTTGTGGTTTTGATTAAAAGGACTTAAGTATGATTAAAGTTAAGCTTAGGCATAAGTATGAATGATTAAATTGAATTGGTTGGGGTTGTTATGATGTGATAAGGATGGATGTTGGTTGTATGTTGGATTTGAGGTTGATTTGGAATGGTTTTGAATGGTTTAAAATATTGGAAATCGCGTAAACATAGCCGTCGTAACGTCCGATTTTCTTTGGACTGTTTTTGTGCATAGAATTAGGACCCGAGAACCCCCTGCTAGATTATGACCACTGCCATGTTTAGATAGCTCATGTTACGAGCTTCGTTTTGATATGTAGTTTGTTCGATTCCGATGCACGGTTTAGGAGAAACGACCGTTTCAAGTAACGGCGTTTCGCGAACGAAATTTTTCCCCTCGTCTTACTTTGAAACATAGGTTAAAGACCAAAAAGGGTTAATTAATGTATGAAACATTTATGGTAAGTGTGTTAGGCAGTTGGTAAGACGCTCGCGAAGGAATCGCTTTAAAACTCGTAAAGGTTAAATTATTAAAAATGGTGGAGCCGAGGGTACCCGAGTGACTTAAGCGAATCAGTGAGCGCAAAACAAGCGTTAGAGTCTAAGTTAGTTAAAGTATAGATTTACAAGTGATTTTGGTTTAATTCCAACTTACTTGTTGTTTATAGGTTACCAGACTCGTCCCGAGCCTTTTATCACCCCAAGTCGCTCAGGCAAGTTTTCTACCCGTTATAACTGTTGTTGTGATGAATATATGTATTTGCATTATCTTGCGATAGATGCATGTTGGTTAATTAGCAAATGATGCAATATATTGAAGCATGCTGCTATGGTATATATATATGCATGCATGTTTCGCATTCTTTCCATATATATATCTGTTGGTTCAGTTGATAATACTTATGCTAGAGGATAGCGGTAGCTTGCATATACCCTTAGTATAGGGACCCGAAGGTGAAAATATTTTCTAAAACCGGGAGTCGAGGATCCCGAGTAGATTTTGTATATATGGATATATATATATATATATTTATTTATATATATATATGGTTATAGTTTTCCAAACTATTAATCGAATAAGGTTTATTCGATAACTTTAACTTTATTTTATTATTGAATATTATTTCGAATATTATTCGAAGGCGTATGACTCCTTTTATTTATTTATCTGAATATTATTTGAATATTCATTCGAGGGCTTATGACTCTTTTATATTATTTATTGAATATTATTTGAATATTCATTTGAAGGCTTATGACTCTTTTATATTATTTATTGAATATTATTTGAATATTCATTCGAAGGCTTATGACTCAGTTTATATTATTTAATGAATATTATTTGAATATTCATTTGAGGATCTATGACTCCGATTATTTGCTGAGGTATATTCTTTATTTTATTAAACAATAAGGTGTCAATAATCAAACTTATTTTCGATTATTCAAATAAAGATAATACTTTCATATAAGTATATCTTTGGTTATTTAATACTCGTTTCAAGTATAAGTTTTAATACTTCTACTTCAATTATTTTTATAAAGATTATTCTTTATGGGAATATTATTTAAATAATAATATTCAGTCATTTTCTAAATATTCTAGGGGACTGATTTACTTCATTAAATCAGCTTTACTCCAAACACTCTATAAAGTGTTTTCGAGTCTTCAAAATGATTTTTAAAGTCAGAGCGGATCCCAAAACTCATTTTTATATTTAAGATCTTCCTTTTTAAGGGGATTTAAATACTCGCTCAATACCTGGGGAATCCGGCTCAGTGGTGTATTTTATATTCGCAACGAGGTTGCAGTTTTGGTAAATGAATTGATTACTTGCCCAATGTTCGGGAAGTAAGCCCATCTAATTGAGTCGGCATAAGCGACAGGCCGGGGTACGGTCTATGAAAGTGTAAGTGGCTGGGTGGCAGTCCATCAACGCGTAAGAGGCCTGGGTGGCGGTCCAGCACAAGGTCCTTATGTGGCCAGGGTGATGACCGGTGGGGGATTCATCCATCTACTAGTAGAAAAGGTTACTTATTGGTATCTTTGCCTGATCAGCAAGATATCTGGTTTATGCCAAAATTCTTTTCCTTCCAAATTCATTGGATATTGCAACTCTGTTCATACTTTACATAACAGAGGTTCCGGGAAATGTTTAAGAGATATATATATGTGGATATATATATATCGGGACTAAATAAAGTATCTCGTAACTTTATTTCATTCAATAATATTTCAAAGATTGAATCTATTCAAATCTTGTCTTGTAGTCTCATCTATGTGATGAACTTTTGAAACTGATTATAACTTGAACGGTGGTAGTTCAAGTAGTATTGGGAAAGATATAAGTATATTGGGGTATTTGGTAACCTCATCTTTTAAACTTATATCTAATTAATAATTGTCTTATGAATGACAAAGATTTTCAGAAAAACGTTGAGACAAGGTTAGATATATGAGATCACCTTGCAATGATATTTTTTTATACAGTTATACACTGGGACTTTGTGTATATTATGCATGGAAGAGGACTTCCAATATTTTGAAAAGTATATATGTATATATATACTGAATATTTTGCGACTTCATCGCATTAAGATATCAACTTGGTTCATTTCTTTTGACCAAGACTTTCATGAGTGCTATGAGAAGGCTCATATATTGTTAATCTTTATACATATTATTTTGGTGGGCTTGCTGCTCACCCTTGCTTTCTTCTTTCATCACACAACAACAGTTAGGAAAGATGGCCAGACTCCAGCAGACCCAGCGCAAGCGCGTGGGAAGCGTCCCGCGTCTTCCCGTTGATGTTGTAGCTGCTATAGCTGCAGAGATAGATCTATTATAGATCAGACCATCTACTTTTGAGAATCAATTATGTATAATTATAACTTGTGGCAGATAATGGCAATTAACTGTAAATATATCAAGTAATCATTTTGGGTTGTAATAACTTTTAAATTGTGGATTCAAAGACTTGTACTTATTTAAATTTTATCTCTGAGACTATAACGGGTTGTGGTGTGTGTTAGTGTGGGGTCACAGCATAAGGTTATTTATTATTAATTAAGTGAAGTGATATTGTGGAAAGAAAGACCGTGACGACCCGGATCCCCGACCCCGGATCTGGGGGTGTTACAGAAATGGTATCAGAGCTAAGCGTTATAAACCTCAGAGATGATGGGACGTTAAGATAATAAGTTAACTAAGATAATAAGAACTCTTGCCAAGTTCATAGTCGGGCTACCTAACGTAGCACTGACAGTTAAAACCCTTATGGGAACCCTTATAAATATCGTGATAGGAGCGTAGTTCATTATCGTATATGGTAGCGGGACTCCGAACCCTGAGGTTGAGGAGCAACATCGCGATGATATTTTATTACTAATTGGAGATCGGATTGTGGATCCGATAGAGTGTCCTAATGCAGGACCGGATGATGTTGATATTGAGGATTTAGCGGTTGAGGATGTTGTCCTAGAAGGGATAGTTGTTGAGGAGGATCCCATGGAGGATCCTGACAGGATTGGATAAAGGACCACTGATGAATTGATGACCATGGTTTGGTCGACTACTAGAGGTAGGATTGGCCGGTCACTACCGGAGGTTCGTTCAAGTTGTAAAGATAGTAGCCCCTTTAACGCGGCTTACTCGTAGGACTGAGAAGTTCGAATGGACAGAGAAATGCGAGAACAGCTTTCAAGAACTGAAGCAGAGGTTGGTGATGGCCCTTATGCTGGCATTGCCGGATGGAAAAGGAGATTTTGTGAAGTGTAGTGACGCTTCGCACAAGGGCTTAGGGTGCGTGCTTATGCAGCACGGTAAGGTAATCGCGTACATGTCAAGACAATTAAGGTAATATGAAATTCGATATCCCCGCCCATGAGCTTAGGCTCGTGGCAATAGTTTTACCCTAAAGATTGGAGGCACTACTTGTATGGAGAGAAGTGCAAGATTTACACAAACCATAGGAGCTCTAGTACCTTTTTACGTAGAAGGAGCTCAACATACGCCAGAGGAGGCGGTTAGAGCTAATCAAGAATTATGATTGGGAGATTCTTTATCATTCGAGGAAAGCCAATGTGGTGGCTGATGCCCTTAGTAAAAAGGAGAGACTCAAGATGATAATGACTTTGGGAGGGTTGATAAGAGATTTTGAAAAAAAAAATGGAAATAGATATGAAGGTAACCGGAGCCGGTACCGAAAAGTTGTTTGAGATTGCAATACAGCCCGAATTATTGGAAAAGATCATATTGTGCCAGAAAAAGTTATGAATGAAGGCAGAGAGCCAACAATTAGATAAAAGATTAATATCGAGAAAGATGATAAGGGAATAATGAGGTATTCCTATAGAATTTGGGTTCCGAAAGTTCAAGAGCGTAAGAATGAGAACTTAGATGAGAGCCATAGTTTGAGGAATAAGATTTAGAGCAAACCCTGAACGTGATAGTCAGGGAGGTCGCCATCAAGATAGAAGGAACCCATGACATAATGGAGTGGAAAATGAGGATTTTAAATTAAAAGATGACCCCAATTATGGGGAGTAGGATGAAACATTTCATACTAAGGAAACAGAAAGTCAAGTAAGGAAAGGAGACCCGAGACGGTACTCCTATACGGCAATTTATGGACCTGTCTAAAGAGAACTTAGACTATTATCCCCAACCACCACCCTGAGGAGACAGTGCGGTGGGAAATTCTTTCAGGACCTTTAAATCGCTAAGCTCTCAGAGTTCCAAGGAACAAGCTGACCCAGTCAAGGCAAGAGCCTGGCTAAAGGAAATATAGGAATCATTTGAGATTCTAAATGATTGACGAATCTCAAAAAGACTGTTTTTATCACTTACCCTCCTAAGAGAGAGACCACCCGCTGGTGAAAGACCAAGAAAGGCACGGAGCCAGAGGTTATGATAAACTGATTAAAGTTCAGCCAATTGTTTTCGGGAAAGTAATTCCCAAGGTTATGGAGAGAGTGTAAAAGCTTTAGAGCCAGAACAAAGGCAGACGAGTATGATGAATGGTGAATTTAAGTTGTAAAAGTTATCAAGATTCGTTCTAAGGGCACGAATCCAGAATGACGGGATGTTTGAAATCAATGCTTATGTTGTGTTGGTTCATGAAATAATGATAAGAGAAAGGAAAATAAAAAGAAACTGAAGTGGAAAGGAATATAAAGGCAATAGAGTTGAGGAATGATAAAGGAATTGGGTATGAGGAAACCCTAAAGACTCGTAGCAATAGAAATAGAAAAGTATGTAATCGTCAGGATGAGGGTGATTCACCATGAGTTAAAATTGTTGGGTGAAGGCATAAGAGATACATATATTTTATCCCTAGTAAGTTGGGAGGATTTGAGGAAAACTTGAGATAGTTCGAAGGTTAAATATGAGACGCGGATAGACTGAGGAGACAAGGAAGTAAGAAATTAGGAAAATTGGATGAAGGAAGTGACCTTCAAGAATGTGAAGTGTAAGACCGGTGGCTTGATACCCAGAAAGGGAGATGCCAGGTATGAGAGATATCCCAACATTGAGGTGACTGTTGAGAAACAACAAAAGTAAATAAGGAATTATTAAGAAGAAGTTCACGTTGAACACGACCAATATCTTCCAGAACATCCTTGTTATCGTTACCAAATTAGGCAAGACAAGCGGATGACCATTGTTATCTTTTGGAGGCCATATGGATTGACCTCAATTTGAATAAGGATGCTATTATGAAGTTAGGTACTATCGAGGTGGGAATGATTGAATAAGATACCCCTATCAGGGATATATGACTTTATTTATCCATGGAAGGATGCTTGTACCTTTTAAAGGTGGAATTAAGGATAGAACATCGGTAACTTAAAATAAATCCTAGGGGAATGCATAAAGGTTGGCATTTCACCCTTAATATGGACAGTATGAGTTTTGACAGGATGAATTGGAAAGGGTTAAGGTAACAACAACCTTTAAGGATCAGTGGAGAATTTTTTTCAGAAGTATATAGACAATGGTTCTAGTAATAGTGAATGGTATTTTGATATGCCCTGTATCTAGGGAATACAGGAGGAACGGTTGAAGGATAACCTTAGAGGTTTTACAAGGAGAAAGGTAATATTCAAAATTCTCAAGAATAAAAATGTTGATAAAAGAAAAATGACGTAATTATAATGATGCCAAGTGGGGCACGTGTTAAACCACGAGAAATTATGGATCGAACCAGTAATGGTCGAAATTGTTCAGGGTAATTAGGACTTAAGATAAAAAAAAAATGTTCTAAGTATGATTGAGAGTCAGTCTTGACAGTGATTAGCCTCTAAAGACTGAGACAATAACTTATGGAAAAAAACGGTGATATTTTTTTTCCCATCTGATTTTAAGGAAAACATCTTCACTCAAGCAGTGATCAGAAATAAGGTAGAAAATTTATTTGGAGGTGGTTAAAATGACATTGACTGTAAGGAAATTTTACTATCAGGAAAGGCCAAAGAGGTGGCCGACACTTTAAAGGTAAGTGGATAATTATAGGCGCGTGTGCCAAAAGAATACAGTGATGATGGTTAAAATGTGAAGGTTGAATTATGGTTTGGAAGATTGACATTCCTTCTGATGACTGTGCAATACCCAACCGTAATAGTAGTTGGTAAAGGTTTAATTCGTGTAATCGCCATGAACGGGCTATCTATCTTAGAAGGTCCTATCTTGAGATAAGCCAGGACCATGTTTCAAAAAGGACTAGACGAACCTTTGAGTTAAGTCTTCTATTTAAGGCATATGATTAAGAATGGTATTAACCTGCTATCGTTGCTTTGATTGAAACTCTTCTGCACTTTTATCTGCTTCATGTCATGAAAGTACGTCAGAGTTTGGAGTGTTCTTCATGAATTGTGATTGGTGGTTATGTTAACTCCTTAAGAGAATTAGATACGAGATGTATGGACTCCGTATGGTTAGCTATTAAGACTTCAAGGAAAATGAATGACTACAGTAGGTCAGTGGTGGACCATAGTAAGGCAGCAATGATTCTGCGAGTAATGAGCTGATTACAACCGTGAGAGTTGTATTGGAATGGGTGTTGAGATTGAGTACCACTAATCGGATCGTGGTAGTGTATAAGTTATCATTGATAGACTAATTAAGTAGAGTATCTACCTATTGAATAATTATTCTTTCTTATCAATAGAGAGTCGTATTATTATACGAGGAAGGTTGCGGTGCGAGCATAGAATCCTAGTAACGGTGATATATAGAATGAGATCCCAAATTCGATTTTCGATGTCGAGGGAGTTTCAAAGGTGATTGTGTATAAGCTCGAGGAAGAGCATGGGTCCATAGAATGATGGACGGGATAGCGAAAATATTTAGGCACGTGAAATGCGATGCTATAATACTTGATGTTGATATAAATACATATATGTTTTGTTCTTCTATGACAACCCTCTATAGTTCAGAGGTAGATTCCAAGCCAGATATTTTATGGCAATAAATTTTTTTTATGAATATACAATTCTCTTCAGTTCGTTCTTTTCTCTTCTTTTCATTTCATGTAAGCTGAGAAGAACAACCCTTCCAGAAGGGGAGGTATTGCCGAATGACTATCTATCTGTGTGATAGAAGCCGAGTAGGATACCAGCTATTGTTTAATTGCTTGTCAAGTACTAAAGGCTGGCCACCTTCTGTACTAACTATGCGATATAACAAGTGTTCATGATCATAGTGATCTCTCAACAAATTCCTTTACTTCTATATGATTAATCAAACTTTGGAAAATAGAAATAACTGAAAAAGGAGTAATAAAGTGGTGGTAGTATGCGGAATGGGAACATATTCGTGATACTAAGGTTGACGTGGTTATTAAAAGGTTATAGAACGCTAGCGAGCAAAAGTATAACCCGTATAATATTAGGAACGGAAGGTAGTAGCGATTACGAACTGGAAAAGAATGGGTATTGAGAAGCAAGAGTTCTTATGATTGGAAGCTATGATGAGAGTCTGTGTAATAGACTTGAAAGAATTTGGAATGATCACTTAATTCGGATTGAGTTATCTTACGACAATAGATCATATGTCATTATCGAGATGTCGCCTTATGAGATCCTTGAGGGAAGATAATGTCGATCTCCCTTATGTTAGGATGAAGTTGTAGAGCGCAAGATGCTCGGACCCGCAGTAGTCCAAAGGACCAAGGATATGATAGATCTAATCAGAGGACGGCTGGTAGTAGCCCAAGATGGACATGATAAGTATGTTGATTTGACACGAAAGGATAAAGAGTATGAAATAGGGGACCTAGTAATGTTATAGGTATCCCTTGGAAAGGATTGATGAGGTTCGGAAAGAAAGGAAAGCTAAGTCTACAATTTGTTGGACCCTTGGATATATTAAGACGTTTGGGAAGTTAGCATATGAGCTAGCCCTAACCCCGAACATGTAGCAGGTCGTAACGTGTTTCACGTATCAATGTTAAGGAAGTGTAATTCAGATGCCAGATAAATAGAGGCATATGAGCGCATAGATATGCAACCCGACGTAACCTATATGGAGCAACCAGGAAGGGTTATAGAGTGAAAAGGAACAAGTGCTTAGGAGAAGGATTATCAAACTAGGCAGAGTTTGGTGGTAGAACCACAATGTGGGAAAATTGACTTGAGAGTTAGAAAGTGTAATGCTAAGAAAGTATCCCCATTTGTTTTCTATCTGATTCCGGGACGGAATCCTTTTAAGGAGGGGAGACTGTAATAACCCCAATTTTTGAGAAATTTTGAAACCCTTATGAATAGTGTTTTTGCTGAACGAGAAAACTTTTCATGCCACGCTATGTAGGGGTTCTGTTATTGATCTTATGGGATATTATTAGTACTCTATGTGGTATATAAGTGTATGTAAAGATCGTCAGAATCCAATTCCGAACACTTTGATTTTTCCCGGAAATCCACAAGATACGGAGAGAATTGAGTATAAGGTAACAGGATAAAAAGGATTTAAATTAAAGGATTATAAGAGAGGATCATAGAAGGAATACAATATATTGAGAAAGGTTAAGGGAACCTAAGTAATAAGATCCCGGGTATGATCCCTCAAACGATAAACGAGAACGAAAGATAAGCGAACCGTAAAACAAATAAGTGACCAAGAGACAAGCTTGTACAAGAAGCCAGGGATTGTGACATCATCAAACCACAAGGTGTGGACAAGTGGGAGCATTATGACATGTGCAAGGTGACACAAGCATGACATGGGAAGGAAGGAGGTGTGGTGGCTTTTTAACCACACAAATTCAAGGGCAACAAGGTAATTAACTAAATCAAACACAAAAACAAGCCAACTAAGCCAAGCAAAATCATTTTCATCAAAATCAAAAAGAAACCAAGGCATGGTTCATCATGCTCTCGGCTTTTTACTATTGCAAATGGGCAAGAATTCAAAAACTCAAGATCCAAGCCTCCTAAATTGGTGAGTTAATTCCCTAATCATCTTCATGCTTAGTTAGGGCTATATCATGAGTTTAAGCCATTAATTCCTTCTCAATCTTCTTTATTTAATCAAAGAAGAAGACTATGAATAGTGTTTTCAAGTTTTTAACTTGAAGTTTTTCTTGTTTTCTTGAAGATCCAAGCATTCTTAAGACTTCTCAAAGCTTCTTAAGGCTTCCTAGCTCCTCCCACCACTTCAAGGAAGGTATACCATCTCCAAACCCTAGATTCCTATATATTATAAGATGATTTTGATTAGTAGGGTGCTATTGTAGCTTGTTGTTGTGATTTAGAGTTTGGGATTTGAAATGGTAGTGAAATGGAATGGTGAATGTTGTGGTTTTGATTAAAAGGACTTAAGTATGATTAAAGTTAAGCTTAGGCATAAGTATGAATGATTAAATTGAATTGGTTGGGGTTGTTATGATGTGATAAGGATGGATGTTGGTTGTATGTTGGATTTGAGGTTGATTTGGAATGGTTTTGAATGGTTTAAAATATTGGAAATCGCGTAAACATAGCCGTCGTAACGTCCGATTTTCTTTGGACTGTTTTTGTGCATAGCATTAGGACCCGAGAACCTGCTAGATTATGACCACTGCCATTTTTAGATAGCTCATGTTACGAGCTTCGTTTTGATATGTAGTTCGTTCGATTCCGATGCACGGTTTAGGAGAAACGACCGTTTCAAGTAACGGCGTTTCGCGAACGAAACTTTTCCCCTCGCCTTACTTTGAAACATAGGTTAAAGACCAAAAAGGGTTAATTAATGTATGAAACATTTATGGTAAGTGTGTTAGGCAGTTGGTAAGACACTCGCGAAGGAATCGCTTTAAAACTCGTAAAGGTTAAATTATTAAAAGTGGTGGAGCCGAGGGTACCCGAGTGACTTAAGCGAATCAGTGAGCGCAAAACAAGCGTTAGAGTCTAAGTTAGTTATAATATAGATTTACAAGTGATTTTGGTTTAATTCCAACTTACTTGTTGTTTATAGGTTACCAGACTCGTCCCGAGCCTTTTATCACCCCAAGTCGTTCAGGCAAGTTTTCTACCCGTTATAACTGTTGTTGTGATGAATATATGTATTTGCATTATCTTGCGATAGATGCATGTTGGTTAATTAACAAATGATGCAATATATTGAAGCATGCTGCTATGGTATATATATATATGCATGCCTGTTTCGCATTCTTTCCATATATATATCTGTTGGTTCAGTTGATAATACCTATGCTAGAGGATAGCAGTAGCTTGCATATACCCTTAGTATAGGGACCCGAAGGTGAAAATATTTTCTAAAACCGGGAGTCGAGGATCCCGAGTAGATTTTGTATATATGGATATATATATATATATATATTTATTTATATATATATATGGTTATAGTTTTCCAAACTATTAATCGAATAAGGTTTATTCGATAACTTTAACTTTATTTTATTATTGAATATTATTTCGAATATTATTCGAAGGCGTATGACTCCTTTTATTTATTTATCTGAATATTATTTGAATATTCATTCGAGGGCTTATGACTCTTTTATATTATTTATTGAATATTATTTGAATATTCATTCGAAGGCTTATGACTCTTTTATATTATTTATTGAATATTATTTGAATATTCATTCGAAGGCTTATGACTCAGTTTATATTATTTAATGAATATTCATTTGAATATTCATTTGAGGATCTATGACTCCGATTATTTGCTGAGGTATATTCTTTATTTTATTAAAGAATAAGGTGTCAATAATCAAACTTATTTTCGATTATTCAAATAAAGATAATACTTTCATATAAGTATATCTTTGGTTATTTAATACTCGTTTCAAGTATAAGTTTTAATACTTCTACTTCAATTATTTTTATAAAGATTATTCTTTATGGGAATATTATTTAAATAATAATATTCAGTCATTTTCTAAATATTCTAGGGGACTGATTTACTTCATTAAATCAGCTTTACTCCAAACACTCTATAAAGTGTTTTCGAGTCTTCAAAATGATTTTTAAAGTCAGAGCGGATCCCAAAACTCATTTTTATATTTAAGATCTTCCTTTTTAAGGGGATTTAAATACTCGCTCAAAACCTGGGGAATCCGGCTCGGTGGTGTATTTTATATTCGCAACGAGGTTGCAGTTTTGGTAAATGAATTGATTACTTGCCCAATGTTCGGGAAGTAAGCCCATCTAATTGAGTCGGCATAAGCGACAGGCCGGGGTACGGTCTATGAAAGTGTAAGTGGCTGGGTGGCAGTCCATCAACGCGTAAGAGGCCTGGGTGGCGGTCCAGCACAAGGTCCTTATGTGGCCAGGGTGATGACCGGTGGGGGATTCATCCATCTACTAGTAGAAAAGGTTACTTATTGGTATCTTTGCCTGATCAGCAAGATATCTGGTTTATGCCAAAATTCTTTTCCTTCCAAATTCATTGGATATTGCAACTCTGTTCATACTTTACATAACAGAGGTTCCAGGAAATGTTTAAGAGATATATATGTGGATATATATATATATCGGGACTAAATAAAGTATCTCGTAACTTTATTTCATTCAATAATATTTTAAAGATTGAATCTATTCAAATCTTGTCTTGTAGTCTCATCTATGTGATGAACTTTTGAAATTGATTATAACTTGAACGGTGGTAGTTCAAGTAGTATTGGGAAAGATATAAGTATATTGGGGTATTTGGTAACCTCATCTTTTAAACTTATATCTAATTAATAATTGTCTTATGAATGACAAAGATTTTCAGAAAAACGTTGAGACAAGGTTAGATATATGAGATCACCTTGCAACGATATTTTTTTATACAGTTATACACTGGGACTTTGTGTATATTATGCATGGAAGAGGACTTCCAATATTTTGAAAAGTATATATGTATATATATACTGAATATTTTGCGACTTCATCGCATTAAGATATCAACTTGGTTCATTTCTTTTGACCAAGACTTTCATGAGTGCTATGAGAAGGCTCATATATTGTTAATCTTTATACATATTATTTTGGTGGGCTTGCTGCTCACCCTTGCTTTCTTCTTTCATCACACAACAACAGTTAGGAAAGATGGCCAGACTCCAGCAGACCCAGCGCAAGCGCGTGGGAAGCGTCCCGCGTCTTCCCGTTGATGTTGTAGCTGCTATAGCTGCAGAGATAGATCTATTGTAGATCAGACCATCTACTTTTGAGAATCAATTATGTATAATTATAACTTGTGGCAGATAATGGCAATTAACTGTAAATTTATCAAGTAATCATTTTGGGTTGTAATAACTTTTAAATTGTGGATTCAAAGACTTGTACTTATTTAAATTTCATCTCTGAGACTATAACGGGTTGTGGTGTGTGTTAGTGTGGGGTCACAGCATAAGGTTATTTATTATTAATTAAGTGAAGTGATATTGTGGAAAGAAAGACCGTGATGACCCGGATCCCCGACCCCGGATCTGGGGGTGTTACAATATATATATATATATATATATATATATTCACTCGACGCTCCGATAATTATCGGATACACTCCCGTATTTTCATAGTTAATTTTCCGGAAATCGGGCAGCGTCTCCTTTGTTTATCGGACTACCCGTCGAAACATCAGTCGACGTCAAACACAAAACTATCACAGTAATCCAAAATTCAATCGATAACGCAACCAAACCATCAGTACAATTCTAGTCCCTACCAATCACACTACCTAATAATCTCGAAACCAAATATTTAACTATTACTTTTATTTCGAATATCTTAAAAATAAAATTTACAAATTATTATTAGGCTCAAGAATCATCATTGCCATTTCTCCGTCAGCTTAGCGAGTTCATCGCTGACGGCGGCATAACTCCGACGGTACCCCTACGGATTTCCTGTCGGAATTTTGCCATAGATTTAAATCAGAATAACTTAATTTATTACATAACTTGCTAAAATCACAGAATCATTTGAACTGTATGCAATACACGGCAATTAACTCGAACCGTTGCAAGAGATTCGAATAAACCGAATATTTAATCGGTAACAAAACAACAACAGGAACCATCATTACCACTGTGCGCGCACGCGTCTCGCGTGCATCCCAGCAAACTCACCACCATCTCGCCGGAATCCGGCGAGAGGCGGCAGAAGATATATCAACGGTACAACCTCACGCATGAGCCCCCTCCCTTTAACTGATATATACACACAGCAGGTATATATATATATATATCAATAAAACAGACAACGGAGACAAGCAATCACAGCAGCCCGAAGAACTAAAACAACGGCTGATTACAGAGGCGAGAGGATGAGAGATACCCCCCTGTGCGTGCTTGTGTTTTGTGCTCCCCTTTTCTATTTATTTGTTATTTTGTTTTCGTTTGTTTTTTTTTATTAGTTAACAGGTGGTGCAAATGAGAGACAACACGTGCCCCCCCCTATTCTGAAAAACTTACACATGTATTTGCAAGAATAATTACGAGTTTTTAAGGTCCGATTGCCCCGAAATTCGAAATTAACGAAACGAGGTGCGAATAAAACAGCCCCCGAAAATTTCGAAAATATTTTTAAAATATCATAAGTATCCCGGAGTTTATAAAAACATAAATTTCGTAATTTTAAAATAATTTCTGAAACGCAGTATATACCCGTATTTCTCATTTAACGAACCGAGGTGTACTTAAAATAGATTCAGAAAATCATGAAAATAATCTTAAATTATTACAAATATCCCGATGTTAATAAAAACATGAATTTTGAAATTTTAAAACAATTTTTAAAATGCACTTTATATCCGCTTTTATCAAATAAACGAAATAACGCGCGGGTAAAATTAATCCCGAAAATTTCCAAAATAATTTTAAAATTCTCGGAATATTCTAAACTTTAAATAAATATAAGTTTCATAATTTTTAAAGATTTCCCGAATTAAATATAAGTTTTACAAATAAATACAATCAGAAAATCATACAGGGTTAAATAATTGATGAAATATTGATTTTTCAATTTTATAAAATCCCAAAAATAAATATTGTCACTATAAACGCATAAAAACAATTTTAAAGATAGTTCCAGTATTTATGCAAATAAATTTGCAATAATCCACTTTTGAAAGTGAAAACAATTCAATACGATCCCATAATTAATCGCGCGGACAACCCGGTGCACTATAAATCACATATAGATAATATTCAAGCATCACATAGTGGTCAAAACCAACACACGTATTTTATTTAATTAATACTTTCACAATTACATATTTAATAATTCAAAAATACACGAGTCGTTATATCCTTCCCCCCTTAAAAAGATTCTGTCCTCAGAATCGGGTCTAACTAAACAAGTGAGGATATTTGTCAAGTATATCTGACTCTAATTTTCAAGTAGACTTTTCTACTCGAGGATTTCAAACAAATTCACTATAGATATACTTATTTTCAAGGACTCGACTTTAATGATTAAGAATTTGGTTCGATCACTATCTGCAAAACAAACTTGGGCAAGAGTCCCATTGGCTCCTGATCAATCACTTGATTCATATCAGATACTTATCGCTTTAATATGGATAGGAAAACCACATTATGTGTATACACTGTTGTGACGGTCATATCAACTCATGAACAACTATACCTATATTTATCAATACCTCGAATGGTTCATAAATTTTAGGACTTAACCTGTCCCTTCTACTCACACTTATCTAGTCTCTTTCTAGATGAAACTTGTACTAACACTACTGGTCCTATTTCTATACTCATATTCTCTCTCGATACAATTTCGCCTTCTTTCTTTGTCTACTCCAAGCTGCTTCAATCCATATCATTACGCTCTTGGTGTGCCGATTTAACTTAGAATTTGACAACTTTTTTTTTCCCATTTTATTTTAATAGAAATGGGGACCTACACTTGCGTTCACATGAAGCTTGGTAAAGTGGCATTCCAAAGCTGACATTGCTGATAAATGATCATTCCAGTGTTTCCTTAAAACTCAACCTCTCAACATATCTTACATTTCCTGAATCACTTCCGTCCTTTGACTCTCTGTTTAAGGATGATAGGCGGTGCCCGTTTTCAACTTGGTTTCCAAATATTTAAACATTTCTTACTCTTTTTCATCAGTTAAGCCTGAAAAGTAATCTTATATACTCACGTATTATCACCTTTAAGTATTTGAACTTCAGATTCCACTCTTTCCAATTCGTTTGTTAACTCCTCGGTAGTCTTAATTACATCCAATCATTTCTGTCGGTATAAGGCATCTGTTATCATACGACCTTGCTTAGGTAGTTGTTAATGGATTAATTCAGAATCTTTTGTTAACCTTAGTCAAAATTTCATTCTTGAAGACTCAACGCATAGTTGTTTTCATTCTAATCTTTGGAGAAAAATCCTTGGGCATTCCACGCAAACTTTTTTATTCTTTGAGTAGCTGAGGATGTTATCAATAAATACAGTTTGTTTATCCAAGTACTCCTTATACACCATGATTCCTTAATTTCTTATAATCGTCTGATACACTTGTTATTTCACATAATATCATCCGAGCTTGCAATGCTCTTAACTCACTTCAATCGTAATCTCTGATATGTTCTCAAGTCGGTTCTTAAGTCAATTCCCGAGATATAACATACTTCTTGAATTAGATCTTGTAAGTAATCAATTCTTTACAGGGGTCACTTATTCTTATTCATTATTTCGTTAAAGTCCCAATAATCAGTACATACTCTCATAATTTCATTCATTTTCTCCCTTAACAACACCGATACACTTCACGATTCGCTTTTTATAAAACCACTCCCGGGGTCTGCCTTATCTACTAGGCCTCTAATATTTCGTCTTAATCCTTTGACATGTCCAACACTTCCCAATCCATCTTGAAATTTCCTTCTTATATCCGGTTATCACTATTTTTCTTTAAATTTCCGCATATCTTGGCATTTCTTCAATAAATTAAATACTTTATATTACAAATTCCCTGTGGAATCTCATTTCTTAATCCTTTACTTGTAACATCCAAATGTTGGAAGGAAACCTAGGAATTTCGTGATCGTTCTTCTGGGTACATAATCTTCCTCTTACTAACTGTTAACATCGTGATCCATTATCTTCCCTTGACATTTCTTTATTATTATTATATTTTTTTTAGCAATTCTGACTGAAAGGTCACACTACCCATCCTTGTTTCCTTGGAATTATATGTCTGACGTCCAACTCCAACTTCTAAAATTTCATAGATAATTCTTCTGGTACAGTTTCTACGTTCATTCTCTCCTTTTTGCTTATCGCCTGCCTCTACATTTGCTTTTCCTCATGAATTCATACTTCAAACTTTTATGGTCCGTATAAATCTTACATATTTCTCCATACCTATCATGTTTCCCAATCTTTCAAAACAAATTTTATTATTGCTAGTCCCAAATTATGAGTAGGATACTTCTGCTCATAAGGTTTCGGTTGTCTGGATGCATATACAATAACTTGATTGTGTTGCATCAACACACATCCTATTTTCTTATGAGAAGTATCACTATAAATTATCAAATGTCCTTGATACCTTTAAAGTGATCAGGCAGGTGCTATAACCATTCTTTCATCTAACTCCGCAAGACTTTCTTCACCCTTCTCCATTTCATATAAACTTCTTGCTTTTCCTGGTTAGTTTCGTCCAAGATATTGCAACTTTTAAGAAATCTTGCATAAATTTCCGATAGTAACCGGCCCATGATAAAACTTCTTATTTTTGTTGGTGTTTCTGGTTTCTTTTTCATTCATAGTAACTTTAATTTCTGCTGAATCTCTTTTAATCTTCTCCACATTGCTAAGAACTATATTTCATACAACTTCTTTCTTCTCCAACTTCCCAGTTATCATTAAATGCTTTGCATGGTCCTCCGTTGACTTTAAGTTTTACGCTACAGCTTATCCAGATACTCCTTAAAGATTTGTGTCCATCGAGTTCAAATATCACGGGTATATTGGTTAATCCAAATGACGATATGGAAACAGTACTTAGTCCTGAAAATTATCTTTGATATATCCGTAGGTTTAATCTTCAATTGGTGAAATACCAAATCTTAAATCGATCTTACAAAAGTACTTTGCTTCCTCCGTCTAATCAAACAAATCATTGGGTCAGGGTAACAGATACTTGCTCTTGATAGTAAACTTGTTAAGCTTTCGCTAGTCGACGCATAACCTCATACTTCCATCTTTCTTATTAGTAATTAATACAGGTGCACCTTATGGGGTACACTAGGTCTAATCGCTCCTTCTTCTAACGTTTCTTACATCTGCTTTGCTAATTTCCTCCATGTAACTGGTGCCATTTTATGTAAGGCCTTGATCACTGGCTTCGTCTCAGGTGCTACATCAATCGCGAGCTTCATTTCTCTATCTGGAGGAATGTTGATAACTTATCTGGAAACATATCTTCAAACTCTTGAATTGCTATAAAATCTTCAATTTTGTTTGCCTCTAACTTTTATTTATCTCATAATTACCGTAATACTCACATCTTGATCATCGTAATCATCGTTAACTAATTCTTTACCTTCCTTTTTCCTTTATGCCTCATCGTATTCTCATTTAACATCTTCAGGACTATCTCTTCATCATGACTGTTCGCTTGGGCATCATGCTTCCATAGTTAATCCATTCCTTAGAGTAATGTCAAATCCTCTTATTTTAAATGATATCAATTCTTCATAACTTATTGCCAGAAACCTCAATTCCACCATTGGTACTTACTTATTTAACAACTACACGTTCTTGACTTGCTAATCCTTTTTAACCATAATCTTATCAATTCAACAGGGTAATTCATCTCATTAACAAAACCTTGAGAGATAAACAATTAAGTTTCTCTCACATCTTTTAATACTTTAACGTATAAGGTATTCATCTTGATCATCCATATTATCACGTCCGTATTCTGAATAACATATTTTACAGGAAAAATGCAATTTCTCGTTCTCGGAGACGTATTCCTCATTGGAGTAGATTCCCTTGACTCTTAGTGCATCCCTGACTGGGGCTAATGATTTGCAATCCTCGCCATATACCCTTGTTTCATTTCCATGTATGAGAGGTAGATGGAACTTCGTCCATTTGGTTTATAATACGTTAATTTGCTTGAGAAACTTTTGCAAAGAATGACGGTATAACAAAATAACTAAAAGGATTCATAATTCAATAAACTTGAAGTTGAAAAGAAGGAAGAAATAATGATTTGGATATGAATGAGACAACCACATTGGTACTTAAGATGGCCAGTCTTTCATACCATATGGCATACAGCACATGATTAGGTGGCGTCCCACCCGACTCTTCGTCATTCTGACAAAGTGTCTCACCATAACACTGTTTGTCCCAATCAGAAAGCAAAACTTGAGGGAAACAACTAAATTTGAAAGGAATGCAATATCCTCCTTTTCGATATCATAGCAAGGAGTTTATTTAAGAAAAGAAGTTCATACTTATTTAGGAATCAAAAAGGAATATACACTGTAATATTGAAGACAAGAACGATACCATTGGTCACCATCCATATTTCACTTGTATTCATCTCCCGAGCTTGTTCAATAATATCCCAATTGTGTCATATAACAACTTTAGAGAGTACGCTGAAATGCCTTCGCAAATTAAGCATTATGGTAGATTCCTACTTGTCACGTCTTGCGTCTTTAATATCACACCCACACAAATAAAACTTTAACAATTTGATCATAATGGCATTCCTACTAAGTAACTTCGAGATTCCTCTTTTAATTTAGAATAACCACGTACCATTCGACATAACGATCCTTTTGTTAATAATATTCTATTTTTAGAGAGGTCTGGAAATCTTTCCAATCTTCTGCGATCACGTTCTGGCTTCTGTTAAATCAATGAATTCTTTGAACTCTGATAGTCCTAGTAATTGAATGTATAGTTACACCGTACGCTGATTATGTTGTAAATTTTATCAGACAATACTTGCACTTACTGTTAGGAATAATCAACTTCTTTATAATCATAGGTTACTTTGTTCTCGGAATTAGCAATACTAAGTCTAAAACAGCATCCTTCTAAGTAATCCAGGCTTTTCAACTCAAGTAGTAATTTGACAACCAATATTTAAAAATCATTTTATTCGAAAAGGCTTTTAGAAATTTGTAAAGAAAAATCTTTTTCGAAAACTTGTTTAAAAAGTTTGGAAAATGACAAACCTGGTTGTCCTTACTATATGAGTTAGTTGTTGTCCTTCCGACCTATAACAAGGTACCAAATTAATGGAACGATCAAATAAAGGTCCATTCACTTCAATCTACCTTTTCTTCTTCATCGTATCCACTTACCTTTCTTAATCGACGAAACTTCAATTGTTGTCGCATGTTATCTTCTTCGTAGCTCCCCATCAAAGCTTCCATACTGGTAATACTCCCGACATTATCATGGCAATAGTTAAGTAGAACAGGCTATCCAATTGTCAACAAATCGGCTAATGTTACATCACCTTGTGAAAATATATGTCCAATCATCATAACACCATTATCTAACTTCAAGAAATCTCCAGATCCATAATCTCCTCTAATTCCCTTTTCAATACTCATCTAATCCATCCCACAACTAATCACGGGTGGCCTAATCACTAATAGCTTTTTGTAACCTGATTACAGCTATCCTCCGTAACCCTTGAGTCTTTTTCCTAAACTTCTTCTCACCTTTATTTGTATCTCAATACTCACCATTCATTGCAACTCCCGAATCCATACTCATAGGTACAATTACTTCAGAGGACAAGTTCTAAACTAGGGGTATAGAACAGGATGTAGGGTAAACTAAAGAGATACACTCACAACCGAATGTCCAATAAATAAGAATAAACGAATAAAGGTTCTTAAATAGGTAGTCTCATAACAAGAGGTGGTAGAATAGCGTAGAATAACTTAAAGAGGTGCACTGTCATAACAGAAGATAGTACCATTAATGCTGGTGGAGGAACGAGGTGCAAATCCAATCTGAGAGAAGATGACGATCCTCGAGCAGAAAGCTCCAAATGATTAAATGACACTGGGAAATCAAGATCTGCCATTGCCGTTGTCTGGAAATCACGTCGCAAGCTGAGAATCCCGAATCGCAACATGAACCATGCCGGAGACTTACTATATAGTTGTACTCATCCTCACGACGTCTTATCTTTCTATTTCCTATTCCTAATCCTAACCCTCTACCCAATCCCGACAATCTAGGCTTGTTTCAGTGACTTATAACCTGTAGCTCTGATACCAACCTGTGACGCCCTCCAAACCCGGGTCAGAAGTTTGGGGTCCACAACACATTTACAATATATAAACCTGTACATAAAATATTAATTGCAATAACCCTGTTTCACATAACCACGGATCGCAACAGGTTAAAGTATGAGAACAAGCCACAACCTTAATTATTACATCATACCAAATCCCCACTAATTTAACTTACAATTGATAATAAAATCATTCTTATAATCTAAATATCTCTTTACCGCGTGAAACTTTTGCTAGCTCGATCCAACTTGACTGGAACCTTAGCCCGCACTTTGGACTGAGGAACTTCACTATCATCCATATTCTTTTCAACTGTAAAATATATAAAAGAGTCGCAAGGATGAGCTAACTAGCTCAGCAAGTCATAATAGTGAAAACTGAGGTTAAACAATGATCAAATGAGACGATTCAAAGGAATCAAGTTCCTTTTTAACTAATCATTAGAATTGGATATTCATTTTAAGTTTTTAAAAACCAAGGTTAGGCTGCTGATCAGTCACGCACTAACCCCGAGCAAAGCACACAGCACTGCTCTAATTACTGGATCCAAGGCACACATTGGCCTAACTTGACCATTGGTATGGTCTGACCATGAATCTGGTCCTCATATATAAAAACTATCCAATCCTAAAGCAGTTCAATATGATAAACAATATAATTCAATAAAACAAGATCATAATCAATAATGATTAAACATTTGAATAAAATGTAAGGGAACTCATGGATATCACAAGGGTATATCAGGGTATGTAAAAGAAACGGTTTTCAATCTGTAAAAGAATCAGGTATTGAACAAATAGTGATTTTTCGAGGTATAGTTCTTTGATGTTATAAAGAATGGTTGGAGTATAAAAGTTTCTGTGTTTTCAAACCATTTTCTTCTGGTATTTGGTAGTTAAACATTTGGGAAATAGTATCATATTTGTGTGGTTTGGTGTCTGAGGATCAACAAAGGATGCTTTACAAGGAATAAGGCTTACGACTCAAGATCAAGAAAGAATCAGGGTTCAAGGTGAATAGTTTAAAACACTTGCATTATAAAACAGGAATTACATTTAATAATAGCAACAGGTTATGAAACAGTTCGAAAACATTGATAAAATATCTCGAAGAAAAGTTTAGCAATACTTGCCTTACAAGGCTTTACAATTATTACTGATCAACTCTGAGCCGACTCTGCTGCTCAGGCTCCTTACATCCAATCGCTAGATTCCATTGGATTCGACTCCGACACTCAGGTCTTTATGTTGAAACTCTATTGAGCTCGTCGACAGACTATTAGGTCATCTCTAGTCCATTGTCCACTTTCAGGTTCTCGGTTATAACCTACAGGGTCGAAATACCCTACGTTAGACATCTAGGTATGCTTGACATATCCTCGATACTAATTCTTACCCAACGATATTCAAATCCGACTCGTAATTATTCATATTAGAATAATACAAACCACAATTAGAGTTCACGTTTGTGAAATCGAATCAGTGTTCCTTTTCAGAAAATACTTATACTCATCATTTTACGTAATTAGGGTTACTGAGTTTTGGACAGAACATTTACCATAACATACAATCAAATTCGTATAGAATATACATATATATATATATATTCACTCGACGCTCCGATAATTATCGGATACGCTCCCGTATTTTCATAGTTAATTTTCCGGAAATCGGGCAGCGTCTCCTTTGTTTATCGGACTACCCGTCGAAACATCAGTCGATGTCAAACACAAAACTATCACAGTAATCCAAAATTCAATCGATAACGCAACCAAACCATCAATACAATTCTAGTCCCTACCAATCACACTACCTAATAATCTCGAAACCAAATATTTAACTATTACTTTTATTTCGAATATCTTAAAAATAAAATTTACAAATTATTATTAGGCTCAAGAATCATCATTTCCATTTCTCCGTCAGCTCAGCGAGTTCATCGCTGACGGCGGCATAACTCCGACGGTACCCGTACGGATTTCCTGTCGAAATTTCGCCATAGATTTAAATCCGAATAACTTAATTTATTACATAACTTGCTAAAATCACAGAATCATTTGAACTGTATGCAATACACGGCAATTAACTCGAACCGTTACAAGAGATTCGAATAAACCGAATATTTAATCGGTAACAAAACAGCAACAGGAACCATCATTACCACCGCGCGCACACGCGTCTCGCGTACATCCCAGCAAACCCACCACCATCTCGCCGGAATCCGGCGAGAGGCGGCAGAAGATATATCAACGGTACAACCTCACGCATGAGCCCCCTCCCTTTAACTGCTATATACACACAGCAGGTATATATATATATATCAATAAAACAGACAACGGAGACAAGCAATCACAGCAGCCCGAAGAACTAAAACAACGGCTGATTACAGAGGCGAGAGGATGAGAGATACCCCCCTGTGCGTGCTTGTGTTTTGTGCTCCCCTTTTCTATTTATTTGTTATTTTGTTTTCGTTTGTTTTTTTTATTAGTTAACAGGTGGTGCACATGAGAGACAACACGTGCCCCCCCTATTCTGAAAAACTTACACGTGTATTTGCAAGAATAATTACGAGTTTTTAAGGCCCGATTGCCCCGAAATTTGAAATTAACGAAACGAGGTGCGAATAAAACAGCCCCCGAAAATTTTAAAAATATTTTTAAAATATCATAAGTATCCCGGAGTTTATAAAAACATAAATTTCGTAATTTTAAAATAATTTCTGAAACGCAGTATATACCCGTATTTCTCATTTAACGAACCGAGGTGTACTTAAAATAGATTCAAAAAATCATGAAAATAATCTTAAATTATTACAAATATCCCGATGTTAATAAAAACATGAATTTTGAAATTTTAAAACAATTTTTAAAATGCACTTTATATCCGCTTTTATCAAATAAACGAAACAACGCGCGGGTAAAATTAATCCCGAAAATTTCCAAAATAATTTTAAAATTCTCGGAATATTCTAAACTTTAAATAAATATAAGTTTCATAATTTTTAAAGATTTCCCGAATTAAATATAAGTTTTACAAATAAATACAATCAGAAAATCATACAGGGTTAAATAATTGATGAAATATTGATTTTTCAATTTTATAAAATCTCAAAAATAAATATTGTCACTATAAACGCATAAAAACAATTTTAAAGATAGTTCCAGTATTTATGCAAATAAATTTGCAATAATCCACTTTTGAAAGTGAAAACAATTCAATACGATCCCATAATTAATCGCGCGGACAACCCGGTGCACTATAAATCACATATAGATAATATTCAAGCATCACATAGTGGTCAAAACCAACACACGTATTTTATTTAATTAATACTTTCACAATTACATATTTAATAATTCAAAAATACACGAGTCGTTATAATAGATATATTCCAACCCCTTTTCTGGCGGTGCACCTAAGAATGCATAACTCAAGTGATCTGGCAGTGGGTTGAGCTCAAGTGTGGGAGCTTCTTCAATCAACGGTTCGAGACGCTCCTGGGAAATTTTTAGCTCTGCTAACCCAAGAGAATCGAATGGTATATCCAACTTCCTCTTCCACAGAGGTGCATTCAAAACCTGTATTTGCTCTGCTCCTTCTTCCTTTTCAATAACTGATTCCCCTATTAAGGATCTCTCTAAGGTCTCTGACTTTGGCAATTGCGCTGGCTCTGAATTCATGACAGAGTCGACCCACTCTAGTTTAAAGCACTCCTCTTTAGCTGTGGGTAACTTCATTGCCTTGAACACATTAAAAATGACCTTTTGATCGTGAATCTTCATCGTAAGCTCTCCTTTTTGCACATCGATCATAGTTCGGCAAGTAGCTAAGAATGGTCTCCCCAAGATAATGGGAATCTTCAAATATTCCTCAAAGTCTAGAATGACAAAATCAGCAGGGAAGATGAGTTTATCCACCTTGACCAAGACATCCTCCACTATACCTCATGGATATGTAATAGAATGATCGGCCAACTGCAAGGACATATATGTCGGCTTCGGATCAGGTAGACCAAGCTTCTTGAAGATAGACAAGGGCATCAGATTGATGCTAGCTCCCAAATCACATAAACACTTGTTGAACGACAAGTTTCCGATGGTGCAAGGAATGGTGAAGCTTCCAGGATCTTTAAGCTTTGGAGGAAGCTTCTGTTGTAGCACAACCCTACATTCCTCCATAAGAGCAACGGTCTCTAAGTCATCGAGCTTCACTTTCCGAGAGAGAATACCTTTCATAAACCTCGCATAGCTAGGCATCTGTTCAAGAGCTTCAGTGAAAGGTATGTTGATATGAAGTTTCTTGAACACCTCCAGAAACTTTTAAAACTACTTATCCAGCTTTTTCTTTTGCAGCCTTTTAGGAAAAGGAGGTGGAGGATAGATCTGTTTCTCCCCTGTATTACCCTCAGGAGGACTGTGCTCAATAGTCGTCTTCCTTGGTTCCACCTCTGCTTCCTTCTGCACTTCTTCTTTAGCCAAAACTTCAGATTCTGGAACTTGAGATTTTTCAGAGCTTGCAACCTTCCCAGACCTTAATGTAATTTCCTTAACCTGCTCTTCTGCTTCCCTCTTGCCTGGAACTTATGTATCACTAGAAAGTGTGTCTGGTAGTCGATTCAATAAGGCGTTAGCAAATTGTCCTATCTGGTTCTCCAGATTCTGGATGGAAACAGCCTGGCTTTGGCATATAAGAGCCTGGTTTTTGCCCATAAGCCTCAACTCCTCCAATTCAGATTTTTCATTCGAAGATAGACCTGCATCATGAGTTTGTTGTTGAAGTTGGAGTTGTTTTCTTGGTGCAAATTGTTGCTAAAAACCAGGAGGGTTGAATTGTTTTGCTCCAAACTGCTCGAACGGCTGTTGCATCGCATTTTGATTATTGCTCCATCTGAAGTATGGATGATTCCAGTTGTCAGGATGATAAGTGTCTGGAACTGGTTGCTACGATCTCTGAAAGTTGCTCACAAACTCAGTTGATTCATTAGATATAGCGCATTGCTCCGTCGCATGCGAACCTGTACATAACTCACAAACACTGGTCATCTGATTGACACCAAAATTAGCCAGAGAATCGATCTTCATAGAAAACTCCTTTAGTTGAGCAGTGATAGCCGTAGCTGTATCCACCTCAAGAACTTCTACTACCTTGACCTGTGGCAATCTCTGAGTTGGATATTATGGTTTCCTGAAATCCATGAGTATTTTTGAATAGGTTTTATGATTTTTAAATCATATTAAATCATTAATTAAATAATTAATATTTAAATAATAATTATTAAATAATTAGACCTCGAATGATTATATTTTTCAAGAATATTTGAAATAATATTCCCCAACTAATTTATGTTTAAATAATTAAAGTAATCTTTAATAATATACTTAATGAGGTTTGAAATAAATAATCAATAGAGAATACTTCTCCTATATTGAATGAATAACTTGAAATAATATTCGTTGCTCAAGTAATTAAATGTAGTTGAGGGAATATGATCTTTGAAAATTGTTTTAAATATATTCGAGGTATTTAATACTTCACAAGTAGACACCGAGTCCCTCTGGATAAAACAAGTACGGACTTTTGATCGTCCAAAACATCTCAGGGATGATATCCGGGTTTATACTTTATATAAACTGACCAACTCTCGGTCTTACTACTTTTCCATCACACTCTATTATAGCATTAATATTCTTAAATAAAACATCTCCGGAATACTTCTCGGTTTCCATCAAATGATACTGATCGATCCTCGGTCTAAAATATACTATTCATATATACAACGCTCCTCTCTAGCGTTATCGATTGAAATTCGGTAATCTTCGTATACCAAAATCATTAATATATCGTACGATATTATATATCAAAATTCATAAAATATCAATACAACATCATGTATGTATCACAATTATTTGAAAAACAAACACAACACAACAGTTTTAAAGAGGTAGGGTTTGAAAACTTGGCTGGAGTCTAAGATACGTTTTTTGACTTTCACTCGTTCCAAGATATGTTTTTCGTTGCTATTACGCGACTCACACTCTATCATTTTTAATAAATCATAAAATTAATATTTTAATACGAAACTACCTCGAGGAGCTTCTTGAGTGCTTTTAATATTTATCATAAGAGTTTTATTTTGATAAATAAATTTAATTAGGTGAAAAGCATTTTAAAAGTTCGGCCAACTACGGAGTTTTACTATTCAAACCGCTTTCATTAAAACATTGATATCTCTCAAACCGTTAACTTAATTGATGCACCGATTTCGCGTGCACGATCTAGATAAAATTTACAACACATCATTTCAAAGTGGTTTTCTGGTAACAGGGGTGAAATTCCCTAAGTAGCAGTTTCTAACAGGGGGTTGTTTTTGTTTTTTGTACTCCGCGCGACCTCGGCTCCGATATTTCTATAAAATTGAAAAATCAATATTTTTACTTAAAATTTTTACGGAAGTTAATAAACTCTATTTATTACTCTCTGTAAAAATTTCATGATTTTAATATATTTTTAAGTCGATCATTTATATTTACAAAGTTCATAATTTGTAGCAGTTTTTGTCACGTTAATCACTTTTACTAAAATAATCATAACTTTTGATCCGTAAATTGAAATCAAGCGATTCAAGAACCTAACGATCCTCATAAAGTTTTATATCATAATCAAGTATAACTTTTCAATAAACTAAGGTTTATACATTCGGGAAGTTCTGCAAAAACTTAAGTTAAGTTTTGTTTGTTTTAACGTGGTTACGATTACGATCCGAGTTTCGTTTAAGTCTTAAATCATTATACCACCATCAACAACCATCAAATCATCATCTCAACACTAAATAATCTCAAGAATATCATGTTCTTGAGGCAACAATCATCAACCTTAAAACTAATTAACTAAACATCAAGATAATATCAAATCAATCATCAAAACCATACTTATATCCAAGATCCTTACTTTTATTGAAACTTAAAACTTAAACAAAGTTTAGATGAAGGTTTATACCTTTCTTGGTAGCTCGGAAGGTTATATTAATTATGGTTGAACCTTGGGAGGGATTGGTTATGCTTAAGGATCCTAAATAATGCCATGAAAATCAAGAAAACAAAAAGAGATTTTGAGAGTTGCTATTCACCACCAATTTTGAGCAAGGATTTGACTATGCTATGATAATCCAATGGCTATGAAATTTTGAACTTACCTTGTACCTGATATGAGGAAGCTTTTGTTAAAATTTGGTGATTTTTGAATGGGTAGAACATAAGATATGAATTTTTCTTCCCATGTTGTTCTTGGAAATCAGCATTGGGTTTTTGGAGAGAGAGAGAGAATTGCCTTGCTTGCTTCTTGTAAATGTGGTGGAAATAGGATTCTTTTGAATATAGAAAGTGTGTACGACAAGATGCATCCTATTTTCAAAAACTAGGCTTAGCTAGGTGTCTCATTTGTCAAAACTTGCATGATAAGCTCCTTGAATTAATGTTTATTGAAATTTGTTATTTATTTATTTTGTAACTAGATTCCTAACTTATTACTTGTTGGTTAAATTTATAAATACTTAATTTTCCTAGGTTATCACTTGATCCCTTGTCATCCTACATTATCTCGCATTCGTTCACATACGTTTAAATCAATTCCCGTAAATGCTACATCGAATAATTCCGCTTATTGTAAACTGTTACCATTTCCAGTGCTCGTACTTGGTTATGAGTTATGAAATTATAATTCTCAAGATTTTCTTGGTCGTAGTATAATTATCTTATTTCTCGATGGCTCGTAAAATAATATCACTTAATCTATTGGTTTTCTTCAAAAACTCACGACTTTTGCATACACTCAATTAGTACGTATAATAACAATATGAACTCGGATGCTTAAATTAAAAACTCGTATATGGTGTGGTCGCAAAAATTTTTATTATCCCGCAAGACTACTATTTATGAAGGTCTTTAACTGATGTCAAAAATTCAGGTTTTTACATACTCTGTGTACTCACGAACTTGTGAAGTGTATAACTGAATGAGACACATACCCCGAATGCGGAAAGGGTGATAACCGGGATATGAAGGTGTCGTCCTTCTACTAGTAGAAAAGGTTACAGATTTCCGTATTACGATTGATCATCGTATGCGCTGGCTCTGGTAAATGTCATAAATTCTTCCAATTGGAATTGAGATGCAACACTGTAACCCGAGCCTAGGTGATGGGTTTATTATTAAGGTATTTGCAGGCTAATAAGTCAATAAGAGAATTTTTTTCAAAAGAAGGTGTGTATCACCAAGAAGAACTATTTTAAATAAATATATTTATTGTGTATGGAATCAGACATGAACTTCTCATACAGTCTTTTAATACTATACATTATTTATGTTGGGCATTATAGCTCACACTTATTTTCTTAAATTGATACAACACAACAGTCAACCAAGATGCCTATCATGAAACTCACGGCCAGGAAACGGGTAGGAAATGGCCAGCTATTTCATAGGATATTTAGTGCAGTACCCAAGGTTGATCGAATACGCTGGATTGGTTTTCAGTTATTTTTAGTCCGGCTTATTTACAAGTGTGACTTATGTAAGTTAATAATGAAGAAATATATATTTCTCTGCCGATTTAACCTTAAATAAAGGTTACACTCGTGGTAAGACTTAATCACTTTTGGGACTGTAATAATAATTACCTTTCCATCGTGTAGATAATCTTTTTCTGGTCATTTTGGTATATTATACTTCAAATTTGGAGTTCAATAACATATAGAAATTGATGTTTGATTCTCGGATTTTAAAATTAGGGTTTATAACTTTGAATGTTTTTAATTGGAAATTGGGTATTTCTTTGTTTGGGGTTATTATATGAAATGAATTGTATAAATATATAGATCGTGAAGAGACGAATTGAATGGTATCGATGAAATTAGCAGACGATACATGGAAGGCGTTGGTCGGAAAACGAACAACCGGCGGCGTCGGAATGTTTGGACGGATTTTCCCGTCGATTCTGTGCTTGTTTGATCAAACTAATGGCTTAACTGAATTCCTGACAGCAAGGAGATCATGTGATGTTAATATGGTCGATTTCTGGGCACATATAGCGTTTCCCGGCGAGCTCGGTGGCGGTGTTAATGGCTGCCGCTGCAGGAGCCGACGGGGTGGGGAAGGTGACGGTGGCGAAATTACCATTTAGCCCCTGAACTTTCTCTACCTTGCAAAATTAGTATTTCTGTTTTAAATCTTTACAAAAACTTGATTTTAGTTTTAGTTATTTTCAAAAATGATATTCAGTTTATAGTTTATTTTTAAAAAACTGTTTATAATTATTTTTAAATTATCAAAAATCAATATTTTTGATTTTAAAAATTTATTTTATATTCGAAAATAAATCTTAATTATTTAATTAATTAATTTTAAGTGATAATTAATTATTTGATTAATCAATTAATTTAAATATTAATTGATTAATTGATTTAATTAGTTATTAATTAATTTTAATTGATTCATTAATTAGATTTAATTAATTCTTTTGGATTTAAAAATCTGAAAAATAGTTGTGAGCTTTAAAAGATTATTTTAAATTATTTTTAAGGCTCGATAATTATTATAAAATTATTTTAAAGTCAGATTCTGGTGTTCGATATAACGACTCGTGTATTTTTTGAATTATTTCTTTATGTATTTATGGAAAGTATTAAATAAATAAAATATGTGTATTGGTTTTGACAGCTATGTGTTGTTTGACTATTAATGTGTGATTTGTAATATACTGGATTGTTCGTGTGATTAATTATAGGATCGTATTGGATTGTTTTCATTTTCAAAAGTGAATTTGGTGCAAATTTATTTGCGTAAATACTTGGAGTGTCTCTAAAATTGTTTTTATGATTTTATAATCACATTAATTATTTTTAAGATTTTATAAAATTGAGAAATCAATATTTTATTAATTATTTATTTTTAAATGATTTTTTGAATGATTTTATTCGCAAAATCCATATTTAATTCTATAATTCTTCAAAAATTATGAAACTCGTATTTATTTAAGTTTGGAATATTCCGAGAATTTTAAAATTATTTTGGGAATTTTTGGGATCAATTTCACCGTGCGTTGATTCATTTAATTGTTATAAGCGGGTATAAGTTGTGTTTCAGAAATTATTTTTAAAATTACAAAGTTTATGTTTTTATAAACTCCGGGATATTTATAACATTTTAAGACTATTTTTGTGATTTTCTGAGTTTGTTTCAAGTGGAGCTCGATTCGTTAATTATGAAATAGGGATACGAGTTGCATTTCAAAAATGTTTTAAAAATTATGAAAATTTTATTTTATTAGTTTCGGAATTTTTAGAAAATTTTCAGACTATTTTGGTATTATTTGGATCAATATTTAGTTATACCTTATATCGTTAAATTGTAATTAGCAAGCTAGAAGCCGAGTCGTGTAGCAGGGATACGTGTCAAATAGAGGGGCACGTGTCATGTACTCGGATATGAAGGAATTGTTCTCTGTTTTTTTAATATATCAATCTCTAATCTCTCGGTTTCTCTCGAATCTACCTCTGTTCTCTTTTATTTCTTTTCCTCCTTGTTTATTCTCCTCTCCCCTGCTGTTTTTCGGTTGCCGCCTCCGTGTGTTGCTCCGGTGAGTAGCCGCTGGTGGTGATTAATTGTGTGGGTTCTGCTGCGTATGTATACATACGATGTGTGTGTTCAGTTGTATGTATATATGTGTGGTGGTATGTGAAGTATGTGCGTGTGTTTTCTGTGCTTCCTTCTTTGGGTTTTCTTTTCTTTCTCCGGTCGCCGCCGTGTGCTTTTCCGGCATGGTGGCCGGTTTGCGTGTGATACACGCGCTTGAGGTCGAGTTGCGTTGCTGTTATATATGTACTTATGTGCGTATATCATGGTGTTGTGTTTCCTTATGTGTTCCTAATTTTGGTTTTGGTATCTCCGGCCTTTGTCCTTTCGGCCGTATGGTTGTTTCCAGTTGGTAAGTATTGAATGGTTCTTTATAATCTGTGCAGGGAATAGTTGACTGATTTCGTGAAATAAATAAATATTTTATGCGGGTATTATTAGCAAATAATTGGTAGAATTCGTATTGGAAACCCGGAATTATTCGGGCACCGACGAATTTTACCACCGTTGACGGTGAACTTCGGTGAGTCGACGGTGGACGGTGATGAATTTATTCTGAGTCCTAATTTTCATAAAATAAATCAATTAATTCGTGAAATTATTTTTGAAACGAGAATTTGATTTTACATTAAGTCAAGTACGTAGTTTAGTTGACAAATTGTAATTGGATTGATTGTTGGGTTAAACTGAGGATTGGAATTGTATTGGATTATCGTTATTGAATTGACGTCGATTGATGTTTCGACGGGTAGTCCGATAAACAAAGGGGACGCTGCCCGATTTCCGGGAAAATCGAACTACGGAAATACGGGAGCGTATCCGAGGATTATCGGGACGTCGAGCGAGTATAAGTAAATACATATACGTATGATTATACAGAACCTGATGGTATGATGTGTTGTATGTTTTGACCAAAACACAGTAACTCTAATTTCGTAAAATGACGAGTATACGTATTTTCTGAAAATGAACACTGGATCGATTTTGAGAATATGAACCCTAATTGTTTTCTGTGTTATTCTAATATGAATAATTATGAGTCGGGTTTGAATATCGTTGGGTAAGAATTAGTATCGAGGATATGTCAAGCATACCTAGACGTCTAACATAGGGTATTTCGACCCTGTAGGTTATAGTCGAGAACCTGAAAGTGGATGATGGATTAAAGATAACCTAGTGGTCAGTCGACGAGCTCAGTAGAGTTTCAACAGGAAGACCTGAGTGTCGAAATCAAATCCAATGGGATATAGTGGTTGGACGTTAGAGCCTGAGCAGCAAAGTCGGCTCAGAGTTGATCAGTAATAGTTGTAAAGCCTTGTAAGGCAAGTATTTCTGAACTTTTCTTCAAGATATATTACCAATATTTTCGAACTGTTTCATAACATGTTACTAGTATTAAACATAATTCCTGTTTTATAATGCATATGCTTCAAACTATTTACCCTTAACCCTGATTCTTTCTTGATCTTGAGCCGTAAGCCTTATTCTTTGCAAACCGTCCTTTGTTGATCCTCAGACACCAAACCATACAAATATAATACTACTCTTCAAAGATATAATTACCAAACACCAACCATTGAAAGACAATGATTTGAAAACACAGGAACTTTTATACTCCAATCATTCTTAATAACATCAAAGAACCATATCCTGAAAAATCATTACTGGTCTGATACCTGACCCTTGTACAAACTAAAAACCGTTTCTTATACATACCTGATATACCCTTGAGATATCCATGAGTTTCCTTACGTTTTTATGCAAATGTTTAACCATCATCGATTATAATCTTGTTTTATTGAATTATATTGTTATCATATTGAACTGCTTTAGGATTGGATAGTTTTTATATATGTGGACCAGATTCGTGGTTAGACCATACCAATGGTCAAGTAAGGCCAATGTGTGCCTTGGATCCAGTAATTAGAGCAGTGCTGTGTGCTTGCTCGGGGTTAGTGCGTGACTGATCAGCAGCCTAACCTTGGTTTTTAAAACTTAAAATGAATATCCAATTCTAATGATTAGTTAAAAGAAATTTGGTTCCTTTGAATCATCTCATTTGATTATTGTTTAACCTCAGTTATCACTATTATGACTTGCTGAGCTAGTTAGCTCACCCTTGCGATTCTTTTATATACTTTACAGTTGAAAAGAATATGGATGATAGTGAAGTTCCTCAGTCCAAAGTGCGGGCTAAGGTGCCAGTTGAGTTGAATCAAGCTAGCAGAAGCTTCATGCGATATAGAGATAGTCAGATTGTAAGAATGATTTTATTATCAATTGTAAGTAAAATTAGTTGGAATTTGGTACGTTGTAATAAAGGTTAGGATTGTGGCTTGTTTTCATACTTTAACCTGTTGCGATCCGTGGTTATGTAAAGCAGGGTCATTGCAAATAATATTTCTTATTCAGGTTTATATATTGTATATGTGTTGTGGACCCCAAACTTCTGACCCGGGTTTGGAGGGCGCTACAGGTTGGTATCAAAGCTACAGGTTATAAGTCACTGAAACAAGCCTAGATTGTTGGGTAGAGGGTTAGGATTAGGAATAGAAAATAGAAAGATAAGACGTCGTGAGGATGAGTGCGACTATATAGTAAGTCTTCGGCACGGTTCGTGTTGCGATTCGGGATTCTTAGCTTGCAAAGTGATTTCCAGACAACGGCAATGGCAGATCCTGATTTTCCGGTGTCATTTGATCGTTTGGAGCTTTCCGTTCGTGGATTGTCATCTTCTCTCAGATTGGATTTGCACCTTGTTTCTCCATCAGTATTAATGGCACTACCTTCCGTTATGTCAGTTGCACCTCTTCAAGCTATTCTATGCTACTTTTCCACCTCTTGATATGAGATTACCTATTCAAGAACCTCCATCTAGTTATTCTTGTTTCACTGGACATTTGGGCTGTGAGTGTATCTCTTTAGTTTACCCTATATCCTGTTCTATACTCCCAGTTTAGAATTTGTCCTATGAAGCGATTGTATCTACGAGGATGGATTCGAGAGTTATAGTAAATGGGGAGCGCTTGAGATATAAATAAAGGTGAGAAGAAGTTTAGAGAGGAAATTTAATTATTTCAAAGGATAGTTGTTATTGGGTTAAAAGAAGCCATTAGTGACTAAGCCACCCGTGAATAATTATGGGATGAATTAGATGAATTTTGAAAGAATTAGAGAGAAAGGTATAAATCTGGAATTTTTGGTGGAATTAAATGATAAATGCGATATGTAAAGTAGTGATGTGATGTGATACGAGCAAACTTTGTTCTATGAAATAGACTTGTTGACTATTGGGTAGCATGTTCTACTTAACTACTGCAACGATAATGTCAGGAGTATTACCAGTATGGGCGCCTTGATGTGAAGCTACGAATAAGATAAAATGCAACAATAATTGAAGTTTTCGTCGATTAAGGAAGGAAAATGGACCCGATAAAGGAGAAAAGGTAGATTGAAGTGAACGAACTTTTATGTAATTGTTTCTTTAATATGGTACCTTGTTATAGGTCGGAAGGACAACAACCAACTCATATAGTAAGGACAACCAGGTTTGTGATTTTCCAAACTTTTTAAACAAGTTTTCAAAAATGATTTTCTTTTACAAATTTCTAAAAGCCTTTTTGAATAAAATGATTTTTAAACATTGGTTGTCAAGTTACTACTTGAGTTTTTTGTTTGTTGGAAAGCCCGGATTACTTAGAAGGATGCTGTTTTAGACTTAGTATTGCTAATTCCGAGAACGAAGTAACCTATGATTATGAAGAAGTTGATTATTCCTAACAGTAAGTGCAAGTATTGTTTGATAAAATTTACAACATAATCAGCATACAGAGTAACTATACATTCAATTAATAGGATTATCAGAGTTCGAAGAATTCATTGATTTAACAGAAGCCGGAGCGTGATCAAAGAAGATTGGAAAAATTTCCAGACCTCTCTAAAAGCAGAATATTATTAACAAAGGATCGTTATGTCGAATGGTACGTGATTATTCTAAATTAAAAGAGGAATCTTGAAGTTATCAGGTAAGAATGCCATTATGATCGAATTGTTAAGGTATTATACGTGAAAGTGCGATATTAAAGACGCAAAATTTAGCAAATAAGAATTCGTTATAATGCTTGGTTGCAAAGACATTTCAGCGGACTTACTAAAGTTGTTATATGACGCAATTGGGATGTGATTGAACAAGCTCGAAAGATGAATACAAGTGAAATGTGGATGGTGACCAATGGTATCGTTCTAGCTTTCAATATTACAGCGTATATTCCTTCTCAATTCTTAAAAATGTATGAACTTCTTTTCTCCAGTGAGCTCTTTTCAATGATATCGAAAAAGAGGATATTCCATTCCTTTCAAATTTATTTGCTTCCCTCAAGTTTTGCTTTCTGATTGGGACAAACAGTGTTATGGTGAGACACTTTGTTGGAATGACAAAGAGTCGGGTGGGACGCCACCTAATCATGTGATGTATGCCATATGGTATGAAAGACTGGCCATCTTAAGTACCAATGTGGTTGTCTCATTCATATTCAAATCATTACTTCTTCTTTCTTTTCAACTCTAAGTTTATTAAAATTATGAATTCTTCTAGTTGTTTCGTTGTACCGTTGTTCTTTGCGAGAGCTTTTAAAACAAAAGTCAACGTATTATACACACAACGGGCAAAGTCTCATCTACCTTTCATGCATGGAAGGAAACAAGGGCATATGGTGAGAATTTCAAATCACTAACCCTAGCCAGGGACGCATTACGAGTCAAGGGAATCTACTTCAATAAGGAATACATTTTCGAGAACGAGAATATGCGATTTCCTGTGAAATATGTTATTCAGAATACGGACGTAATGATATGGATGATCAGGGTGAATACCTTATGCGTTAAAGTATTAAAAGATGTGGGAGAAACTTAATTGTTTATCTCTGAAGGTTTTGTTGATAAAATAAATTACCCTGTTGAATTGATAAGATTGTGATTAAAGGACTAGTAAGTCAAGAATGTGTAATTGCTAAATAAGTGGGTACCAATGGGGGAATTGAGATTTTTGGCAATAAGTTGTGAAGAATTGATATCAGGAAAGATGAAAGGATTTGATATTATTCTAAGAAATGGATTAACTATTAAAGCGTGATGCCCAGACAGACCGTCGTGATGAAAGGATAGTTCCGAGGACGCCAAATGAGTAGGTGGTGAGGTTCAGAAGATGAAAGAAGGTAGAGAATTTGTTAACGAAGACTTAAGCTAAGAGGTTACGGTGACCAAGAGGTAAGTACTATGGTGATTATGAATAGAAATCAGGAGTAAACAGAATTTGAAGATTTTATAGTTTAAAGATATAGTTCCAGACGAATTACCAAAATTTTCTCCAGCTAAGGAAATGAAGCTCGCAATTGACTTAACACCTGAAACGGAGCCAGTGACCAGGGCCTTACATAAAATGGCACCAGTTAGAATGAGGAAGTTAGCAAAGCGGATGCAAGAAATGCTAGAAGAAGAAGCAATTAAACCCAGTGTATCCCATGAAATGCACCGGTACTATTTGTTATTAAGAAAATGGAAGTATGAGATTATGTGTCGACTAAAGCAAGCTCAACAAGTTTACTGTCAAGAGTAAATATTTGTTACTTCGAACTACAGATTTATTGATCAAACAGAAGAAGCAAAGTATTATCTAAAATTGATTTAGGATTTAGGCGTTACAAATTGGAGATTGAACCTAGGGATAGAATCTTTAAGGAATATCTAGATGAGTTGTAATTATGTTACTTAAAGTTAACGGAGGACCATGCATTTAATGATAACTTAGAAGTTGGAAAAAAAAGTTGTATGTAAAGTTGCAGGGTAAAATTTTTGATGATAGAAAGCGTAAATAATTAGTGAGGAGGAGATTAGAGGAGATCCAGTCAAAATTAAAGTCACCATGAATAAAGAAAGGCCAAAAGCATCAACAAAAGTAAGAAGTTTTACCATAGACCGGCTATACTGAAAATTTGTACAAGATTTCTTGAAAGTTGCAATACCTTTGATGAAGCTAATTAGGAAAAAGCAATAAGTGAGTATGAAATGGAGAAGGGTGAAGAAAGTTTTGTAGAGTTAAATGAAGGAATGGTTATAGTACCTGCTTTATCACTTTGAAGATATCAAGGAGATTTGGTAGTTTATAGTGATGCTTCTCATAAGGGAGTAGGATGTGTGTTGATGCTGTATAATAAAGTTATTGTATATGCACCCAGACAACCAAAATCTTATGAGCAGAAGTATCCTACTCATCATTAGGTCTAACAGTAATAATATTTGTTTTGAAAAATGGGGAGACATGATATGTATGAAGAAAGGTGTAAGATCTACGGACCATAAGAGTTTGAAGTAAGTATTCACGAGAAAAACAAATGTAGTGGCAAACGATAAACAAAAAGGAGAGAACGAACATAGAGACTACACCAGAAGGATTAACTATAGGATTCTCGAAGTTGGAATTGGAAGCTAAAGTTCATAATCCAAAAGGAAGAAAGATGGATAGTGTGACCTTTCAGTTGAAGTTGTGAAGGGAAAGATAAAATGTCAAGAGAAGATAATGGATCACGATGTTAGCAGTAGTGAGAGGAAATTTATTCGCCCAGAAGAATGATCACGATATCCCCAGGTTCTCCTCCAGCTCTTGGAAGTTACAAGTAGAAGAATTAAGATATGAAATGCCACAGGGAATTCGTAGTATAAAGTATATACTCTATTGAAGAGATGCCAAAATATATGGAAATAAAAGAAAAAAAACGATAACCAGGTATAAGAAGGATATTTCAAAATGGATTAGAAAGTGTTGGACACGTCAAGGAATTAAGGTGAAATATTGGAGGCCTAATGGATAAGGCAGACCCATGGAATGGTTTTACAAGAAGTGAATCGTGAAAGGTACCAGTGAGGTTCATGGAGAAAAGGAATGAAATTATAAGAGTATGTACTGATTATCGGGAATTTAACAAAATAATGAATAAGAAGAAGTGAGACCCTATAAAGAATTGATTAATTATAAGACCTAATTTAAGAAGTGTGTTATGTATTGAGAATTAACTTAAGATCTGACCTGAGAAAATATCAGAGATTACGATTAAAGTGAGTTAAGAGCATTACAAGCTCTGGTGATATTAGGTGAAATGACGAGTGTATCAGGTAGCTATAAGGAATTAAGGAATGTGGTGTATAAGGAGTACTTGGATAAGCAAACTGTATTTATTGATAACGTCCTCAGCTACTTAAGGAATAAGAAAATCTGCGTGGGATGCCCAAGGATTTTTCTTTAAAAATCAGAAGGAAAACAACTATATGTTGAGTCTTCAAGAATGAAATTTTGACTAGGGTTAACAAAAGATTCTGAATTAATCCATTAACAACTACCTAGGCAAAGCTGTATGGTAACAGATGCATTATGCCGACAGAGAAGATTGGATGTAATTAAGACCACCGAGAAATTAATAGATGAATGGGAAAGAGTGGAATCTGAAGCTTTAATACTTAAAGGTGATAATACGTGAATATATAAGACTATTTTTCAGCCTTAACTGATGAAAAATGATAAGAGATGCTTAAACGTTTAGAAACTAAGTGGAAAACGAGCACCGTCTAACATCCTTATGTGGAGAGTCAAAGTACGAAAATGATTTAGGAAATGTAAGATATGTTGAGAGGTGAAGTTTTAAGGAAACATTGGAACGATCATTTATCAGCGATGTCAGCTTTGGAATGCCACTTTATCAAGCTTCATGTGAACGCAAGTGTAGTTCCCCATTTCTATTAAAATAAAGCGGGAGAAAGAAGGTTGTCAAATTCTAAGTTAAATCGGCACACCAAGAGCATAGTAATATTGATTAAAACAGCTCGGAGTAGATAAAGAAAGAAGACGAAATTGTATCGAGAGAAAGTTTGAATATAGAAATAGGACCAGTAGTGTTAGTAAAAGTGTCGTCTTGAAAGAGATTGGATAAGTTTGAGTAGAAGCGACAAGCTAAGTCCTAAAATTAGTGAACCATTCGAGGTATTGATAAATATAGACAAAATTGTTCATGAGTTAATGTTACCATCATGACAGTATGTACATATAGTGTGTTTTTCCTGTCAAGGTTAGGGAAATAAGTGTTTGATTCGAACCAAGTGGTTGATCAGGAGCCAATAGGCTCTGGTCCAAGTTGTTTTGCATATAGTAATCGATCCAAATTCTTGATCGTTAAAGGCGAGTCTTTGGAAATGAGTGTATAACTATTGTGAATACGTTTGAAATCCTTGAATAGAAGAGTCTACCTGGAAATTTGAGTCAGATATGCTTAACAAATATCCTCACTTAATTAGTTAGACCAGATTCTGAGGACAGAATCCTTTTAAGGGGGAAGGATATAACGACTCGTGTATTTTTTGAATTATTTCTTTATGTATTTATGGAAAGTATTAAATAAATAAAATATGTGTATTGGTTTTGACAGCTATGTGTTGTTTGACTATTAATGTGTGATTTGTAATATACTGGATTGTTCGTGTGATTAATTATAGGATCGTATTGGATTGTTTTCATTTTCAAAAGTGAATTTGGTGCAAATTTATTTGCGTAAATACTTGGAGTGTCTCTAAAATTGTTTTTATGATTTTACAATCACATTAATTATTTTTAAGATTTTATAAAATTAAGAAATCAATATTTTATTAATTATTTATTTTTAAATGATTTTCTGAATGCTTTTATTCGTAAAATCCATATTTAATTCTATAATTCTTCAAAAATTATGAAACTCGTATTTATTTAAGTTTGGAATATTCCGAGAATTTTAAAATTATTTTGGGAATTTTTGGGATTAATTTCACCGTGCGTTGATTCATTTAATTGTTATAAGCGGGTATAAGTTGTGTTTCAGAAATTATTTTTAAAATTACAAAGTTTATGTTTTTATAAACTCCGGGATATTTATAACATTTTAAGACTATTTTTGTGATTTTCTGAGTTTGTTTCAAGTGGAGCTCGATTCGTTAATTATGAAATAGGGATACGAGTTACATTTCAAAAATGTTTTAAAAATTATGAAAATTTTATTTTATTAGTTTCGGGATTTTTAGAAAATTTTCAGACTATTTTGGTATTATTTGGATCAATATTTAGTTATACCTTATATCGTTAAATTGTAATTAGCAAGTTAGAAGCCGAGTCGTTAATTTGTAATTAGCAATCTCCCCCTGTTCTCTTTTATTTCTTTTCCTCCTTGTTTATTCTCCTCTCCCTTGCTGTTTCTCGGTGGCCGCCTCCGTGTGTTGCTCCGGTGAGTAGCCGCTGGTGGTGATTAATTGTGTGGGTTCTGCTGCATATATATACATACGATGTGTGTGTTCAGTTGTATGTATATATGTGTGGTGGTATGTGAAGTCTGTGCGTGTGTTTTCTGTGCTTCCTTCTTTGGGTTTTCTTTCTTTCTCCGGCCGCCGCCGTGTGCTTTTCCGGCATGGTGGCCGGCGTGCGTGTGATACACGCGCTTGAGGTCCAGTTGCGTTGCTGTTATATATGTACTTATGTGCGTATATCGTGGTGTTTGTGTTTCCTTCTATGTTCCTAATTTGGTTTTGGTATCTCCGGCCTTTGTCCTTTCGGCCGTATGGTTGTTTTCAGTTGGTAATTATTGAATGGTTCTTTATAATCTGTGCAGGGAATAGTTGACTGATTTCGTGAAATAAATAAATATTTTATGCGGGTATTATTAGCAAATAATCGGTAGAATTCGTATTGGAAACCCGGAATTATTCGGGCACCGACGAATTTTACCGCCGTTGACGGTGAACTTCGGTGAGTCGACGGTGGAACGGTGATGAATTTATTATGAGTCCTAATTTTCATAAAATAAATCAATTAATTCGTGAAATTATTTTTGAAACGAGAATTTGATTTTACATTAAGTCAAGTACGTAGTTTAGTTGACAAATTGTAATTGGATTGATTGTTGGGTTAAACTGAGGATTGGAATTGTATTGGATTGTCGTTATTGAATTGACGTCGATTGATGTTTCGACGGGTAGTCCGATAAACAAAGGGGACGCTGCCCGATTTCCGGGAAAATCGAACTACGGAAATACGGGAGCGTATCCGAGGATTATCGGGACGTCGAGCGAGTATAAGTAAATACATATACGTATGATTATACAGAACCTGATGGTATGATGTGTTGTATGTTTTGACCAAAACACAGTAACTCTAATTTCGTAAAATGACGAGTATACGTATTTTCTGAAATGAACACTGGATCGATTTTGAGAATATGAACCCTAATTGTTTTCTGTGTTATTCTAATATGAATAATTACGAGTCGGGTTTGAATATCGTTGGGTAAGAATTAGTATCGAGGATATGTCAAGCATACCTAGACGTCTAACATAGGGTATTTCGACCTGTAGGTTATAGTCGAGAACCTGAAAGTGGACGATGGATTAAAGATAACCTAGTGGTCAGTCGACGAGCTCAGTAGAGTTTTCAACAGGAAGACCTGAGTGTCGAAATCAAATCCAATGGGATCTAGTGGTTAGACGTTAGAGCCTGAGCAGGAAAGTCGGCTCAGAGTTGATCAGTAATAGTTGTAAAGCCTTGTAAGGCAAGTATTTCTGAACTTTTCTTCAAGATATATTACCAATGTTTTCGAACTGTTTCATAACATGTTACTAGTATTAAACATAACTCCTGTTTTATAATGCATATGCTTCAAACTATTTACCCTTAACCCTGATTCTTTCTTGGATCTTGAGTCGTAAGCCTTATTCTTTGCAAACCGTCCTTTGTTGATCCTCAGACACCAAACCATACAAATATAATACTACTCTTCAAAGATATAATTACCAAACACCAACCATTGAAAGAGAATGATTTAAAAACACAGGAACTTTTATACTCCAATCATTCTTAATAACATCAAAGAACCATATCCTGAAAAATCATTACTGGTCTGATACCTGACCCTTGTACAAACTAAAAACCGTTTCTTATACATACCTGATATACCCTTGAGATATCCATAAGTTTCCTTACGTTTTTATGCAAATGTTTAACCATCATCGATTATAATCTTGTTTTATTGAATCATATTGTTATCATATTGAACTGCTTTAGGATTGGATAGTTTTTATATATGTGGACCAGATTCGTGGTTAGACCATACCAATGGTCAAGTAAGGCCAATGTGTGCCTTGGATCCAGTAATTAGAGCAGTGCTGTGTGCTTGCTCGGGGTTAGTGCGTGACTGATCATCAGCCTAACCTTGGTTTTTAAAACTTAAAATGAATATCCAATTCTAATGATTAGTTAAAAGAAATTTGGTTCCTTTGAATCATCTCATTTGATCATTGTTTAACCTCAGTATCACTATTATGACTTGCTGAGCTAGTTAGCTCACCCTTGCGATTCTTTTATATACTTTACAGTTGAAAAGAATATGGATGATAGTGAAGTTCCTCAGTCCAAAGTGCGGGCTAAGGTGCCAGTTGAGTTGAATCGAGGTAGCAGAAGCTTCATGCGATATAGAGATAGTCAGATTGTAAGAATGATTTTATTATCAATTGTAAGTTAAATTAGTTGGAATTTGGTACGTTGTAATAAAGGTTAGGATTGTGGCTTGTTTTCATACTTTAACCTGTTGCGATCCGTGGTTATGTAAAGCAGGGTCATTGCAAATAATATTTCTTATTCAGGTTTATATATTGTATATGTGTTGTGGACCCCAAACTTCTGACTCGGGTTTGGAGGGCGCTACATTCGAACACCATTATTTAACTATAAAATGATTCGGAGTCTAGTTTTAATTCTGAAAAATGTTCAAAAATTCATAATAAATCAACCGTTCATCGGTTTAATACGAAACGAACGCCTCTAGACTCAGAAAGATATTTTGCTTTTATTAAAAATATTTTTTGAGACCTAAATTTGTTTTGTATCAAAGGATGTTTATTTTATGATCATTTCGAGTCAATAATTGATCGATAAAATATTCTTTTGACCCGATTTCAATTCTAAACGTAATAAGATCTATCTTTTGGACGATTCAAATTATGTGCTACATGAATTACGTGATTATGTGTTATGTGAATAATATGATTACACGCCATATGTGTACGTGTTATGTGGATAATGAGTCAGTGTATCTTGTTAAACGTTATTTGAATGAGATGTGATCCTTATCTATTATTATCGCCGGGGTAAACGATAATGGATAAATGTATAGACTAGAGAATTAATATATTGTCAGTTCATTGAATAGTATTATTTGTGATGGATGCACATAATGCGAGACGTTCCAGGCCAGACAGAGATTGTTAAAGTAAAGCCTGAGTATGTATAGTAATGAGACAGTGGATTCAGAATAGAGAGATAACTTGAAATAGCGGTTGTTAAGAAAGGACAAGTGGCATGTCAATGGAAATACAGATATATCAGAACTGAGTAATATGGCAGATAGTTAAGATCAGAAGGATTCTCAATTGAGGCAAGTATTCCTAACCTTTCTTATAAAATACTGTAAATATTTATTCGCTCCTATTCTAAGTTCAGAATAGTTAACTGTTTTATATTTCGCTGCAATTACTCTTATTATGCCAGTTCTTTTCATTATTGTTCATATAATTCGATTGTTCTTGAGCAAATACCCATTCATTTGGGTTATTTGCGAACCTTGATTTGGGATGTTTTGAAATCAAAATGATTTGATATCAAAATACTCTACGGGCTGGACGGTTATTATGAGGACCAGTGATGAGCTGGATCCTATGGGTCGGGGATGGACCGGACCCTTAGGCCATAATTGCCTGGGTACCCCATATGTTGGTTGGGTCTATGCAGTTGGGTATAGATCCGCACTGTATCCTGTCTGATCAGCAGGTTGTAGTGCATATGTTGGTTTCTAGTGTCCAGTCTAATTTATTGTTGATCGCCATTAACGACATTCCTTCCCGAATAGTTCATAATTACAAATCAAACAAAGATTTGATTCAAAAGGATGAAATATTGAAACGATCACTGTTCTTTTACAGAAAAATGTGATTTATGATTAAAGGCCTATGAGGGCCGATGTTTTATTCGCTCAACTATCTAAATATGTAAAGACGTTTTTAAAATCATTCAACAATCGTTTCAGGTGTTTTCTGATCTGATACCTGGAAATCATTTATGATACTTGCTGGGCATTTTTTGCTCACTCTTGCTTTGTGAACTCTTATTTCTTTCAGTACCAAATTAGGGCAAAGTGAATAGCTTTTAATAGACAGCAAAAGTGGTGAGATTCCAGCTGGAGAAATTTGGAAATGTCAGAGTGATCAATACAAGGAAATACAGTAATGAGGTAATGGAATTGTACTAGATAATGTAATTTTAGAAGGTTAGATTCTTGTTTCATACTATAACCTGTAAGCGATCCTGATTATGAGGGGTTATCTGTATATTTATTTTAATATACAGGTATTTATCTATATATTCTTAATGACTACTCCTTAATTTACCCATTTTCCAAATGGGTACCTGTAATAACCCCAATTTTTGGAAAATTTTTGAAACCCTTATGAATAGTGTTTTTGCTGAATGAGAAAACTTTTCATGTCACACTATGTAGGGGTTCTGTTATTGATCTTCTGGGATATTATTAGTACTCTATGTGGTATATAAGTGTATGTAAAGATCGTCAGAATCCAATTTCCGAACACTTTGATTTTTCCCGAAAATCCACTAGATACGGAAAGAATTGAGAAAAAGGTAACAGGATAAAAGGATTTAAATTAAAGGATTATAAGAGAGGATCATAAAAAGGAATATAAGTATTGAGATAGGTTAAGGGAACCTAAGTAATAAGATCCCGGGTATGATCCCTCAAACGATAAACGAAAACGAAAGTTAAGCGAACCGTATAACAGATCAGCGCTCATTAGGCAAACAGTTAAAGCTAATCAAAGGGATTAGTGGGGATGATGTCATCCAACCAATAGAAAGAGGACAAAGGAGGGGTGATGACATCACAAAGTGATGTAGGCATGACATGGAAGGAAGGAGGTGTGGTTGAATGAGAACCACACAAATTCAAGGGCAACAAGGTAATTGACTAAATCAAACAACAAAATCAACCAACCAAAAGCAAAACAAGGCAAAACACAAAAATCTCTCTTCTTCTTCTTCATGCTCTCGGCCCATTTCTTAAAAAATGAAGATCCAAGCTCCACCACTTACTATTTAGCAAGGTAATTATCTAACTTCCCCATGGATAGTTACATACTTCCTAAGTTTAAGCTTCTAATTCCAAGCCAATCATTTTCTATAAATCATGGAAGAAGATGGTGAATAGTGTTTTTCAATAAATAAAATTTGTGTTCTTGAAGTTTTGTTTAGATTAAGCTTGGATAAGGACTTTAAGGGTGATTCCAAGCCATTCTCTTGATTCTCCACTCTCCAAGGAAGGTATAAACTACAAACCCTAGCTTTAGTTTTGAGTAATTAGGATTGAATGTGTTTGATATAGCATATGTGAAGCATGATGCTTGATTGGTTGAAGTTTGGTTGAGTTTGTAGAGATTAGTTGGTTTTGTTGCATTGTTGGAGTTGTAAATCTTGGTAATTAGTTAAAGAACCTAAGTAAGCTTTTAGTTCATGTGGGGAATAAGTATAAATGGTTAATGTGGATTTGTTGGGGCTGTTATGATGTGGTTTGGAGGGATATTGGTTGTATGATTGATTTGGGGTTGATTTGTGGTTGTTTGAATGGTTTAAAATTGGGAAAACGCGTAAACATAGCCGTCGTAACGTCCGATTTTCTTTAGACTGTTTTTGTGCATAACATTAGGACCCGAGAACCCCCTGCTAGATTTTGACCATTGCCATGTTAGATAGTTCATATTACGAGCTTCGTTTTGATATGTAGTTCGTTCGATTCCGATGCACGGTTTAGGAGAAACGACCGTTTCAAGTAACGGCGTTTCACGAACGAAACTTTTCCCCTCGCCTTACTTTGAAAAAGGTTAAAGACCAAAAAGGTTAATTAATGTATGAAACAATTATGGTAAGGTTAAATTATTAAAAATGGTGGAGCCGAGGGTACTCGAGTGACTTAAGAGAATCAGTAAGCGCAAAACGAGCGTTAGAGTCTGAGTTGGTTAGAGTATAGATTTACAAGTGACTTTGGTTTAATTCCAACTTACTTGTTGTTTATAGGTTACCAGACTCGTCCCGAGCCATTCGTAACCCCCAGTCGCTCAGGCAAGTTTTCTACCCGATATACTGTTGTTGTGATGTAAATATATGTATATGCATTATCTTGTGATAGTGCATGATTGTTATTAGCAAATTTTGCGATATATTGGAGCATGCTGATATGGTATATATGCATGTCTGTTTCGTAATCTGGTTATCTATCTGTTGATTTCAATGCTTATAGTTGCATAATACCTATGCTAGAAATAAGCAAGTAGTTGCGTATACCCTTAGTATAGGGGATAAAAGGTGAACATATTTCTAAACCGGGAGTCGATGTTCCCGAGTATATATATATATATATATATATATATATATGGATATAGTTTTTAAAACTATGGATCGAATAAGGTTTATTCGATACCTTTATTTTACTTAATTGAATATTAATTTGAGTATTCATTCGAGGGCTTATGACTCAGTTTATTTTATTATTTGAATATTATTTGAATATTCATTCGAGGGCTTATGACTCAGTTTATATTATTATTGAATATTACTTGGATATTCATTTGAGGATGTATGACTCCTTTATTTTATGAATATTATTTATAGTATTCATTCGAGGTATTATGACTCCGCTTATTACTTAATAATATTCTTTATTGTATTAAAGAATAAGGTGTCGATAATCAAACTTATTTTGATTATTCAAATAAAGATATTACTTTCGTATAAGTATATCTTTGATTATTTGCTATTCATTTCAAGTATAAGTTTTAATACTTCTACTTCAATTATTTTATAAAGATTATTCTTTATGGGAATATTATTTAAATAATAATACATTTTCTAAATATTCTGGGGACTGATTTACTTCATTAAATCAGCTTCACTCCAAACATTCTTAAAAATGTTTTGCGAGTCTTCAAAATGATTTTTTAAAAGTTAGAGCGGATCCCAAAACTCATTTTTTTTAAGATCCTCCTTTCGAAGGGGATTTAAATACTCGCTCAAAACCTGAGGGATCCGGCTCTGTGGTGTGTTTTATATTCGCAACAAGGTTGCTGTTTTGATAAATGAATTGATTACTTACCCAACACTCGGGAAGTAAAATTCTTGGAACAAGTTAATCCATTAACAGGCATCGCCTGGGAAATATCGGTGAGTTCTCCTTTCCAAATAGATACGACTTCTTGGTGGAGCCGTATCAACAAGTTTCTACTTGGGGAAAGTGGGGACGAGCTTTACGTTTCAGAGTCATGGATTTCATCTGAACTAGGAGTGGCGTAAGTGGCCGAGTAGCGCCGGCCCAGCCTTATTATATTGGCCCAAATGGCCTGGAAGTTCCGCTAAGGCGGTCCATTCCTTAGGAGTTCAGTGTTCGGTTGACAAGTAAATCCGACAGGTTCTCCTCTACATGTAGAAAATGGTGGGGTTGTACTACTACGACTGATCATCGTAAGTGGTCTTCCTGGCGCGGCAAACTCCCGTAATGAGTTCATCATCCAATTGGATAATTTCTGCAACACTACCCAGAGCACTTCGATAGAAAGGCTACGGTTGGGCGATTGTTGAGTGTTGGCAGGGTCAAGTTTTCAAAATGATGTTTACATCAAATGAAGTATCTCGTAACTTCATTTTATTTTGATAATATTTTAAAGATTTAATCTATTCAAATCTTGCCTTATAGTCTCATCTATGTGATGAACTTTTGAAGCTAATTATAACTTGAACGGTGGTAGTTCAAGTAGTATTTGGGAAAGATATAAGTATATTGGGGTATCTTGTAACTTCATCTTTTAAACTTATATCTAATTAATAATTGTCTTATGAATGACAAAGATTTTCAGAAAAACGTTGAGACAAGGTTAGATATATGAGATCACCTTGCAACGATATTTTTTTTATACAGTTATACACTGGGACTTTGTGTATATTATGCATGGAAGAGGACTTCCAATATTTTGAAAAGTATATGTATATATATATACTGAATATTTTGCGACTTCATCGCATTAAGATATCAACTTGGTTCATTTCTTTTGACCAAGACTTTCATGAGTACTATGAGAAGGCTCATATATTGTTAATCATTATACATATTATTTTGGTGGGCTTGCTGCTCACCCTTGCTTTCTTCTTTCATCACACAACATCAGATAGACAAGATGAACCGGACCAAGCTCCCGATTCGCAAGAGGTTAGGAGACGTTCCGCAGTTTTCTAGAAGCACTGATGCCGCCATAGCTGAGGTAGGAACTACCAATAGGCTAGGCTTTCAACTTTTGATGTACCAGATTATGTATATTTATGAATTGTAATAATGGCAAAGAAATAAATTTATTCAGAAACCTTTTAAGGTGTATTGGCATTAATTGTGGAATAAAACGACTTGTGATTATTTTTGGATATTCATCTCTGAGACTATAACTTGTGGTGTGTGTGTTTATTGTGGGGTCACAGTACAGAGTAGTTGATTGTTTATTAAGATTGGGTGTTATTAAGGGAAATGGAACTCGTGACAACCCGGATCCCCGACCCCGGATTTGGGGGTGTTACAGAAATGGTATCAGAGCTAAGCGTTATAAACCTCAGAGATGATGGGACGTTAAGATAATAAGTTCACTAAGATAATAAGAACTCTTGCCAAGTTCATAGTCGGACTACCTAACGTAGTACTGACAGTTAAAACCCTTATGGGAACCCTTATAAATATCGTGATAGGAGCGTAGTTCGTTATCGTATATGGTAGCGGGACTCCGAACCCTGAGGTTGAGGAGCAACAACGCGATGATGTTTATTATACTTGGAGATCGGATTGTGGATCCGATAGAGTGTCCTAATGCAGGACCGGATGATGTTGATATTGAGGATGTAGCGGTTGAGGATGTTGTCCTAGAAGGGATAGTTGTGAGGAGGATCCCATGGAGGATCCTGACAAGAATGATAAAGGACCACTGATGAATTGATGACCATGGTTAGGTCGACTACCAGAGGTAGGATTGGCGGTCACTACCGGAGGTTCGTTCAAGTTTGTAAAGATAGTAGCCCCTTTAACGCGGCTTACTCGTAAGACTGAGAAGTTCGAATGGACAGAGAAATGCGAGAACAGCTTTTAAGAACTGAAGCAAAGGTTGGTGACGGCCCTATGTTGGCGTTGCCGGATGGAAAAGAGATTTTGTGAAGTGTAGTGACGCTTCGCATAAGGAATTAGGGTGCTTCTCATATAGCACAGCAAGGTAATCGCGTACGCGTCAAGACAATTAAGGTAATATGAAATTCGATATCCCCGCCCATGAGCTTAGGCTCGTGGCAATAGTTTTACCCTAAAGATTGGAGGCACTACTTGTATGGAGAGAAGTGCGAGAATTACCTAAGCCATAAGTGCTCTAGTACATTTTCACGTAGAAAGAGCTCAACATATGCCAGAGGAGGCAGTTAGAGCTAATCAAGAATATGATTGGGAGATTCTTTATCATTCGGGGAAAGCCAATGTGGTGGCTGATGCCCTTAGTAAAAAGGAGAGACTCAAGATGATAATGTCTTTTGGAGAGTTTATAAGAGATTTTGAGAAAATGGAAATAGTAGTGAAGGTAACCGGAGCCGGTACCGAAAAGCTGTTTGAGATAGCAATACAGCCCGAATTATTGGAAAAGAACATATTGTGCCAGTAAAAGTGATGAATGAAGGCAGAGAGCCAACAAATAATATGAGATTAATACCGAGAAAGATGATAAGGGAATAATGAGGTATTCCTATAGAATTTGGGTTCCGAAAGTTCAAGAGCGTAAGGATGAGAACTTAGATGAAGCCATAGTTTGAGGAATAAGATTTAGAGCAAACCCTGAACGTGATAGTCAGGGAGGTCGCCATCAAGATAGAAGGAACCCATGACATATGGAGTGGAAAATGAGGATTTTAAATTAAAAGATGACCCCAATTATGGGGAGTAGGATGAAACATTTCATACTAAGGAAATAGAAAGTCGAGTAAGGAAAGGAGACCCGAGACGGTACTCCTATACGGCAATTCATGGACCTGTCTAGACAGAACTTAGACTATTATCCCCAACCACCACCTGAGGAAACAATGCGATAGGAAATTCTTTCAGGACCTTAAGTCTCTAAGCTCTCAGAGTTCCAAGGAACAGCTGACCCAGTCGAGGCAAGAGCCTGGCTAAAGGAAATATAGGAATCATTTGAGATTCTAAATGATTGACGAATCCAAAAGACTGTTTTTGTCACTTACCCTCCTAAGAGAGAGACCACCCGCTGGTGAAAGACCAAGAAAGGCACGGAGCAAGAGATTATAATAAACTGATTTAAGTTCAGTCAATTGTTTTCGGGAAAGTAATTCCCAAAGATAAGGAGATAGTGTAAAAGCTTTAGAGCCAGAACAAAGGCAGACAGTATGATAATTATGAATCTAAGTTGTAAAAGTTGTCAAGATTCGTTCTGAGGACACGAATCCAGAATGACGGGATGTTTGAAATCAATGCTTATTGTGATGGTTTGTGAAATAATGATAAGAGAAAGGAAAATAAAAAGAAACTGAAGTGGAAAGGAATATAAAGGCAATAGAGTTTGAGGAATGATAAGGGAGTTGGGTATGAGGAAACCCTAAAGACTCATAGCAATAGAAATAGAAAAGTATGTAATCGTCAGGATGAGATGATCCACCATGAGTTAAAATTGATGGTTGAAGGCATAAGAGATACATATATTACCCCTTTAAGTTGGGAGGATTCGAGGAAACCTTGAGATAGTTCGAAGGATAAATATGAGACACGGATAGACTGAGGAGACAAGAAAGTAAGAAATCAGGAAAATTGGATGAAGGAAGTGACCTTCAAATGTGAAATGTAAGACCGGTGGCTGATACCCAGAAAGGGAGACGCCAGGTATGAGAGATATCCCAACATTGAGACTGTTGAGATAAACAACAAAAAAATAAGGAATTATTAAGAAGAAGTTCACGTTGAACATGACCAATATCTTCCAGAACATCCATGTTATCATTACCAAATCAGGAAAGAAAAGCGGATGACCATTGTTATCTTTTGGAGGCCATATGGATTGACCTCAATTTGAATAAGGATGCTATTATGAAGTTAGGTATAGACTATCGAGGTGGGAATGATGAATAAGATAATCTATCAAGGATATATGACTTGATTTATCCATGGAAGGATGCATGTACCTTTTAAAGGTGGAATTAAGATAGAACATCGGTAACTTAAAATGAATCCTAGGGGAATGCATAAAGGTTGGCATTTCACCCTTAATAGGGACAGTATGAGTTTTGACAGTATGAATTGGAAAGGATTAAGGTAATAACAACCTTTAAGAATCAGTGGAGAAATTTTTCAGAAGTATATAGACAATGGTTCTAGTATAGTAAATGGTATTTTGATATGCCCTGTATCTAGGGAATACAGGAGGAACGATTCAAGGATAACCTTAGAGGTTTTACAAGGAGAAAGGTAATATTCAAAATTTCAAGAATAGAAATGTTGATAAAGGAAATATGACGTAATTATAATGATGCCAAGTGGCACGTGTTAAACCACGAGAAGTATGGATCGAACCAGTAATGGTCGAAATTGTTCAGGGCAATTAGGACTTAAGATAAAAGATGTTCTAAGTATGATTGAGAGTCAGTCATGACAGTGATTAACCTCTAAAGACTGAGGCAATAACTTATGGAAAAATGGTGATTTTTTTTTACTCATCAGATTTTAAGGAAAACATCTTCACATAAGCTGTGATTGAAATAGGTAGAAAATTATTTGGAGGTGGTTAAAATGACATTGACTGTAAGGAAATTTTACTATCAGGAAAGGCCAAAGAGGTGGCCGACACTTTAAAGGTAAAGGATAATTATAGGCGCTTGTGCCAAAGAATACAGTGATGATGGTTAAAAGCTGAAGGTTGTATTATGGTTTGGAAGATTGACATTCCTTCTGATGACTGTGCAATACCCAACCGTAATAGTAGTTGGTAAAGGTTTAATTCGTGTAATCGCCATGAACGGGCTATCTATCTTAGAAGGTCTATCTTGAGAAAGCCAGGACCATGTTTCAAAAAGGACTAAACGAACCTTTGAGTTAAGTCTTCTATTTAAGGCATATGATTAGAATGGTATTAACCTGCTATCGTTGCTTTGATTGAAACTCTTCTGCAATTTTATCTGCTTCATGTCATGTATGTATGTCAGGATCAGGAGTGTTCTTCATGAATCATGAATGGTGATTATGTTACCTCCTTAGAAGAATTCGATACGATGTATGGACTCCGTATGGTTAGCTATTAAGACTTCATGGAAAATGAATGACTACAGTAGGTCAGTGGTGGACCATAGTAAGGCAGCAATGATTCTGCGAGTATGAGCTGATTACAACCGTGAGAGTTGTATTGGAATGGGTGTTGAGATTGAGTACCACTAATCGGGTCGTGGTAGTGTATAAGTTATCATTGATAGACTAATTAAGTAGAGTATCTACCTAGTGAATAATTATTCTTTCTTATCAATAGAGAGTCGTATTATTATACGAGGAAGGTTGCGGTGCAAGCATAGAATTCTAGTAACGATGATGTATAGAATGAGATCCCAGATTCGATTTTCGATGTCGAGGGAGTTTCAAAGGTGATTGTGTATAAGCTCGAGGAAGAGTGTGGGTCCATAGAATGATGGACGGGATAGCGAAAATATTTAGGCATGGGAAATACGATGCTATAATGCTTATGTTGATTATACGTATATGTTTGTTCTCCTATGACAAACCTCTATAGTTCAGAGGTAGGTTCCAAGCCAGATATTTTGTGGCAGTATATTTTTTTCATATATACAATTCTCTTCAATTCGTTCTTTTCTCTTCTTTTCATTTCATGTAAGCTGAGAAGAACAACCCTTCCAGAAGGGGAGGTATTGCCGAATGACTATCTATCTGTGTGATAGAAGCCTAGTAGGATACCAGCTATTGTTTAATTGCTTGTCAAGTACTAAAGGCTGGCCACCTTCTGTACTAACTATGCGATATAACAAGTGTTCATGATCATAGTGATCTCTCAACAAATTCCTTTACTTCTATTTGATTGATCAAATTTTGGAAAATAGAAACAACTGAAAAAGGAGTAATAAAGTGGTGGTAGTATGCGGAATGGA